>NC_135538.1:23641667-23965000 GCF_045843805.1 Urocitellus parryii
GAACTGAATTCACTCTGTTATGAAAAACAGCAACTGAGAATAAGATCAATAGTTTGAATGTAGAGCCACAACAAAATATACCTGAGAAAAGCCCACTTAGGCACATTCAGATAATTGTTTTAATAAAACTAATTAAGGCAAAGAGTACTCTAAAGATCAATTTCTAGTCACTCTCTAAAATAACAGACCTCTGTTTTCTCCTCCAGGATGTATAAACTGAGAGAGTTAAATGTATTATAAAGAATAAGAACTTTTGAAAGCCAACTGATATAAGACTCTGTATTCATGACAGCTATGGGGCAATCCATGTCCAATAATTTAAGAAAAAACTTTTGACTTAACATCTATTTATTTTACTTAAGATTCCAATATAAGAAAAGTATTTTTTCTGCTTTTATTTTTTTACTGCACTACTGAAACCGGCTTGGAAAATGAAGAAACTGGCAGAGTGCTCTTCATAACATAATCCATGGTTCCCAAATTCTGTCCTTTATTTTTGCAAAATGTAAGTTGTGCTCCTTTAAAATCCATGATGAATTTCCCAATTTCCTATTTTAAACAATTTTCTATATTTTTTCTTCCAGGTGATAAAATAGGAAAAGATATAAATATTTACAGTGATGATTTTATTGTCTAATTTATATACCATGAAGCACATCCCTTCATTCAGCATATCATTCAGTGGCTTTCAGTAGAGTTACAGAGGTGTGCATTAACCACCATGACCTGATTACAGAACATTTCATCATCCATTCTAAAAAACCTTACACCCACTAGCGGTCAGGTGTAAGGTTTTTCAGACTTCCATACCCCTGCCCTGGCAGCCATCAGTCTATTTCCTGTCCCTGTGAATGTGCCTATATAAATACACCATATAACTTTTTGTGCAGGACTCTTTCACTCAGTGCAATGTTTTCAAGTTTCTCTCAGATTGTAACTTGAATCAATACTTCATTTCTTTTTTATGGCTGCATACAACTTCAGTATATGGATAAATGGTACCTTCTTATTGTTCTTGTTAGTTTATTTCATACCTCTTCATCTTATTTTTTTTTCTGAGTTTCTCCTTAGTTTGACCATTTCCAGACTTTTCTCCCATATTTTACATATTTTATGGATCAACTTTCAACGTGTGGAAATGATCTCTGGTCAAGGCTTGGTATGTCTTTCTAGACCAATATCATATTGCTTTAATTATTATTAATGTGAAAATATCTTTGAATTTGGTAGGAAATTTCTTTTTTTTCTTTTCAGAATTATTTATGATATTGTATTCCTTTCTGCAAAATTTAGACTAATTTCATGAATTATTTCCTCTCTGATGTTGTCTTGTCCTTTTAATTGAAATTACAGATCAGTTCTGGAAGAGTGCTGTGTTTACAATGTTGCATTTCTGTTCTTTTAGCAAAATTTACCTCTCCAAGTTTCTCATTTCTTATTTGAATTGTGTTTCTAAAAAGGTATTTTGTACTTCTGTTACCTGAAGTCTCAATTCAAGCTGTTATGGAAGAATATCTTAGACAAAGGGACTTAAAACAAATACTCTCTCACAGTTGTGGAGGTTGAAAGTCTGAGATGGGGATGCTGGCATGGTTGAGCTCTTTGTGAGGCCCTCTCCTAGTTCACAAGGCTGCTTTTTCACCAGTGTTAGAGGGAAGGAGGGAGACTGTGTTTTGTCATAAGACCACTAATTTCATTCCTGAGGGATCTACCCCAGGACCTAATAACCCAGGCACTAAAGACCCATCTCAGATACCATCACATTATTGATTATGAAGTTTCAGCATATGTGGATTTTGGAAAGATACAAACATTCTATCCATAGCACCTACTGATAATTTATATGTTATGCTATTATACATATTTTGATTTTGACTTAAAAATATTAGAAAGGCCTCTTTTGCGGTGCCCCATCATTTCTTTTTTTTGTGTGTAACCCGGCCGTATGCATGCTTGGCTGCTCTGTGCTCATCCTGAGCTTTTTAGGGGACCCTTCTACCTCTCTGGTGGACATCTTAACTTGTAGGCAGATTTTCCTCCCACTCTCCTTAATTAAGGTTGATCATAGACAGTAAGGGCTGGAGGGAAAGAACATAGACAAGGCAGGATCGACTCTGAGATACAATTTGAATTCTGGAACTTCTACCTTTTGAATTTTCATATCCTTCTTTGGCTTTTTCCACTTTCCTTTCCTGATTGCACTACTTCTTTTCTGGTATCTTATGGAATGGTTCCAGAATTATTGAATCAAGATATGCTTTTAAAATAATTTGATCTAAGAGAAAGTCACAGGAACAGTACCAAATTTGTTATCTTCATCTTGTAATCCAGTAGCAATGTGAAGCTCTTCTTAGTGATAATACATTGTCTGTAGATTTTTTTTATTATCAATACAGAATTTAATAAAAATAAAAATGAGAAGTAGTAATACTAGAAGTCAGTTTCCTGTGAAGACTAAGAAGCACACATGTGCACACAGACTCACCACACAATCACATGTACAAATCAGTCTTTATTTAGTCTGTATCTCTTTTCTTATATCCTGCCAATACAATCTGAATGTGTCTTAGTGATATTTGTTTACTAACTCATTTGTCCAAGCTACCAATGTGTTCTGTGGTTCTCTTATTATCATTCTGCTCATAAGCCTGGCAACACACATGTCAGCAAAATTGAGGTCAGCTCATTCAGACCTCCTGGCTCCAGGACTTCCTTGTACACATTGCCTTCAGCCTGAACTACTTATTCCACTAAAGCGGATCAACTGTGTGGAACATCACACTGGATGCTTGAGTTTCAAGGCATTGCATGTGCTCCTATGCAGCTCCTTTTTGCTGAACACTGTTCTCATTTCTGCACCTGAGGAGGGATTGTGCTGAAGGGGGTGAGTGCAACAATCCTGGCACCCTAGATTAAATCTCCTGGCCCCTGAGGGCCCAGCAAAAAGTAAGGGAGAGAGACCCACTAAGACCTAGCCTTCATTCTCAACCCTTTCTTGTTTGAAGCTATCATTTCTCTAATCACAGACCTCAGATTTTCTTATAATTTCCCCCCATGATGAATGTGATTTTATATTGAGGCACATGTCTGTTTTCTGGCATCTACGTAAATTGGAAACATCAACTCAAATCTCAATCTTCCTCTTAGTTTAAAACATTTGGTTGAGGGGAGGTGAAAGGGATTGCTAAAAGCTTATATTTTGCCTTTTAATTAATTTTATTTATATATTTTCCAAGATAAAGCATGGGCATAGTTATAATATTTTTAAGGTCTCTCCTCTATCCCAAATCAAAATCCAGAAATTTCACTGACATTACATAACTTGAAAAAGACAAATGTTTTGGTGGTTTAAGGTATTAAAATTCAATAGGAGAAAGAATATCTGTGAAGCCTAAAAGTCAGGTGATAACATTTAATCCCATAAATTCCTTTATTTATCATGGATGTACTCTGATTTTGTTAGATTATATTTTGGCAACAAATACTGCTCAAACTTCAGAAGTTTATAAAAAAATAAATTTAATTTATTTTTTTTAGTCTACAAATCTATTGTAGGCAAGGTTGCTAAATAAAATACTTGACTTCCAATCAGTCTTGAAAATCAGATAAATAAAAACTAGCAGGGCATGCTGGTGCACACCTATAATCCCAGCAGCTGGGAAGGCTGAAGCAGGAGGATGGTGAGTTCAAAGCCAACCTTCGCAAAAATGAGGCACTAAGCTACTCAGTGAGACCCTGTCTCTAAATAAATAAAATATAAATAGGGATGAGGGTGTGACTTAGTGGTGGAGTGTCCCTGAGTTCAATCCCCAATATCCAAAAAATAAAAAAAAATAAAAATTATGCCCTTTAATTGTAAGTATGCACCATGCAATATTTTGGATATACTCATACTTTAAAAATGTGCTGTTTATTTGAAACTGAAAACTAATAGATGTACTATATTTTTACTGACTATATGTGGAAACCCTATTTGCAATCCATTTGGGGAGCATTGTGGTCAGTCAAGAACCCAGGTCGATGAAGACTCTACCTCATCATGTGTCTTACAATTGTGGACAAAGGAAATGGAGAAGGAGTGTGTCTTGTGTTTTCCCTGAGGAGAGAATCACCATTTCATTCTTGGATGTGTTGCTCAGAGGAGAAACATCTAAGAGGAGATACTGAAAACCAGCCTGATATATCCTTTTGGAATTATTGAGGAAAGTCTTGATCTCATTTGGAAGTATTCATGAAATCTCTAGATTTTTATTTAGGATAGAGGTGAGGCCAGGGCAAAGGATGGGTAGCTGATTATGAAGGAAAAGGAAATGGATAGATAACATTCCTCTCCCCCAATTGCTAACAGCATCCAGTGGGAAGTGAGGGGATCATACTTTCCAACACAAACAATTATGCTCTGGTAAAAGGCTATCTTCCTGCTTTTTGGTCACCTTTTGGTCATGTAGGCAGGATGGGAAGAGGGAGCATGAGAAGAAAGAAAACCTGAAATCTATAAAGGGTCGAGACACCCCTACTCCCTGGGGTACCAGCTCTTGGCTCCCTCCTCTCCAGAGGAGTCTCTCTCCTCACGTCCTCTGTTCTTTTTCTTAAATAAAATTTACTTTTTGTTGCTGCTTTGGTGTTTCTTGGATGTTTAATCTTCAACATCAGGGGAACGAGGACCCAATTCTGATTTTCAAGACCAGCATACAAGGTAGAAGTAGAAAGCAATATAATTTTAATTATGTTGTCCAAATTTTATGCTCCAGTCCATTTTTTTACCTGCATGACACTTTTTTGACCACTTATGTTAGTTTATTCCTTATTTAGTTGTTTTATCTATCTCTCTAAAACAATTTAAAAATAGTTTTATAAGTTTTTATTGCCTCTGTGGGTCCTTCTGAAATATCAGTGTATTTGAAGGGAACATATTTAGGGTTTTCTGCCTCCTCTGGCCAGACATTATGGGATAACACTGAACTCCTTTCTTATTCCTCAGTAAAAGTACAGGAGGCAGAACATGGTGATGTTTGCTCAAAAAGGAAACAAGTCAAAAAATGCAGATGATAAAGAGTGGGGCAAGTTGGTAAAGAGGACATCTTTTAAGATGTCTACTGTATCTGTTCTCACACTCCACATCTATCTGCACAGCTTCTCCAGGTACAACTTTGCTGAGTAATAGAAATTACTACTTCTCATTTTTATTTTTATTAAATTCTGTATTGATAATAAAAAAATCTACAGACAATGTATTATCACTAAGAAGAGCTTCACATTGCTACTGGATTACAAGATGAAGAGAACAAATTTGGTGCTGTTTCTGTGACTTTCTCTTAGGTCAAATTATTTTAAAAGCATATCTTGATCCAATAATGATCAAAATGCATTAAATAATAGGCAATATTGATATAGAATAATTAATAGGGGACCATAGTCAGTCTCAGCTAGATACAGGAAAACTCAGATTATATTAGTATTATAATACCAGAAGAAATATTTTTTTTAAAAGATCTTGGCAATCTCCTTTTAGTAATATTCCTGAATAATGGTTCCTCCTCATTCCTCCCCTCTTTGTTCAGGCCTCCTGAGGGCCTCAGATAAGCTTCAACCTTAAGTACAAGCTCACAGAATATTCTAGCTCACAGAATCTTCCATTTGCTCCAGTGTCTGCACCATTCATCACAACTCTGGGTCAAAGTTTCATGCGTCTATCCCATACTGTTTACCTTTGCCTCCAGTCAGCTCCCACTTCACATTATTCATAACATTTTCTCCATTTTTGTGCCCAAGACTCCGACCTGGATTTTTATCTTGCTCTCTGTCTTCCCTAATTACTTAGGTCTGAATCAGGCTCAAAGACATGCTTGTTCCATTCTGAGTTACCTAAACTCTTAACCTTCCTCTTTCAAAGTGCATACCTATTGGGCTCTCTGTTAATATATTATTTTTTTCTAAGTTCAATTTTGGCTTGCTCTTAACTATGGTATTGTATTATTCTTCCTGTTACAAAATCTCATCAAGCCTCCAAGGACCAATAAAATGCAAGTAACTGTGTGATTTTTAAGTACGGTGTCTTTCTTGCACAAAGTAGTATTCAATGATTTCCTGAAAGATGCAGAAGAGTGGTTGGGGCCTTGGTTAATTTACATTTAATTTTAGCCTCAGAGGTCCTTAAAGGCAGTGGTTATGTCTGCATGTGAATAGGGATATTTAATCAGTCGAGGCTGTCAGGCTGATAGTAGTGCTTATCAAGAAATTAGAGGAAAATGTGCTACCAAGTCCATCCTCCTGCCATCCAAGCAGCAACAAATCAGATATGGAAGTCAAACACTATGATTAAGAAGCTCATCTTCCCTAGGGAGTCTTTCATATACATATATATTTAATATTCAACTTGGCTGTACTACTGCACAGACAGCTTTTCCTATGTCTTAGTGATTTTAATTGGAATACCTCCTGCATTGAGAAGTCAGACTTCTTTTTATAAGTAATACTACTGATTAATATTATTTAAAAGCTACTGCTTGGCAAGTCATGTTGAAGGAAGATTTTGGCGACTTCTTTTCAGCCAATTGTCTTTGTGTTGTAAAGTACCCCCATGAATATATGCAAAAATGTTTTTATTTCACTTTGCTACTATATATGAATGTTCATCTTTGGACCTGAATCTTGGTATTTAAGATTTAGCTATGAACAATAGCAATTGTGATTTGCAACACTTTCTGTATTACATCCTATGCTATGCTACCCTGCCGTAAACTATTCAGGTGATTTGAATAGTAGAAAAGCAGATTTGTCCTGCCTTTACTCTGTGATTTTGAGAGCATCCAGCTCTATCCCCCTATGACTCCTCTTACTCCTTGAGTAAGCCTCAGAGACTTTTTCTGACAATATGCCATGCCACAAGCTGTCAGTACACTCTGGCTCCCTCAATTCACCATTACCTATTTGAGTACTTAGAACAAATATTTCTGCTCAAGAAGTCTACTGGCCAATAGCTAGAATGTACTTACTCTCTTAGCAGCCAGAAGACTCCACTTCTCAAAGGCTATGATTATTCTTTCTGGAAATATAACTTGGTTATTTTATCAGAACTGGGAACTAAAATGGCAATTTCTCCTTTTTCTAAGATTCCTGTTTCTTTTTCACAAAATAGTATCTCCTGAACTCTAATCTGGTTCACTTTATCCTTCAACAAGCAATGTATTTTCCAGAGAAATAGAACCAATAAAATGTCTCTTCTCTCCTTCGTTCTTTTAATACTACCTACAAAGGAAGAAAGAGGAGGAGGGAGAGATACACACACACACACACACACACACACACACACAGAGCGGGATGGGGTGGAGAATTTCTAGGAACTGGTTTAGCTCATTTGATTGTGGAGGCTGACAACTTTGAAATTCATGGAATAGAGAGTCAAGATGGAGACATTGATAAAGTTGATGCTACAGTCTTGACTCGGAATTTCACAGGGAAGCAGACTAGAAAATCAGGTTGGGTTTCTATGTTATAGTTTTTAAAGATAATTCCTTCCTCAGGGAACCTACTTATTTCCCCTTGTGACTTTCAGCTAAATGGATGCTTGCCCCATATAGAGGCTAACTAACTTATTTGTAAAGTTTACTTATTTAAATATTAAGCACATATAAAAATTACCTTCACAGCATCACCCAAAGTGGTATCTAACCTAATAACACATATAAAAACTACCACTAGCAACACAACCTAGACAATTTGATGCACAAAGTTAACCACCACAAGGAAATTTTATTGTAGAATATTCTACCAACCAAATCTGAATTAATATGAAATATTTATAGGAAAATGTTAAGAAGTATAGACAATCAAGACAAAAGATAAATGTTGCTGTCAGCTCATTTTCCTACTAGAGATTTCTCTAGAAAGGAATGTAGAAAAAATGGCTACATGAGAATATCAAATAAAAGGAAAACTGATATGTGGCAATATTTATTTAATGGATTAAAATTATAATTAAAAATTTTCCCACCAAGTCAACTCCAAGCTCATAAGGGCTTCATAAGTGAATTCTACCAAACATTTTTAAAAGAAACATCAATATTACAGGAACTCTTTCAAATCATGGAGTAGAAGAGAATGTTTCTCTAGTTATTCAACTTCAAAAAAAATTAATTGACACATAATAATTGTGCATATTTATAATGTGATATTTCAAAGCATATATATAATGTATAATTATATAATTCATTGCCTCAAACATTTATTAGTTCTTTGTGTTGGGAATATTCAAAATCTTTTCTACTACCCATGTTAAGAATTATCATAACATCTGTTATGGTTTGGATGTGAGGTGCTCTCCAAAAGCCTTGTGTGACACAGTGCAAGAGGGTTCAAAGGAGAAATGATTGGGTTCTAAGAATCTTAACCCAATCAGTGAATTAATCCCCTGAAAGGGATTAATTGAATGGTAACTGAAGTAGTAAGGTATTACTGGAAGAGGTGGGTCCCTGGGGGAGTAGCTTTGGGGTATATATTTTGCATCCTGAGAATGGAGTCTCTCTCTGTTTCCTGATCACTACCTAAACTGCTTCCCTCTGCAACTCTCCTGCCATGACGTTCAGCCTCATCTTGAGCTCATAGGAATGGACTCAGCCTTCTATGAACTATGATCTCTGAAACTCAAATAGACTTTTCCTTCTCTACAATTGTTCTGGTCAAGTCCTTCAGTCACAGCAGCAAAAAGGCTGACGCATGCAACATCAAAACCAGGAAACAAAAAATGACAAGAAAGAAAATTCATAATTATCTTTCAGTGAACTTTAACCTAATATGTGCAAGATACATATCGATATATGAAAAGGCTAATTTTACATCAAGTGGGCTTTATCCCTGGAATGCATTGATCAATTCAAATTGATCAATCAACTTAACATTGATTAATCAAAATAGCTATCATGTAGTGACCTGAAACTAAGAGATCATAAGCCAGCTTGAACAGATGGAGAAAAATATGCAATATTTTAATACTCATTCATGGCAAACAAACAAACAAACTTGAGGTTGAAGAAAATTCTCTTCAGTTTATAAAAAATAGTTGATCTAAGTCCTCCTAATTTATTATTAAAAGATTTATCCTTTTCCTAAGACAGAGAAAAGAACAGGATGTTTACTTTAATAGCTTCTATTCAAATTCTAACAAATAAAATTGGCAACAAACACTAATGAATGTGGTAGAAAAAAAGAACAAATTGTATTTACTTGTGGATTATTATAGTTTGTACTTGGAATGTCTCCAGTACGTTAATGTGTTGAAAACTTACTCCTAAGCTGGTGACCTTACTGAGAGATGGTGGAAACTTCAGAAAGTAGAGTCCTGGTGCAAGAGGTGAGTCACTAGTCTATATGTTTGAAGGTTATATTTTATCCCTGGGTCCTTTCTCCACCTCTCTTTGCTTCCTAACTACCTTGAGGTAGGCGGTCTTCTCCAATACACACTCCTGCTGCCACAATATTGAGCCTTACTTCAGGCTCAAAGCAATAGAGTCATCTGACTTTGTGCTAACATTTTCTGAAACCCTTCATAAATCATTCCTCCTTTAAGTTGATTTTCTCAGGTATTTTTTTACAACAATGGAAAATTGACTAATGCAGAAAATAGGAACCAAGAAGTGGGGATATTGCTGTGACTACATTGGATTATGTTCTTCAGAAGTTTTTAGAATTCATTTGCAAGACAGATTTGGATGTTTGGAGAAGCAGGTTAGAGAAAACTGAGACATTGTAAGTGGAATATAGTGTGAAATTCTACTGGGAGCTCAGAAGACACAAATGGTGATAAGAATGTAGAGAGTAGAGGCTGTGCTGATGAAGCTTCAGATGCAAATGAAGACTATCAGGTCCTGGACCTGAGTTCATTTAAGTCACATTCTGGCACAGAGTCTGTCGATGTCCATATACTGAGACTAAGACTTTATGTGAGGTTGAGTGTAAAAGTGATAGACTATTTAATTTGGTGGAGGAAATTTCAAGGCAGCACGATATTTAGGTAATGGCTTGGGTATATCTGACTGCTTTTAGTCAGGTTTACTGTGATAATTGAGGGGAAAGAGCAAGATTTGAAAAACTTGCAATTTGGTCTGAAATGGAGGGTGTTTCGACTTATGACAAAGAAGGGTGTGGTAGCTAAAGAGATTAGCACCAAGAAAAAGAAATCAAATCCTTTGCCCTGGAATAATTGGAAAGTTTACATGAGGGAACTTCAAGAACTGGTCAGATATTATCCACTGCAGGCTCAGGAAAGACTTTGCTCTGAGTAGAAAGCCTGCTTGTCCAGGTTTGCCTGAGAAGTCGTTTCCTCAGCTCTCATTTCACAAAGTTCAGTCATCTAGATGCTCAGAGGCCACTGAAGCTGTGGTTCAAATGGACCCAGCTACCACTCCCACTGGCAGCACACCACAGAATTGTCCACATGGTAGTGGTTTTGCAGACATGCAGAATCTAAAAGTTTTTGGATCATAGAAACTTCTGCTGAAATTTCAAAGGAAGGCCTAGGAGAATGGGCATTGTGTCACTAGGTAGCAGTCCCTGTGGACAGCCTGTGAGAGAGTGACACATGAAGTTGTGAGTCGGAAGACAGGCTGCAAGGAAACCCTACAGAGTTTGAGGTATCAGGAACATTCACCCTCTGCCAAGAAAAGCTGCAGGTAACAAGCAGAGCCAGCCCAGGAAAGAGACCATGTGGGCTGCAACCACTAAGGCCGTAAGGTATGACTTCCCGGGCCCTTTGGAGCTCACATCTCACCACTGCTGGATGAAGAACGTGAAACA
Source organism: Urocitellus parryii (assembly GCF_045843805.1). Classification (NCBI taxonomy): domain Eukaryota; kingdom Metazoa; phylum Chordata; class Mammalia; order Rodentia; family Sciuridae; genus Urocitellus; species Urocitellus parryii. The sequence continues at coordinate 23,652,459 of NC_135538.1, forward strand.
ATAGGATTTAATAATTGCCTTGCTGGATTTCAATTTGGCTTTGTTTCCATCTCTCCTTTCTACATTTCCATTCTCCTTTTTGAAATGGAAATTTTTGCTTTGTGTCTGTATATAACATGATCTTGCTTTTTTCAGGTGATATAGGTGATACAGAGTGTCAGAGGAGATTTTGAACATGGCCTCTTAGCAATGCTGGAACTGTTAAAACTACAGATATACTTAATAAATTTTCCACTGTGAGATGGTCTTGGGCTTTTGGGATCCAGGTGAGAACTATTATAGTGTGGATTTGGCTTAGGTGTTGAAGGCTTAGTCCTCAGCTGGTGGTGCTAATAGGAGGCAGTAGAAACTATGGGAGGTGGAGCCTAGTTTTAAGAGGTGGCTCACTGGGGGTGTGCCTTTGAAGGGCACATTTTGTCCCTGCACCCTTTTGCTTTCTCTCTGCTTCCTGACTGCCATAAGGGAGCAGCCTCCTCTACCACATGTTTCTGCTGCCATGATATTCTGTCTTGCTTCAAGCCCAAAGAAATGGAGCCACCTGATTATGGACTACAATTTCTGAATTTGTGAGTCAAAATAAACCTTTTCTTCTTTAAGTTGATTTTCTCAGGTGTTCTGTCATAGAAAAGAAAAGCTCACCAACACATAGACCATATAATTCTGTATGTAGAAAATCTTAAGCAACAACAACAAAAATTCATAACACTTATGCTAGAACAAATGATTTTATTTTGCAATTACTAAGAATAAGAGGACAATACAGAAATTTCTGTGGCTATTACACTTATATGTAAGAATTCTACACTAGTTAATTATTTTTGAAAGAATTTTAAGAAAACCCAAGCAAACAGAAAAATACTTTGTATCCATGGATTTAAATATTAAATTTTATTAATATAAAAATCCTTCCCAAGTAAATCTTGAATGTAATACCATCCAAATAATAATTATAGCAGTTTTTATAGATATTGACATATTACTTTATTCTAAAATATATTTGAAAAAGAAAAGACCTCAAACTGCAGAACAGTCTTTCAAAATGGGAAAAAAGTAAATAGGAGATATCACTCTGACTATACAACTTGCCATATGTAAAAATAAAAATGTGACAATGTGTCATTTATAGACATTGATTAATGAAGTAAAATAAGAAGCTTAGAAATAAATACATGTATACATGACTAAGTTATTGTTGACAAAAAGAGCTAATGTAGTCCACTGATTAAATGAAGATTCCTTGTAGAAATGGTATAGGAGATGGGTATCCAATGGGTATTCAGTTGACTAAAACCTCATACCATACATCATTACCTCATAATTGATGTACAATATATATCAATAACCTGCATATCAAATGAATAGGGAATATTTCGTTGATTTCAAGGTAGCTGAATATTTTTCCTCTGAATTCTAGGTGGACAAAGTATCAGACTACGTCATCTCATTATTAGCATGCCCTGCAATCCCTCTAGCAAGCTTTTCTGTGGCAAGTAAATTATGGAAACATTCCACAGCTGGCAGGCCTTCACCCTTCTTCTGTGGGCTTTAATTTATTGAACTGTGTCTTCTTCAGCAGCATCACATGAGAGCTACAGCATCAATCAGAAGTCTCCTGTCAGAGACTCAGGCCAACAGCATTTATTCAGCATTGTGATCCAGTCTCAATTCATGTGGCCCCGAGAGATAATGTTTATCACAGATCTATGAAACTATAATTTAAACGAATATAAAAAGTATAACTGTCCTCTGCCTAACAACATTTCTGTGATAACTCTAATCCAAAATATTAAAATTAAAAAAGACTAATGTTGCACATGTATCAGAGTTACAGAACTATTTATCAGAACAATATAAGGTAGCTTTGGAAGCTTAATGGATACTTTTAATTGACTTAAGTATTGTTGCTTTTTTAAAATTTCTACTGTGATCAAACTTTGGAGCTATTTAATCATGCTAATAATGTGTGCTATTTCAGTATCTTCTGATATAATCATTAGAAAAACTACATATTTATTTTGGTCTAAATATGTAAAACTGTGGTTATACTGGATACAATATATATATTTACTTATTCAGAGGTTTATAATATATAACAGCAGCTTCACAAACCTAAGATTATTTTTCTCAGAAATCTAACATTCTTATTGTCAGAAATATAATTGAATGAATCCATAAAAGAGGGTAGTATTAATACTATATAGATTTTCTCAGTTATATACAGATAAAGTCTTTGTAGGTTGAAAATGTTACAGTTGGAAAATGCATTCAATACATATAACTTACTGTTACTGAAAGCTTGGTCCTCACACCTGGAGACAATCCAATAATGAGGACATGGCTTTAGAAAAAGGAAAAAATAAGTTTTATTGCTTTGATAGCAGAGGAGTAACTTGAGAATTCTGCCCCTCAGGGGGAACAGAGGATTTTCAAAGGCTATATTCCAGGAGTTCTCTGTCCAGAGTTTAATTCACTTGTTAATATGGGCCATAGTCATTTATTAAATCTCTTGGTACAATCCTCCACCCCCAAGTCTGAATTACTTCCTTTTGTGGTGTCTGTGTGCATTCAAGAAAAGGTAACACCATTTAGGATGAAGAAGAAAGGCACAGAAAATTGGAGAAACGAGGAAGAAAGGGAGAAGAATAAAAAATGTCCTCATTAGAAATAGGCTGTATTCAAAGCATGAAGTGGACCACTGTTACGCTACCAAACATCTATACAGTGTCTGCCATTTGCCCTCATGATTGTATGGCTGACTGGGAGCTTTCAAGTTCAGCTTTCACCATCCAACATTGTGAGAGAGTATCACAGCACATATGGCTGGCTGGGGGAAATCTCAGAATTAAAAATACGAAATATTTATGTATTACTTTCACACTATTTTAAAGTCAAAACATCATAAATTGGAGATTATCGATATTGTATTTTGATATTAAAATCTAAAAGTAAAGTAAAAGAGATATTTCCATTAATAGTTTAAATATTCAGTAAATAACATTTTCAAATGTGCTTGGGGTCTAGACAAAGGTAGTCAAGATGAAAGAAACAGTAGATTTAGGAGCATTGAATGGAAAAGGTAGCAGAGCTTGCAAAACAATAGGAAGATCATAAAAACAACCTTCAAGAAATCTACTCAAAATAGTGAGTTAAAATGACCCACAGTTTCTTATTTTGTTTTATCCTTTGTCATTATTTATAAGCTATGGGCAGAGCTAGGTATGGGAACACATGCCTCAATTCTGGCTAGAGGCCTAGAGGCTGGCCTTGGCAATTTAGCAAGACCTGTTTCCAAGAAACAACAGCAATATGCGACAAACAAAACATAAGGCCAGGAGAAATTTGAGCCGGGGAAGAAACATAATAAATTGTAAGAATTGGTAGTCCTTTTTAAATAAATGAAGTGCTAGGAGACAGTTGTCTGGAGGTTACAAGTTCAGATTGAATCCTTGGTTATGGGCTATTTCTCCAAAAGCCCAGAAACAAATTATGAGGAGTGTGGGTGGAAGTCAACTAAAATGTCTTGATTTCTTCTATAGTCCAGCATTAAGACTGTTATTTGCACTTGTTCATTGATTCAAAATATGCTCATTAGTTCACTTGAATCTCCTGGAAAACATAGTGGGTAGCCAATGTTGTACTCACTTCAGTAACTGTGAAAGAGTAGGGGGCTCTTCAAGGTCTCCCAGTCTATCAATTAGGGACTCTGCTTTTGGACCCTAGCTTGTCTGACTTCAGTCTTGAATTTAATAATGTGGCAGATTTCAAGCCTGAGTCACCTGAGATCAATTCTACCATACAAGGACCATTCATTAAATATTCATATAATTTTGATTTAAAATAATCGATTAAACATAAACAATATGGTTTATTTGTGCTAATTATTTATTTTTCCAGGCATAATCTATGACATTATTTATAAAAATTCATAAAACTATCTATACAATGTTGAGGACAGATGGATTTCCTTGGAAGTTGTTGCAAAAGCTCTCAATTTCTTTCAATATTCTGAATTTTTACTAAATTTATTTTATTTTATTTTATTTTTTTGAGAGAGGGAGAGAGAGAATTTTTTTTTAATATTTATTTTTTAGTTCTCGGCGGACACAACATCTTTGTTGGTATGTGGTGCTGAGGATCGAACCCGGGCCGCACACATGCCAGGCGAGCGCGCTACCGCTTGAGCCACATCCCCAGCCCCTGAATTTTTACTAAATTTAAAAAACCTAGTCAACATCGAAGAATGTTAAGAACAGCAGCCACTGTTTTAGAGTTTTCTGGATTTCTCTGTGGACAATGGAGTAAAAAAAATTATAGGCAAAATTTCACTGAGGGCTGTTAATTCAAAGTGATGCAAATCAATGACAGTATCACTCTCATACACAGGAAGGTAAGTTGTTTTGTCATAATTTAGTAAATGTTATCTTTATTTTTTTTTTTTGAGGAGTAGCTTGTAGTTTTTTAATGTGAAAGGTAAAAAGTTACAATTAATGGAAAGCAGAGGTCATGTTAACAAAGTTCATGACAAAGCTGGTCTGACACAAGATAAAGAACTTCTCCAGATTCTCCACCTGCAGACCAAATGAGAGTCAAAAGTTGAATACAAATCTGAAGAATCTATGGGTGTGACAAGCTGCTGTCTCAAGACCTTTTATCCAGGGGACATCAAAAAGTGAACATTACTTCAGTCTCCTACTCCTCAATTAAGTAACTGGGAAATATTCAGCCCACAAAGTTCATGACAACAAGGTGCAGGATAGTGCTGGCAAAGAGAAAATCAGCAAAGGCTCACTCTGGGGAGATGCCTTGGAAATCTGCTTTTTTCTGTGGGTTGATCTGTATTCTCAGGCACACTATAATCCTAGTGGCCGGGGAGGCTGAAGCAGGAGGATCTCAAATTCAAAGCCAGCCTTAGCAATGGTGAGGCGCTAAGCAACTCAGTGAGACCCTGTCTCCACTAGGATCTTTAAATACATAGAGCTTTGGAAAAGATTTCATCATATCTATAAACAGTGTGGCTCTTAAATATACCCAATAACAGATTGATATGTTTTTCAAGTAAGAGAAGAGTCAATTATTAGAAAACAAATGCATTTTCCTAAATACTTTTTTTTTATTGGTTGTTCAAAACCTTACAAATCCTAAATACTTTGATCATAGCATACATAAAGAAGATCGCACAAATTATGAAGGTACAGCTGGATCACTTTTATCTAAGTGAACATACCCATAAAACTAGCATAAAAAGCCTATTGTATGCACTCTTTTATTCATTACCTTTCTGAAAAAGATGTGTGGTGTCTTGTTCTAATGCAATAGATGATTATTGCTCAACCATGAGTAATGTGAAAAAGAAATTGTTACAGACATTCTTTTGTATACGATTTCTTTTAGTTATCCTTGTATCTATGAGATCCATATAATTTCTTTTATGGGTACAATTCTTTCATTTGCAATTCATCATGATATGTACATAACACTGTTGTTATGATGTGTGAAATATTGGGTTGTCCCAGATTTCACCTACTACAAACAGTGCTGCCAGCACATGGATTTTGGTGCAAAACATCATCTCTTTGGTTGGTTTCATGTACAGGAGGAAAATTTCTGAGTTGTAGATTATGTATTTATTCAGTTTAAATGAATAAAGGATTTTCCAAATGATTGTATTTGTATTATTAGAGCATGGTCTGAGGATAACCAATTACTGTGTTTTCTCACCAACACATCTTTCTTTTGGTAGGAGGATTGAACCCAGGGCCACTAATAACTGAGAAAAACACCAAGCGTTTTTTAAAATATGTTTTATTTTGAGACATGATCTCACCAGTTTCTTAGGAACTCACTAAGTTACTAAGGCTAGCTTTGAACTTGTGGTCCTCCTGCCTTACCATCCTGAGCCCTTGGAATTATAGGCATGAGCCACCACAGCAAGCTCATCAACACATTTTTGTTTGGGAATTCTGAGGGATAAAAAGAAGTTCATTAGTTCATTGGTGATTTAAACTTGCTGTTTACCTTATATATTCACATAATCTGAAAGTCTTTCATATATTTATTTTATAGTAGCATACTATTTTTAGTGAAGGGCATGCTAACTAAATTCTCTGAATCTTTTGCCTGGGGTTTACTAGTTCTCTGCTTTTTTCTTTTGACTTTTAAAGATTTTATATTTCAGGTCTGGGGTTGTGGCTCAGTGGTAGAGAGCTCGCCTAGCACATTCGAGGCCCTGGGTTTGATCGTCAGCACCACATATAAATAAAAAAAATACAGGTATTGTGTTCAACTACAGCTAAAAAATAAATATTTTTAAAAAAGATTTTATATTTCAGGATAACCTTTGTTAGGTGCCTCTATTGAAAATATTTTCCTTCCCTTCTCTGAATTTATTCCAACTGTAATATTTTGCAACTTTTTAAATGTTTTATATTGGGGAAAATCGGTTTATGGAAAACATGTAGGTATTACAGGAAGCTCATATATGTTGCTCACTAGGTTTTATTTTCCTGCAATGTTAGTATCTCACATTATTATGATATATTTGTCAAAAAAACAAGAAAATAACATTGGCAGATTATTAGTAACTAAGAATCAGACCTATTTTTCTTTTCTTTTCTTTTTTTTTTTTTTTACCCATTTTTACATTAATGTTCCTCTTTCCCTTCCTGGAACCAGTTCAGGATGCCATATTGTATGCATTTTTTCATGTCTCCTTAGATTTCTAAAGTATGTGATATTTTCCTAATCTTTCCTTTTTTTTTCATGACTTTGACAATATTACTTCTGTCAAACTGGCTATGTTTAATGTTTTCTAATTATTTCACCAAGATATGTAATTTTTTTGAAAGAACAGCACAGAGTTGTGGTGCCCTTCCCATTTCATCATATCAGGACATGTACATTACCCTCTTTACTTCATTAGTGAGGTTAACTATAATATTATCTATTGGTGAACTTAATATAAATAAATGCAATCTATCTGAATGAGGTTTTGATTTCTTAAAAATATTTGCATACTCAAAGGCATGGATAATTTCTTTTACATTTTATTCTTAAAGTGTTATTGCTTTACATTTCAGATTTATATATATATATATATATATATATATATATATATATATATATATATATTCCACCTAGGGATCTCAATTTAGGTACATTGATCAACTTTCTATTATGGAAAGTAAGGTTTTCATGTTACTTTTTTCATAGGAATATTTAATTCATCCAACACAAATTAAAGGAGGAATTTTTCCCCCAGTGGTTTCCCCTAGCAGAGTTGCAATACATACTCATGCCATCTGTCACATGATTGTCTGTGTGGATCTGTTGCCACACTCCATAGTATCATTCATTGATTCAATTATCTACGCTTGCACCAAAGCTTGGTTATAGTAGATTTAAAGCATAATATCTGGTGGTGGAATTGCCTTTATTTTACTAGACTTTATTTTTTAGACCAGTTTTAGGTTTATGGAATAATTCAGAAGATACATAAATTTCCTGTATACTGCAGGGCTGACTCATGCACAGTACCCCTCCCATGCCTTACCAACATCCACCATCAGAGTGGTATATTTGTCACCACTGATGAATCTTCATTGACATATCATTATCACTCAGAGTTCATAGTTTAGGGTTTACTCTTGGGGTTGTACACTCTATAGATTTGGACATTATAGTATCTCAGAGAGTAGTTTTGCTGTCCTAAAAATCTTTTGTGCTTGGCCCTAAACCCTCTTAATTATTGATTTTTTAAAACTGTTTCCATAAGTTTGCCTATTGAAGAAAATAATAAACAATCTTTGGACTTACAATACACATTTAAGATTCATACATGTTTTATTTTCATGGCTTGAGAGTTCATTTCTTCTTATAGTTGAATGATCTCTCATCATCTGCATGTACCATATTTTATTTATCAATTAACCTGATGAAAAACATCTTGGGGGCTTCCAAGTTCTGACAATGATGAATAAAGTTGCTATAAATATCAGTGTGCTGGTTTCTGTGTGCACATACATTTTTAATTTGGGGGCAAATACAAAGGAGTGTGATTACTGAAACTCAGGGTAAAATATATTTAGCTTTGTAAGAAACTGTCAAACTGATTTTTAGAGTGACTATCATTCTGCATTGCGACCAGCAATAAATGAGAGTTCCTATTGCTCTACATCTTTGTCAGCATTAGGTGTTGTCAGGGTTCTGGCTTTTGGCCATTCTAATAGATAAACAGTAGCATCTCATTGTTGTTATGCTGTGCATTTCCCTGGTGACATATGATGCTCACCATATTTTCATATGTTTATTTTCAATCTATGTCTTCTTTGGTGAGCTGTCACCAAAGTGGCTCATTTTTTAACTGAGTTGTTCATTTTCTAATTATTGACTTCTAAGGGTACCTTTTGTATTTTGTATTTGTTTATTTTTTATTTATACTTTTTGTGTTTTAGATCAGTCATTTTGCAAATTTTTTCTTCTGGTCTTTTAAATTTTTTTTCATTCTCTTGACAATGATTTTCATGGAGTAGAAATTTTTAATTCTAATGAAGCCTAGCTTATGTTGCTCTTTTTTTTTTAATGTAGATTATACCTTTGGTGTTGCATCTAAAAAGTGATTGCCAAATTCAAGGTCATCTATTTTCTCCCCAATGTTACTTTCTATGGATTTTATATTTTTATCTTTTCCATTTAGGTTTATGATGAATTTTTAGTTAATTTTCATGAAGGATATAAGGTCAATATCCAGATCTACTTATTTTGCATGTGAATATCCATTTGTTCTAGGTACATTTGCTAAAAAGACTATCTTTTCTCTATTATATTGCCTTTGGTTCTATTTATGTGGTTTTATTATGGGATATCTATATTAAATTCCATTGATCTACTTGTTATTTTTTTTGTAAATGCCACACTGTCTTGATTGTGGTAACATTCTAGCTTAAAAAAAAAGAAAAGAAAAGAAAAGCTATAGTTAGTCATGAATGTGGGTGGTGTTAGCTCTCCGGGTTTGTTTTTCTCTTTTAGTATTGTGTTAGTTCTTCTGTTTTGTTTTTTTTTTCATCTCCATAAAAGCTTTAGAATGATTTTTTTCTGTAATCCCACAATAACTCATTGGAATTTTGAAAAGAATTACATTGTATTTATATATCAAGTTAGAAAAAACAGACATCATGACAATACAAGTTTTCCACACATGAACATAGAACATTTCTCTATCTAGTTATTTTTAAAATTTATTTTATTATAGTTTTGTAGATATTGTGCATATTCTAATAAATTACATATCTAAGTAATTTGGGGCAGGTTAATACATTTTGTTTTGTTTTGAATTTCAAATTTCATGCGTTCATTATTGGAATATGCAAAAGCGATTGGCTGTTTTGTATCAACTTTGTATCCTGGGACCATGCTATCATTGTGTATTGATTTTAGGAATTTTTGTTTGTACTTCTTTTGGATTTTTTTATAGGTAGTTATGATATCTCTGAACACAGAAAGATTTATTTCTTTGCTCTCAATCTGTATACCATCTATATTCTTTATTTTATTATGGCAGTTATTAGTACTGCTTTTACTTTTTTAGATTGCTTGGGATAATCTGATCAAATGTACTTTCATAGCAACTTTAGAAATTTTCTCCTATTACTCTGAGATTATGAAAATTCACACTGAGTGATATCATATCCTTTTAAATATACTTGGATACTACTTATTAATTTTCAATTGTACATGAAATGGTTTGGTTTGTGCATTAGTTCATTTTCTTTTTTTAAGGTGTAGATAGACACAATACCTTTATTTTTATTTATTCATTTTTTTTTTGATGTGGTGCTGAGGATTGAACCCAATGCCTTACACATGCTAGGTGAGTGCTCTACCATTGAGTCACAACGCCATCCTCATTAGTTCATTTTCTGTTGCTATAAGAAAATACTGGAAGCTGAGTATTTTATAAAAAAAAAAAAGAGCTCTATTTAGCTCACAGGTTTAGATTGTGAAACTCCAAGATTGGGTGTCTTCATCTGTCCAGTCTCTCGGGGGAAAGCATCTTGGCTGTATCGTGACATGGCAGAGAAAAGGGAATGGGAATAGGTTTGAGCAGATTAGAACAAGGATAGAGAATCGCCACACTCTATAACAACCCATTTTTCTGAAAACTAACCAAGGTCCTAATAAGAACTACCTTAATCTCTTCTAAGAGCATATCTCCAGTGACCTATTTACCTCCCACTGGGACTTAATTCGTAAAGGTTCTTCCACCTCTAAACTTCCAACATGTGATTTTGGGGGACACAAAAATCATGTCCAAACCATGGAAATATGTTGTTTTCTTTCTTCAAAGGTTTCCCCCACCCCCATGTTTTGGTATGAAGATGGTTTTAACTCATAAAAAGATTAGGAGAATTTTACATCTTTTTTCTAATCTTTAGAAACATTTTGTAAGATGTCTTAAAATTTGGAGGAATTCAGCTATTAAGTCATTTAGTTCTGGACTTAATTTAAAATAACAGTGTCTACAGAGTCCTCATTAGAAATCCAAGCAAGTCAAAACAACAATGGTAAAGAATCTTTCAAAGTTAGGGGAATCAGATAGGAGGAAAAAAGAAGAAAAAGTTGCCAATTATGAATTTTATGTGTAGCAAAAATACTTCCAAAAGTGAAAATGATATAGATGTGTTAAGATAATCAAAACCTGAGAAAAATTTCATCAAAACAAAACAAACAAACACAACTACAAATGCATTAAATGTTAAAGCAAATTCTTCAGGAAGAAGAAAAATGACAGCAGATAGAAACTTTTATGTAGGTAAATAGGCATCAATGGATATAGCAATATTAACAATGAGAAAAATCATATGTGTGTAGATATGAACTATTTTTTTCTCTTTTTTTTTTGCTAATACTAGGTATTAAACTCAGGAGCACTCTACCTCTGAGCTACATCCCCAGCCTTTCTTGTTATTTATTATGAGGCATTGTCTCACTAAATTGCCCAGGCTATCCTCAAACTTACGATCCTCTTGCCTCAATCTCCTGAGGAGCTGGGCTTATAGGCATGTGCCACTGTGGCTAGAGATTTTCTCATTTTAAATATATAATCAACAACTAATCATAAGGTTGACAAGTATTAGAAGTAAAAAGATAAGGGGCAAGCAATAGATATGCTATTGAAAGGTTCTGAGATACAAAGTAGCATTATATTTTTTAAAAGAAGTGTGTAATAATTGGTAATTATATGTGCATGCTGTAAATACAGAAACAAAGATAAACCAAAATTTTATAAACTAATGGTGAAATTAAAAATGAAAGAGGGGGCTGGGGATATATCTCAGTTGGTAGAGTGTTTGTCTAGGATGTGCAAAGCCTTGGGTTCAATTCCCAGCACCACACACACAAATACACACACATACACTCTCTCTCTCTCTCTCTCTCTCTCTCTCTCTCTCTCTCTCTCTCTCTCACACACACACACACACACACACACACTAAAGGAATACTGATAATTTAGTAATAATAAAAAGTAACACTCTCACAGATTAATATGATTTCTATCCTGAGCATTTTTTAATCACTGTAAGTGCTAATTTTATTCAAAGTTATTATTTATATTTCAGTTCATTCATTTTAATATACCTATAGTATTCAGAATATGTGAAAAATACATAATTCATTATCATTGCAACCATCATTGGAAAATTAGGGTTTTTTTTGATATTTCAAATAAGGCTCAGGTCTAATCAACATTCTAGTGCCCCTTTTTATATACATTCTAGAGTTTCTCTAGAATTGAAACTTAAAGGTGGGGCTTATGTATCTAAGTACATGCCCATGTTCAATCTTAAGTAATCTCAAATTGTTTCTAATGTGTCACATGCTGTAAGGTAGTATGGTTGTGACTGCTGCCTGTATCTTTTATAATGTCAAATAATTTCAAATTCAAATTTTTGCCAAACATTTTTTGTGGGTTTGTAGACTTATACTATTTTTTAAATTTGAATTTCATGATTACTGATGAGATAAAATTAATTGGTGTGGACATTGTTTACCCTTCTATTCCCTGACAAATGCCTATGGTGTTTAACTTTTCAGTAATTGTATTTATATACTACCTAAGATAATTATAATAGAATTAAAAGTACATATAATCTAATAATTTTATTTATAAATTGAAGTCTATGATAAATTGTATAAAGGATTCAAAGTCTCAGGTACAAATATTTCATGTGTCATTTGTGAAAATTGTCCTTAAATTTCTCATGGGGGGCATTTGGCACATATATCTATGCTAAAACCCCCTAAACACAAAGCTATCTTTCTTCACAGGACTCAATAAAAGTTTCATTCATAAATAAGATGCATTCTGCTTTTATCTTGAAGAAAAGCAGGGACAGTGGATTAATACCCTTTTGTTAGTTCTTACAGCTTCATAACATATGCAGCCAATTTAGACAACATAGATTTGTTCTCTTATAGTTTCAGTAAATAAGTCTGAAGCCTGGCATGGCATGACTGGATTCTCTCCTCCAGATCTCACCACCCTAGACCAGGGAACCAATGGTCCCCTTTTAAATTCATTTTCTCTCATATTCTCTACTTGGTCTCATTTACCTTTAAGGCATCAGAAGCACATAGAATCTTTCTCATGCTTTTAACTTCCCAGGACACTAGGTGGAAAAAGTTCATTGCTTTTAAGAGCACATGCGATTGGATTAGACTGACATTAAAAAATCATTTTTTAGCCATATAATTTAACATGATCATGGAGGTGGCACCAGGGGGTTCTGCCTACCACTGTCATCTGATTAATACCCTTAATGGGAATGATAACACCATGTTGAGAAGAATAGCTTTGTACACATGAGTTAGGAAGGGGTCTGTCAATACAACATAACCTAAGGGTATAGTGTAAAAAGGCAACTTGTTCACAATGGACTTCCTTCATTCTTCATTCCACTTCATTTGATTTGTTGTAATCCATGAACTAAATCCACTTGGCCTCTGGGAAATTTATTTATTCACATTATTATTCAGCATAAACTACTCTACATAACACAAAGTATACAGGTAATAAATTTTATATAAGTTTAAATATTAAGGAAACATCAGAAATTAGATAGCTGGCCTTTAGCTGAATAAATCTACTTGCAGCATGACCATTTCAACTTACCCTGCAACATGGGAAGCTCTGTTTTAATGAGGAACATGGGCAAGCTTAAATTTTCTGTATTGACGCTTTCTTAGAAACTAATATCCTTGTAAAACAAAAAGATAATTTCTTTTTTCTGTGTGGAAATGTATACTTTTCAGTGTAATGGAAGAATGACAAAATAAAAAGTTTAGAGCCAGGTCTTAATCACTTCACATTTCCCTCACAAGTAATCTCTTCTTTATGAAATTTGCAAACACAAAGCATTATTATTGATTATGAGAAGTTAAGAACTTTAAAACTGAGAATTTATAACCTGAGAAGAATAGTTATATAAGCTTCTTTAGAAGACTTTTACAACTGTATTTTTTTATGCCAAGGATTTAATCACTTCTAATTTTTAGTTCATACATTTTAGTTGCAAATTACTTAATTTTTCATGCTTGAAATAAAGCTCAATTAAGTGTTAAAAGATATTACTTTGCTAATATTAGCTAATATTAGTTTAGTTAAGTAATGAAGAGTTTATGGATGAGCACTCTAAATAGACTTAATTTATCCCTATTCTATATGTTCTACTATTTCAAGAATTACATTTAGACTATGAAAATCATTAAAGACACTCATATGGTTTAAGATATTTAAATGAATTTATAATGGCAATTATTGTAATTCCCATTATAATTTAATTTTTGCATTTTAGTTTTTGAAGGTCTGAAGTTGAAACAATAAATTAACTTTAATATTACAAGGGTGATTTCCAAGTTACATCTACTATTTATATTAATGAAATTCATTCATGTTTGCACAACAAAAAATGGTTACATTAGAAATAACTTGAAAACATAAATCACAGACTGGGATAAAATACTTGCAATTTATGATACTATAGAATCCATTATTCTACTCAAAATAATAAAATAAATAAATTTTAAATAAGCACAGATAAAGAGACATTTCTTCAAAGAAGATATATGAATGGTTAGTAAGTATAATAAAAGATGTTCAATGTCAGTAGTTGTTATAGGGAAACAAATAACAACTACATATAATCATGGCCATAATCAAAGAGACAGACAATAAGAATGGCTGGATGTGGTTAAGTTGGAATACTCATATGTTGCCACTAACATTATAAAATTATACACCCACCTCAGAAAATACTGGTGATATATTAAAAAATTAAATTTACCATGTTATCTAGCAATTTCATTCCCAGGCATACAGCAAAGAAAAATATAATCAAAACAAAAACAATCTTAGCACAAAGAGTTGGGTGTTGATGTTTACTCAAGCACAGTTCTCAATAGCCACAACTGGAAGCAATCTAAATGCCTGGTGGTAAACTATTACTCTTATCTGTACAGTGGAATGCTACCCAGCAGTGAAAAGGAACAAAGTACTGAAACTTACTACAGCATGATTGAACCTCTGGAATTTTACTTACTGACAAAGTCAGACACCAAAGTCATTTTGCATCATTCGAGTTATATGAAACTCCCCAAAAATGCCAACCTACAGAGACAGTAATGGAATGATTGTTCCCTGAGACTGGAGGTGGGAGCAGGGATTCATCACAAATATGCATGAAAAAAATTGGGGAATGTTGGAAATACTTTAAAAAAAATTATTTATTTATTTATATTAATTAGGTATATATGACCCTGTGCCTAGTAAGGGCAAAAGTAGGTCCCAATCCTCATCACGTCAAATTAGGCCCTGATTTCCTTAACAATGCATTTTTATTCATTGTACACAATTGCAACACAACTTTTTATTTCTCTGGTTGTACACAATATTGCATCCCACCGTATATGCAGTCATACCTCTACCTAGGGTAATATGTCCATCTCATTCCATCATATTTTATGCCCCCAAGCACCTTCTCCTTCTCTTGCTCCTCTTTTCCCAAAGTTCCTCCATTTTTCCCATATCTACACCCACCTCCTGCCATTATGGATCAACATCCACTTATCAGAGAGAACATTGGGCCTTTGGTTTTGGGGGATTGGCTTACTTGGGTTAGCATGATATTCTATAACTCCATCCATTTACCTGCAAATGCCATAATTTTATTCTATTTAATGCTGAGTAAATTCCATTCTGCATATTTACCACAGTTTCTTTATCCATTCATCTATTGATGGGCATTGAGGTTGGTTCCACAGTTTAGTTATTGTGAATTGAGCTGCTATAAACATTGATGTGGCTGTGTTATTATAGAATGCTGATTTTAAGTCCTTTGTGTGTAGACTGAGGAGTGGAATAGCAGAGTCAAATGGTGTTTTCATTCCCAATTTTCTAAGGAATCTCCATACTGCTTTCAAGATTGGTTGCACCAATTTGCAGTCCCGCCAGCAATGTATGAGTGTAACTTTCCCCCCTACATCCTCACCAACATTTATTGTTGTCTGTATTCTTAATAACTGCCATTCTGCCCAGCATGAGATGAAATCTTGGAGTAGTTTTGATTTGCATTTCTCTAATTACTAGAGATGTTAAACCCTTTTTCTTATATTTGTTGATTGACTGTACATTTTCTTCTGAAAAGTGTCTGTTCAGCTCCTAAGCCCATGTATTAATTAAGTTGTTTCTTTTTTTGGTGTTAATATTTTTGAGTTCTTTATATATCCTAGAGATTAGGGTTCTATCTGACATGTGTGTGGCAAAAATTTGCTTCCAAAATGTAGGCTCTCTATTCACCTCATTGATTGTTTCTTTGAATCCATCCCATGTATTGATTCTTGATTTTATTTCTTGTGCTGTAGGAGTCTTGTTAAGGAAATCAAGGCCTAATTTGACGTGATGAGGATTGGGACCTACTTTTGCCCTTACTAGGCACAGGGTCTCTGGTCTAATTCATTAGGTCTTTGATCTGCTTTGAGTTGAGTTTTGTGCATAGTGAGAGATAGGGGTTTAGTTTCATGGCTTTCCAGTTTTCCCAGTACAATTTGTTGAAGAGTCTATCTTTTCTCTAATGTATGTTTTTTACTCCCTTTGTCTAGTATAAAATAACTGTGTTTATGTGGGTTTGGCTCTGTGTCTTCTATTCTGTACCATTGGTGTGCATGCCTATTTTGGTGCCAATACCATGTCATTTTTGTTACTATAGCTTTATAATACAGTTCTGGTATTGTGATGCCACCTTCTTCACTTTTCTTACTAAGGATTGCTTTGGCTACTCTGGGTCTCTTATTTTTCCAAATGAATTTAATGATTGCTTTTCCTATTTCTATTAAGAATGTCATTGAGATTTTAATAGGAATTGCATTAAATCTGTATAACACATTTGGCAGTATGGCCATTTTGACAATGTTAGTTCTACCTATCCAAGAACATGGGAGATATTTCCATCTTCTATGGTCTTCTTCATTTTTTTCTTTAGTGTACTGTAGTTTTCATTGTAGAGGTCTTTCACCTCTTTTGTTAAATTGGTTCCCAAGTATTTTATTTTATTTTTTGAGGCCACCATGAATGGGGTAGTTTTTTAAAAAAATCCAATCTGTCAATCTATGTCTTTTAATTGATGAGTTTAGGTCATTCACATTCAGTTATTATTGAAATATAATTTGTATTCCCAGTCATTTTGGTTTATTTTTGGGTTTTAACTTGACTTGATTTCTCCTTCAACTGGCCTTTCCTGTAGTGTAGTTCTTCCCTTTGCTGATTTTTGTTGTTTTTCATTTCTTTCTTCTGGAATATTTTGCTGAGAATGCTCTGTTGTGTAGACTTTCTTTTTTCTTTTTTTTAAAATATTTTTTTAGAAGTAGTTGGACACAATACCTTTATTTTGTTTATTTTTAAATTTTTATGTGGTGCTGAAAATTGAACCCAGGGCCTCATATATGAGAGACAAGAGCTCTACCACTGAGCCACAATTCTAGCCCCTTAGTGTAGACTTTCTTGTGGTAAATTCTTTTAACTTTTGTTTATCATGAAAGTCTTTTATTTCATCATCAAATCTGAAGTTTAATTTTGCTGGTTGGCATTCATTTTCCTTCAGAGTTTGGTATATTTTGTTCCAGGATCTCCTAGCTTTGAGGGTCTGGGTTGAGAAATCTGCTGAGACCTGAATTGGTCTTACCTTATATGTGATCTGATTCCTCTCTCTTGTAGCCTTGAAGATTCTATTCTTATTCTGTATGCTAGGCATTTTTATTATAATATTCCTTAGTGTAGATCTTTTTAAATTTTGTATATTTGGTGTCTTGTAAGCCTCTTGTATTTGATTTTCCAATTTGTTCTTCATGCTGGGGAAATTTTCTCATATTATTTCATTGAAGAGATAGTGCATTCCTTTGGTTTGAATCTCTGTGCCTTCCTGTACCCCAATAAATCTTAGAGTTGATCTTTTGATACTATCCCATAATTCTTGGATCTTCTGTTTCTTACCATCTTTACTGTGTGGTCAACTTTATTTTCAAGATTGTATATTGTGTCTTCATTATCCAATGTTCTGTCTTCCAAGTGATCTAGTCTGTTGGTGATGTTTTCTATTGAGTTTTTAATTTGGTTTATTGTTTCCTTCATTTCAAGAATTTCTTGTTTACTTATTTTTTGGGGGAGTACCAGGGATTGAACACGGGCACTCCATCACTGAGCCACATCCCTAGTCCTATTTAGTACTTTATTAGAGACAGAGTCTCACTGAGTTGCTTAGGCCTGGCTAAATTGCTAAGGCTGGTTTGAACTTGCAATCCTTCAGCCTTTGCCTCCTAAGCCACTGGGATTAAAAGCAGGCACCATAGAGCCCGGCCTCATCTCAAGGATTTCTGATTGTATTTTTTTTTTCTCAGAATCTCTATCTCTTTGAAGTAATCTTTTGCTACCTGTATTTTCTCCCTTATGTCTTTGTTGGTGTAATGAATGGATGCCATATTTGCTTCCTTATCTTTTTATTGATGTGATCAATGGATGCTTGTATTTGCTCTCTTACCTCTTTGTTGGAATAATCAATTTTTGCCTGTGTTTGCTCTCTTACATCATTCTTTAATTTGCAGATCATTTTAATCATGTACTTTCTGAACTTCTTCTCTGATATTTCATCAACTGCATTGTCAAAGGATTCTATTGTTGTAGTATCTTGGTTTGTTTGGGGCACTTTTATTCCTATTTTTTCCATGTTGTCTATGTGTCTTTCTTTCTTGCAGTGCAGATCTGAGGTATTATGGTTTTTAACATACAATCTTGTCATGTCTGTGCAGATTACCTAGACCTTTAGATGAAACTACTTTCCAGAGATGGACAGCATGGGAGGAATAGATGAATTCAGAGATGAGGCTAGGTCTGGGCTCCTGGGTGGATTGCTGGGGTAGTTCTAGGACTGGGCCTGGCCTCTGGAATGGATCTGCTGGTCACTGTGGTGGTCCTGGTCCTAATTTGGGCCTGGGCTCCTATCTGGGTGGGCAGTGGCAGTCCTGGCCTGGGTCTGGGCTCTGGCATGGGCCTGCAGGTCTGTAGGGCAATCCTGGGCCTTTGGAAATACTTTTAAAATAGATTTTTGTGATGGTTGCAAAACTCTATCAATCTGTTAAAAATTGAATTTTTTACTTATAATGGCTACATTTTATGAGTGGAAATTATATTTCAATACAATTATTTTTAAAATATAAGAAATACATTTCTCATGTTCATCTGAGAAACCTGTGCTTCAGATATTTCATATCTTGGATTTTTAGTCAATTCTCTTATTTGGTAAAACTGTATCAGGTCAAATCTGTCAGAGGAAAACAATTTATTCACACACTGGCATCACTAAGTGACAATGGCATGAATTGCATGTTTAATAAATATAATTAAGCTACTGTTACCTAATGGAATGGATTCCATTTGTAATAAAAGTCAAATTACTCCCTTTTCACAAGAAACAAAGCTTTCTTGTCCTATATATGGAGATGTCAGCTAAGGAGACCATTGCTCTCCACGATCTGTGGATTTCCTTTTAAATTAATATTTATCCATACAAAGAAGACAAGTTGAATTCACATTTACAAATTGTCTTTCTGACAAAATGAATATAAAGATTGATTCAACAACTTAGATAGAACAATATTTTTGGGGTACCATTTATGTGCCTGGTCCTTAGCTCAGCAACAAGATTACAAGTATTTCTCTTGTCTCAATTCATCTAATAAGGGTATTTAAGCCCCTAGATGCATGTACAATCTAAACTTCCAGTTGGCTTTTTACCTTATCTAACATACAACAGCTATTTTCATGTATTTTGTTTTGTTGGAACACTATAGAAATAGATTATGCTTATCTTTCCAATCCAGAAATAACTAAACAAATTCATATATATATAAACTGGAAGAAAGACTAACAAAATTTCCTTCTCTTTCTTTACTCTGTGCATAATATTTTCTAATCTAGTCTTAATGTGAAGATTTTTACTTTATCAAGATTATCTTTGTTCATTTATTCAGTTTATTTTCATTTCTACTTTTATTACTTGGCCCCACATCTATTTCTAAAAATTGCTTAAAATTGAAAAAATATCTTTTTTTATATTCTGTACACTAGTTTGCTTCATTGTTCACTTTTTAGGCAACTATTCTTTACTATACCCATCTATACTGTTATTATTTTATTTTCCAATTTTCCATGCTGAGAGTTGTCAAGTCCACTGGAGTAGCAATTTCGCCTACCATAAGGTCAAGAAAATTAAGATAATGTCAGAAAGCCGTATTAGTCCAATTCAGGAATTCCTTAAAACAAACAACCTTATTTGGTCAAAAACTGTGTGAAAATATGAAGAGCTTGATTAAAGCAAAGAAGCACTGGGAAAGTGTTGCAGATTATTTTGAGACATACACAATACCAATTCATCAAGATTGCCATGTATTTTGTAGTGTTAATTGATAAGAAGTCAACCAACTTGTATAAGTCTTCAAAATATTTTGACAAACCCAATGCTGCCTATTAATCTATTTCTTTGCATTTATTTTGAGACAAATGATTCAAAAAAGCAAGAGATCGCATAATATTCCTAGTTAGAATCCTTTTGAATCCATCTGGAACAATTTAATTAAGAATTACCTTTTTTTCCTAATAATTGGCAAATAACTGTAATTTTATAGAAATATATTAAAATAGAAGTAGGTTTGATAGGTGGAACCCATTCCCTACCTATTGCAGTCTTTTTATGGCCTCAAAGGAATACTTTGTGAATTATCACTCCATGTTGTTTTTCCATCCCATCTTTTTCTCTGTCTCTTGAGAAAATGAGTGACTTGCCTGGTTGCTGAATTAAGCAGATGTGTACCTCTCCCAATCCATACAAATAGGGAAATATATAACCACATTTATCACTATGAAATGCGGAAGACATGTCATTCTCTTTTTTCTCATTTGTTTCATGAACTCTTGCAAGAGATCTGGAGCAGCCCCTGATTACCTCTATTGGACAGTAAGTAGCCATTCCCCTTCTCCCTTCAGATTCTCTGCTTTTACTAATTGATGAATCATCATTGGGTAGATCTTCAGGTTAAGTTTGGCAATCTAGATTTACCAGTATTAAAGATGAGAAAAGATTTTGACCCAGTCTTAATTTCTTGTTCTCAATTATTTACAAATGCAAAGTCAAAGAAGGGTAAACCCCCAGACAACTTAAGAAAAATTTTGCCAGAACCTTCCAACTCCTTCTGAATACTTGACTAGGACACTTTAATTAAAAAATTTAAAAAGGTAGGTGGATAGGATGGATTGTATTTAATAGACTGAAATAATAAAGCATATTTAAAGGAGTATTCACCATGATCAAATGGGATTCATCTTAGGTATACTAAGTTTGTTTAAAATATGAAAGTCAATAATCATGATGCACTGCCTGGGCCCTCTCATCTCTCTATCACTACTGCTAATTCAGAAGATACCAGATGAGAGGTGAAGAGAAGATGAAGAGAAGACAGCCTCAAATAGAGAGTAAAAGGGGGGAAGGGGAAAGGTGGTTCAGCTAAGCCCTGATGAGGCTTGACTGACATTAGAGATAGCTCAGCACGTCTTTTACGTGGGTTTTATTGAAAGGTTATTTGTGGGAAAGTTTCAGTAAAGCAGGCAATCTGAAGGATGCAGGACTGGCAAGACATTGGGATCATCTTGTTTTGCTCAAAATCCTTTATCCTTGGGATTTGTTTTTCTGAACTAAAAGCCTTGATTGATAGCTCTGGCCTTTGCACAAAGTATTCTTGGGCCATCATCATAACAGTTGGGACATCTGGACCTGCATCTTTGCACAGGCAGCTCCCAGCACAAACATAGCCAAGAGCTAGTCAGAGACCATGATTTGATTCAAATCATTGTTTCCAAAATATACCACATCAACAGAATGAAGAGTAAAACCATATGATCATCTTAACAAATGCAAAAAAGATATTTGATAAAAGTCAATATCACTTCATGAGAAAAATGATGAACAAATTATGTATAGAAGAATGATGTTCACATCAACATAGTAAAGTCCATTTATAATAATTCCAACAAATAACATTATACTGAATAAAGAAATGCTAAAGTTTTGTTTTGTTTTGTTTTGTTTTACAGAAACATTGGAATAAGATAAGGATGTCCACTTTCACCACTTTTATTTAACATAGCACTTGAAATCCTAGCCAGAGCAATCAGGCAAGAGAAAGAAATAAAGAGTGTCCAAATGTATAATGTCATGTATTGCCATTATAGTATTATACAAAATATATTATTGCTCCATTTTGATTTTTTCTGTTCTTGGAGCCTTAATTTGCAAAATTAATTAAGCATTTTTAATACTAGTTCAAGAAAAATTTCTTTTATGTTTCTGAAATCTTTAAATGTGTATAAATTCTGTCTACTGAGTTTTTCCATACTTCATGTTTTAGTTTTTTCTTTTCTTTTCTTTTTCTGTCACCAAAAGACCTGACAAGAACTGTTTGAGGAGTAAAAGTTTATTTGGGGGCTCATGGTTTTACTGATCTCAGTCCATAGACACATAGAAGGCTGGTTCTATTTCTTGGGGTCTGAGATGAGGCAGAACATCATGGCAGAAGTGTGTCACAGAGGAAACAGCTTGAGACATGGAGTAAGGTAGCAAAGAGAGAGTTCTGTTCAACAAAGAAAAAACATAAACCCCAAAGACATGCCCCCAGTGACCCACCTCCTCCAGACACACCCCATCTGCCTACAGTTACTATATAGTTAATTACTATCAGTGGATTAGCACACCAATTAAATTAAGGCTCTTATAATCCAATCATTTCACCTTGAAATCTTTTTACATTGACTCACATATCAGCTTTTAGGGGACACTTCAAATCTAAACAAAACATTATAGTTATATATCAGCAGCATATAACTGTGATTTTTCAGGGTGTTTTATTAAAAGTTTATATGTATATTCATCAGTAACATGTATATGAAGGAGATATTATGCTTCTGAATATTATAATAACAATGAAAGCAAATATTAGACAAAATAATAATTTTCATTAATGTGATTTCATATTCAAAAATAATTAGCTATAATAATAGAGATATCTACTATTTATTGAGATTAATATTTTCCTGTTTCTTCAATAGGTGTTTTTCATAAGTTATTTAATATTATTTATATATATATATATATAATATAATATAATGTTCTTACAATTTTACAAAACATAATTTTAAAATTTACAGATTAGGAAAATGATGCTCATTAATGTTAGGCAACACATCAAAAGTCACACAGAAAACTAAATTTCAAACTGAAATATGCCTACTTCTAGAGCCCCTGAATTTCTATAAAATATTATTTTTATATAAAAAGAGAGAGGAGAAAGAAGTGGAAGGAGAGAAAAAGAAAAAGGAAAGGGAGAATAACAAAAAGATAGAGGAATAATCACCAGGAAAACCAGGAAGAGAAAAATAGAAGACAAGGAACAGGAGGAGCAGGAGGAGGAAGAAGAAATCTCATAATACACATTTATTATGCCTATGCCATTGCAAGAAAAAACTTTAACTTTATTTGGATGTATAAAAATGTGTTCTGACCTATAAAATCATTTATGAGTATATTAATCATTTGCATTTGACTGTAAAAATTATCCTCCTAAGAAGCTGAATAAAATCTATTGAATTCCCTGCTACAGTATATAGAGGCTGCATTAAAATCCAAGCTCTTAGTAATACCTCTCAGAAGTTTTCTGTGTTTAATTCTTATTTTGCAGATACACAGATATTCAAGGAAAAGGAGTGTGTGTGTGTGTGTGTGTGTGTGTGTGTGTGTGTGTATAAATATATGGAGAGAGAGAGAGAGAGAGAGAGAGACAGACAGACAGACAGACAGGCAGGCAGGCACACAGAAAGACAGAGACAAAGAGAAATGGGGTAGGATGATTAAACTGAAATGGTATTATCACATGTTTTTAAAATGCATGTTTGCTCTAATTCTTTCCCTTTCCCTCCCTTACTGAGCCCCCTTGTGGTCAGTATCTGTAACTTGTCCCTTTGGGACAGCTGCTCAAAGGCCTATGATACAATACAAAGTATGTATCCCTTGCATGCATTACACCTCATCGTAAAATATTAATATTTTCATCTAATTATTTGTTTTAAATCAAAATTTGGTATTAAAGAAAGGAAAATACAATTTTTACAAGTAGATGCCTTTTAAATATATAACTATATTTGACATTTAATGTGTGTGTGATGCTTCTCCTGTTGAAATACATATATACATATATGCCTATATAAATATACATTTTAATACATATATACACAATAATTATAACTTAGTATCAAATATATATGAAATAAAAAAAATACCATTGAAAAGTGTTAGAGTCTTAAAGGTTTAACTAATGTTTTCGAGTAGCTGGAAAACAACCTTCCTTGTGGTTGTATTCTTCCTGTTGTTATTAATGGCTTCTTAGCTTAACAGACACAAGAAGAATCCAAAAAACATTCATAATATAATTTAAAGAAAGGCCTAGAGAATTTTGCCTCTCAATAAATATAAAGACTGAGAACACATCATACAGAAAGAAAAAAAAATATAGATGGATCAGGGTGTGATTTGTAAGTAAGTAGATCTGTGTAAACCAATGTTCCTTGGCTTCTTTTCCTCTTTCCTTTCTCCAAATGGATATCCTTTCCAAAAAGCATTTATTAAAAATGCCAATACCTTTAGATCTATCACTTATAGCTTAAGATTTCTCAAAGTATTTCAAAATTCAAAGAAATAGTTTCCATTGTAAGACTTTTGATAGTCATATTGTAGAGCTGGAATGATTTCAATATGTGTTAATTAAATTTCAAGTTGGTAAAGTCCTAGACATATAAAAGAAAACATGTCCTCATGGGGTTTGCAATTTGAGAATGCAAAAAATGGCACAGGAAATATGAAATGGAATAGAATATAAAAATAAAATAGTAATCTGTGCTGCATAGAGTAAGTATAAATTATTTTCTGGAATTTTATTTCTATTGTATAGATGTGGATACATGTATGTGTTATAGGTCCCAATAAAAAATGTTTTGCGATAGTTCCTATTGAAAATTTTGAATATCACTGCAACATACTCCAATTATATAAGAATATTGCTCCAGATTATAGAAAAAGCAGAATAAATTTACTTAAATGCTAACATTAAAATTCAAGATTATAATGGCTCAAAGACATGCTTG
Organism: Urocitellus parryii; assembly: GCF_045843805.1. Classification (NCBI taxonomy): domain Eukaryota; kingdom Metazoa; phylum Chordata; class Mammalia; order Rodentia; family Sciuridae; genus Urocitellus; species Urocitellus parryii. Next base: position 23,677,246 of record NC_135538.1, read on the forward strand.
CAGCAGCTGACAATTCTTATTATACCCTTCAAGATTATTGAAAGTGTGGTTTCCCTTTGAATTTTAAATGCATCATTATTTGATAGAGCATGTCTTCCTTGTTGGTAGCACTGTGCACATAATCCTCAGCACCACATAAAAATATATAAAATAAAAATATTGTGTCCATCTACATCTAAAATAAATAAATAAATAAATAAATAAATAAATAAAGTTAAGAAAACTTAGGGAAAAGACCACTTAATTTGTATCTATAATTCATGACTTGAATGATGCTTGTCTTCTTGAAAATTCCAGAGAAGCACTTTACACCTCTCAGAATCACAGTATTCTGGTTTTTTTCCCTAAAATTCATTCTTGTTATCTCTTACTTAATAATCAGTACAATTTGGAGAATACTCTGAATTCAGCTGAAATTCAACTATTTTAAACTTAGTAAAACCCAATTGTCTAACTTCTTAAGTTTTTGTTGAAAAATTAGTTGTTGCTACATTAGGCTTTCACCCTGACCTAGTTCAAAATAACAGTTAAGAAAAATAGCAATAGATAATCCTTAAAATCAATGAAGAATCATCAACTTTGTGACTGCTTTAGTTGCTTTTTAAAGTCACTTTTTTGTTTGCCTTTGTCATATATTTTTACAACAAGGAAACGATTCAGCACAAAAGTCTACAAGCAGAGAAGAAAATAATATTGTAGTGTGCTTCCTAGAATCTCAATTAAGTCCTGTGAATAAAATGCCCTCCAAATAGACCAAAAAGGAAGAAAAGTATGGTTTTGATAATAATGAAACCTTGAGATTCAAGCAAATCATAAACATTTATTTAATACAAAAGCTAATATCAATACCCTAGAATAAAGCATCTTTATTTTAACACTACTTATTTTAAATGATGCTTGACATTAAAACAATATTGAGGTGTTCACTTTTCATTACTGTGGCCAAAATACCTGACAGGAACAACTTAGAGGAAGAGAGATGTATTTGAATTATGGCGTCAGAGTTTCAGTCCCTGATTGGCTGGTTCTATTGACTGGGGATTGAGATAAGGTGGATGGTGAAAGGGCATGGCAGAGGAAAGCTGTTCATCTTATGGCAACTGGGAAGGAGGAGAGAGAGAGAGAGAGAGAGGGAGAAGAGAGAGAGAGAGAGAGAGAGAGAGAGAGAGAGAGAGAGAGAGAGAGAAGAGGAGAGGAGAGGAGAGGAGAGGAGAGGAGAGGAGAGGAGAGGAGAGGAGAGGAGAGGAGAGGAGAGGAGAGGAGAGGAGAGGAGAGGAGAGGAGAGGAGAGGAGAAGGGGAGGGGAGGGGAGGGGAGGGAAAGGGAGGGGAGGGGAGGGGAGGGGAGGGGAGGGGAGGGGAGGGGAGGGGAGAGAGAAGGAGGGGCGGAAGGAAGGAGAAAGGGGCCAGGGAGAAGATCTAGTCCCTAAGGGCACGCCCCCAATGACCTTCTTTCTCCCACCATGCCCCACCTACCTACAGTTTCCACTACCTCCCAGTAGTCCATTCAGCTGTCAATGGATACCATTGATGAGGTTAAGAATTCTCATGATCCAATAACTTCTCAAAAGCTGCATCTCTGAACATTGTTGTATTGAAGATCAAGCCTTCCACAGATGAGTCTTTGGAGGCACTTCACATTCAAAACATAACAACAGATTTCTAGACAAAATATCAACACTGTGGTATCTACATGAACTGAGAAACTCATTAACAGAATAGAGGTTGCAACAGGTTCTTTACCCTATGTGTGAATGTTGCAGTTTAACTTCGATATAATAAAATAATATTTTATTTCTACTCTCTCTTCCCTATCATTTCAATGAACATACAAACCATTTCTAAAATTTCTTGGCTTTTCAGCAAAGTTAGTTGGTTCACCTAAAAAGAATATATTTCAACAACCAAGTTGCTTTAAGTGAAAAGAAATTCTACTCATTTCAGCATGGGAAATAAGCACCACAGAAAATTCTAAACCATGTGTGCCAAAATATCAGTTATCATATCTACTAATGCTATTTTTTGTGATTCTTAACATTCTTTGTGATTCTTAACATTCTTTGGCACAAACATATCCTTATTCATGTAAATATCAAGATCCTTATTCATGTAAATAGCCTTATTCATGTAAATATCAATATCCTTATTCATTTAAATATCAAGATGACCAAACTAAAAATTGAGAAAACATAACGGCATGTGTTATGGTTTTGATGTGAGGTGTTCCCCAAAAGCTCACATGTAGGACAATGCAAGAAGGTTCAGAGGAGAAATGATTGAGTTGTGAGAGTCTTAACCCAATCAGTGAATTAATCTCCTGATAGGGATTAACTGAGTGGCAACTGCAGTGGTAGGGTATGACTGGAGGAGGTGGGTTTGGGAGCATGGCTTTGGGGTATGTATTTGTATCTGGCAAGTGGAGACCTCTCTCTGCTTTCTGATCACCATGGGAGCTGCTTCCCTCTGCCACACTTTTCCACTGAGATGTTTTGCCTTCGCTAGAGCCCTGAGGAATGGAGCCAGACATATGGACTAAGACCTCTGAAACCAGGAGCTTTCAAATAAAATTTTCCCTTCTACAGTTGTTCTGGTTGGGTCCAAGCAATGAGAAAGCTGACTTGTTTTGATTTTGCATACTTCTATTTTTCTAAGGTGTTATTTTTTAAAATTTTAATTTGTTATATATGACAACAGAATGCATTACAATTCTTATTACACATATAGAGCACAATTTTTCATATCTCTGGTTGTATACAAAGTAGAGTCACATCCTTTGTGTCTTCATACATATACTTAGGGTAATGATGACCATCACATTCCACTGTCTTTTCTACCCCTATGCTCACTCCATTCCTCTCGTTCTCCTTTCCCCCTTTGCCCTATCTAGAGTTCATTTAATCCTCCCATCCCTATGCCCAAGCAGCATATTATGGATCAACATCCTTAAATCAGAGAAATCATTCAGAATTTGGTTTTTGGGGATTGGCTAATTTCACTTAGCATTATATTCTACATTCCATCCATTTACCTGTAAATGCCATGATTTCATTCTCATTTAATGCTGAGTAATATTCCCTTATGTGTATATACCACAGTTTCTTTATCCACTCATCTATTGAAGGGCATTGAGGTTGGTTCTACAGTTTAGCTATTGTGAATTGTGCTGCTATAAACATTGATGTGGCTGTGTCCATGTGGTTGTTTATTTTCTAGAAAGTAATTGTGATGAACTTAATGTTTACATCTTCCCAAAATTCATATGTTATAATTTAACCCTCAGTGTGATAGTATTAGGGGTAGGCATGTAATTAGATCATAAGATTGGAGACTTGTGAATGAGATGAGTTCCTTACAAGAAATACCACAAAGCTACTTCCTTCCACACTGTGATGAGAAGAAATCAAGAGTTTACAATCCAGAAGAGAGTCTTCCACAGAGTTGACTGTGCTGGCACCTTGATCCTGAACTTCTACACAAAACTGTGAGAAATAAGTTTCTACTGTTTATAGGCCACCAAGTCTATAGTACTTTGTTATAGGAGATAAGACTAAGGTAAAAATATCGAGATAGACTCCATCTGTAATTATATTGACTCATTATTTTATCCTAGAAGTTAATGTTGATTTCTAAGATAACAATGATTAATTAAACCAAGAAATCAATGAGTAGATAAGAATGTACCTAAGACGAAACTGGCATGGTATTTAATAGATCACCAATTTGATGCCTAAGAAAAAGAGGGTTTGATTTTAATACACTTCCCAATCTATGTGAAGATGTCAATCATCTTCCTACCTTTGTTCCCCTGACTACACTCAGTGGAATTTACTGACTATGTCATAAAGTCTGTATAAATGTCCATGTGCAGGATTTTTTCCTTGACACAGTTTTCAACATTTTTAAAGGAGCAAAATTATTGGAGCATATGGTAAGAGTGTGCTTAGATTTAAACAGATCTGCCAAACTGTCTTCAAAATGGCTGTGCCACATTTTCACTGTGACCAATAGTGAATGAATTTCCTGTTGCTTCACATTCCTGCAAGTGTCTGGGGTTGTAAGTATTCTGGATTTTGGCTATTTTGGTAGATTTGTACAAGCACTTCATTACTGTTTTAATTTGTGTTTCCTTAATTACATGTAATGTAACTTATTTTATGTACTTAATGTATGTTCTTTTCTATCTATATATTTATTGTCTTTGCTAAAGTATCTATTTAGAGCTTTTGCCCATGTTTTAATAAAATAGTTCATTGTTTCATTGTTGATTTTTAAGATTCCTTTTATTTGGATAATATTACTTGGTTGGATAATTTTTTCTAATGTTATTTATCAATCTGTTGTTTGTCTTCTCATTATTTGGATTCCAATTTTTTTTTAAAAAAGAAATTGAATCCTTTCTGGTGACAAAACGTGATCAATATAATAAGGCAGGAGAAAGAGAAAGAATCAAGGTGGTAGAGGCTCTTGTGTGCTGGCTTGCACAATCTCAGCAATCTCAGCATCATTCCTTTTCAGTTAGAGTGGCTAAAAATGAGAAATCATTTTTCAGATTCCATTCAGCTAGAATTTGGTGTACAAAATTGTCCCATCAAAAAACTGCATTCACATGAGATTTAAAAGCAAAAGTGAATCTGAGGCAACTTTGCCATCCTTGGAATGAGCAGTGAGATCATGATTTGTGTTTAGATTATTGACAGCAGCTGGATGCTGAATGCAAGTGGCTATTCATTGCCTTGCTGGATGGAAATGAGAGACAGTTGTGTCATGGCAGACGTGAAGGCAACAACATCTTCCTGAAGGTTGGGTCTTAACTTCTAAGTGGCATTACCTGAACTCACTCTTGCAGTGGAGACCCATTGAAGACCTTACTGCAATTGTTTAAGCGTCTAAGACTAATTATCAATAATTGATAATACTTAATTACTTCTATTTTAAATAACTAAAATAATACTTCTATTTTAAATAACTTTGCCCTCACAAAGATTTAATGTTTAAAAGCAGTTTATGTACACAGAAAAATTGTGAACATATGTGGAAGGCAGATAGACTTGTCATATACTTTCTGCCCATACATCACCTCCTTCATTATCAAAACTCCATAAGAATGGCATATTTGCTATAATTACTGAATATTTACTGAGACATTACCTATCACCCAAAGTTTATAGTTTGCAGCAGGGTTTATTCTTGGTGTTTTACATTTTATAGATTCATATAAACATGTAAGACCATGTGTATGTAAACATCTATCACATAAGAATATTTTCGTTGCCCGATAATATAGTAAAAGAATATTATATTATCATATAGGATTGCTTTCATTGCCCTAAATATCTCCTGTGCTATATTCATTCCTCCTTCCCATGGTGGGGGGAGGGGCTTTGTTTTAAAGGAATTTAAAGTTTTCTGGAGAGATAAAAGACATAATTAAAAGCATTAAGTAATAAAGTTAAAATAGAATCCTAGATTAGAAAATTTGTTTAAATTTATTTAAATTCTAGATTAGAAAATTTGTTTTAACTAACTGCACAAACAGTGGTATGGTTTGGATATGAGGTGTTCCCCCAAAGCTCCTGCTAATGCACGAATATTCAGAGATAAAACGATTAGATTATGAAAGCTGTAATCTAGTCAGTTCATCCTAGTTTATATGGACTATGGGGTGAGTGTTGGCAGGTGAAGCATAAAGTGGGTCACTGGGGGTATGCCATGGAAGGGTCCATCTTCTCCCCCTGTCTTTCTTGTCCTCACCATAAGCAGGTGAGCAGTTTTTCTTGGCTAGGCCTTTACCCCCATGATGTGCTGCCTCACCTTGGGCCCAGAGCAAGAGAGTGGGCCAACTAAGGACTAAAATCTCCCCATGAGTCCAAAATAAACTTTTATTCTCCAAGTTATTTGTCAGGTATTTTGGTCACAGTGATGCAAAAGTTGACTAAGACAAATAAGAAGGAAATATTTGTTGTAGAAAATTTAGAGCACCTAGACCATGTCTTTTATAATGGCTAGCTGTATTAGTATTCCTTCATTCTGCCTTAACCTTTGAGGGACCATGCAAAATATCAGTGGGGAATTATGGGTCCTGGTTATCAGTACCAAAAAAAATAGACTTCAGTCTATCAATCTTCTGCACCTAAGTTATTCAACCTCAGCTCTGATTCCCCATCTGCTACCTATCTCGGTTCTGAGTTTAATATCCTCCATTCTAAATGTTAGTTCAGTTTCAGATTAAAATTCCTGGTTAAAATGAAAATAAGTGATAAAACAATTTTCCTCTTGGCCTAGTCTGAAGGTACTTCTCCTTATTAACTGTAATAAGACTATATGAAGTAGGCCTTTCACATGTTTTAGGATTCTTCTCTAAACACTACTGATGAAAAGATAGAGTTCACAGGAAGTCTATTGATCAGCATAGGCCCTGGTGGGAGTGGAAAGGAGTAAGAGTTATTATGATACAGAGGAAAAGCAAATTACAAAGCATATTTTTATTTTATCAGTGGCTCTTACTATAATAAAGTTTATTCATTCATCAATGTGATACATATTTATTTGGAAGACTCTGTTAATAAATTAAAAAATGGATATATTCCATGTGCTGGTGAACTTTAAACTCTAGAGACAATATCTAACTAAAAATGAAATAAAGATTAAAAGGGAATGAAACAGTTGAGACATTTGTAGTAGAAAATCTAACCTAGTGTAATAAATCAGAGACAGGCACACTGGGAATCTGACGGCATTTGTATAAGCCTGGAGTCTGGAGGCAGTGTGCCTTCTTGACAAACTAAAAGATGTACCCTGTGTATTCAACAGATGGTGTGAGGAAGTACTCAACATAAGATTAGAAAGTATGAAATTAAACCACAAATGGCTTTGTAAGCCAAATGTAGGACTTTTACCCAACATTTAGATATAATTAGAAATCATGGAAAGGTATTATTCAAGGAAGTAAGATGATCAAATTTGAGATAATTTTGACATCACTTCTGGAAAGGAACACAGAAATGTCAATTAAGAAACTAAAGAATCAAGGCACATATTGAAATGGTTTTAACAGAGAGTGGCAGCAGCTATTCAGTAATATGGAGCAGATGGGAACATTTTAGGAAGTAAATGCCATAGTATTTGGTGACTGATGATATATGTTCAGGGAGGAAGAGAAAGGAACAAGGAATCATGAGACTACCTCCATAGGATTATTTGATTAAATTTTAAAAATTCAGTTAAATTTGAATTTTAAAACAATGGATTTTTATTATGTGTATGTTCATGTACTATTTAAGACCTAGTTTTGTAAAATGATTCATGTTTCTATAAAATTCAAATTATTTTGGCAATTTGTATCTATGGAATTAGACATTCATAAAAAGCCGAGTACTCGGCTTAATGTGACAACTTTAATATTGGAAACGTTGAGTTTGAGGTGCCAGTAGTATATTGAAGTGAAAATTCCTAACAGGTATTTTCAGGTATATGTGTCTGGATTTCATGAGAAAGGATTCCTGTTATAACAGAGAAGAAAAAAATTAATATCTAAAGGTTGTGTAGTATAACAATCATTGAATTCACAAAAGCTCCATATAGCCTTAGAGAAAATAGGACAAGCTGTAGAACCGGTATAAAAAAAGTCCAAGAAAATGAGTTATTTGAAAAGCAAACTTTTTTTGAAATATTATTTCTCCTTTACTTCTATCTGTAGGTCTGTACAAGTAGATGTTGCTGATTTCCTGTCTTATCATTCTCATTACTGTGCAGAAGAGTCGGATTCCAAACTGCTACCATCTTCTTTGACTATTCCTGGGCAAAGTATATGTGAATCCCCAGATTTCATTTGTTCAAGGTTCACAGAAGATCAAAAGTACTGAGGAAGAAATCCACCTTGTCCTGCTTGCCACACCAAGCCTCCATCCAATGACTACTAGAGGTTGGTTTGTAAACACAGTGGCACTTCCATTACTTCTGAAGCCCATATTCTTTTTGGTGTTGCTCTTCACATCATTCTTTTAATTGATGCATTATAATGATACAAAATAGTAGGATTTGATATGTCATGATCATACATGCACATAACATAATTTGATCAATCTTGTTCCCCAGTATCTTCTCTTGCCCTTTCCTCCACCCTGCCCCTTTTCCATTTGTTCTACCTTACTGATTGCCTTTATAGTGTTATTATAATTATTATTTTAATTGGTATATCATAATTATATATGTGTAAGTGGGATTTACTGTGGCATATTCATACATGTGCATAACTTAGTAGGCTTCATTCCTCCATCATGTTCCATGCCATTCCCTCTTCCCTCCCTCTAGATATTTTTGATCTACTCTCTTGGGCTTCTTTCTATTTTTATGAGAACCCCCACCACCACCTTTTAAAATTCCTTCATATTCTCTCTCTCTCTCTCTCTCTCTCTCTCTCTCTCTCTCTCTCTCTCAGCTTTCACTTGAGAGAAACACTTGAACCTTGACTTTCTGAGTCTGCTTATTTCTCTTAGCCTGATGGTCTCCAGTTCTATCCTTTTACCAGCAAATGACATAATTTCATTCTTCTAGTATACCAAGTAAAACTCCATTGTGTACATATATCACATTTTCTTTATTTATCTGTTTCTGGGAACCTAGGCTGGCATACTAACCTGGCTATTGTGAATTGCACTACTATAAATGTTATTATGTATGTATCACTGTAATAATATTGATTATATTTAGTTCTTTGGGGTAAAAACCGAGAAATGGGAGAGCTGGATCATGCGAAGTGTCCATTTCTAGTATTGCCAAGGTCTTGGCTTGGCACAGAATCACGAGCCACCACACACCTTGTAGATTCAAACAGCAATCCTTTATTCCCGAACTCACACCGCCTCCACACAGGTTCAGGGGCAATCTAAAATCTCTCTCCCAATTTACCTACTCCACAAGGCTTTTTCCAAATCCCATTTGAATCTCAGGAGAACTCAATGGGAACAAGCAGCAGGAACACCCTAATCCCAGCAGCAATAATCTTCAACCTCCAACTTCCCTAAAACCCCCATTGTCTTAAACCGGGAACGCCTTAAACTCAAGGAGCTGGAAACTTCCTCAAACCTGATCAGCTCTAAACCTGGATCCGCCCTGGTCTTTGAGCAAGGTCACCTTACTAAAGCATACATGCAATGTCCCATTGAATGTCCTCTAAGCAGCATGGGGTACGCTGGCAAGGAAATTTCGATGCGTCATTCCTACTTGGCAATGGCCCTCAGCATAGTATGTTGAGTAACCATATTGCTTTTCAAAGAGGTTGTACTAATTTGAAGTCCCACTATATCCTTGCCAGCATTTATTGTTATTTGTGTTCTTGATGACTGCCCTTCTAACTGAAGTGAGAGAAATCTCTGCATAGTTTTTGCATTGACTGGATTACTAAGAAAGTTGAACATTTTTTCACAGATTTCTTGCACAGAAAACAGTCTCATAGAATCCAGTGACTTGTCTGTGGAAGAGCTATAAGATCCTCTGCCCAAATTAACATGGGAAAAAATAAAAAGTACAATGTAGGCAAATGTTAAGGATTAATTTAATGTTGGTACCCTTTGGGCAAGGTTCTGAAGCATTTTTACACTACTGGATTGTGTTTGTTTTGCCAAGATTAGGCAATGAGAATTATTATCTTAATAACATTTTGTCATTGTCAAGATTGTTTGATGAGGCTATTCTAAAATGAAGAGGCATAATAATGACTTAAGCATTTCCAGACTTGATAGTTCTATTATCTAAATGGAGTATGCTTCCCTGAAAGCCAATACAAGAGAATGTTAAAAGAACAGAGTGGAAAATTCTAGTAAATATTTCTGAGAAATTCAATTAAGTAACAACAACAACAAAAAACATTTAGGCTTGACTCTAGGAATACTAAAATTTCAGAGAAAGAACCAAGAAGAAACAACTAAATATTTCCAGAGAAAAACATAGGTAAAATAAAAGGTAAATAAAACAGGGATGAGAATTCAACAGGAACGCAATAACTCATCAGTAATATTGAATACTAGAATACAGTAGATGTTACAATACAGTCTTAGACATTCTGAGGAAAATAATTTTAATGCTTAAATTCCTTAAATTGTAAGATTGTTAATTAGTTTTTCTTGTATATCCAGATACTCAGAGTTGTAGAATTTATCTTTTTTTAAGAGAAGGTGCTAAAGTAAGTTTGGAAACAAAGCAAATTGACAATCAAGAAATAATCAATGAAGAAAAATCTAAAGATGACACTTTTCAATTGACCTAGGAAAGAAGAGGTACAGTTTGTAACACACAATCATCGGTTGATTTCCAAAATAGATATATTTAAAAAGATCATTGTGAATTTCAATACACCAAGATAATGAGCAGGCACTAAAATTTATTGGTTATATAGAAGAGGAGGTGTATTTATAAAATATTTTTCATCATTAAAACAAAAAATGGTGAATCTTTGGATGTAAGAGGAGGGACTTGGAAAAAAGCCCTGGTACAAATGTAAAATATATATATATATATACATATATATATTTGAGCAATTAGGGGCCGATAACTAGTTAAAATGTTTTCTTTGATCTGATAATTAGCAAAATAAATGTAACTATAATCAATAATGTTTTTGTAATCATAATAAAGCAAATATCATTTTCAAACTTTAGATTTAACCTATCAGTAGAATACATAAAAATTGATTATGATCTTACAACATAAATATTAATTTTAAAAAGTATAAAATAATAACAAAATAGTAAGTAAAGGATATTTAAAGCTGAAAATAAGGGGTGAAATAGAAAATGTGAAGGTATAATCTTTCTTTAAAGGTAGTAGATAAGTAAGGAAATAGTGAATGCATGTATCGACAACATTTTAAGTTTAATTCTGAAAGTATTGAAAAATACTTATGAGTGCAACTAAAAGAAAATTAGAGAGAAAATAAAGTAAGATTTTTGTATGTTTTATTTTTTTCTGTTCTGTTTTTTGCGGTATGGGCATTTAGTAACTGCCATTGATGGCTAGGTAGAAAAGACTCAGTTGAAGAAACAAGACTGAAAAAGGCAAGAGGACAAAATAGGAATCCCACAGATCAAGTAGGAAAAATGGAACTTGAATCATTTGTAATGTTTCCATGAACAAGTACTAAAAGCCAAACAAATTAGGTTTTATAAAATTTATTCCGGGACCATATCATGTGAAGAATAATGTTGTCCCTTAATTTTTCTTTTGGTTTGTTGTCATTTTGTGAACACATATGGGTGCAGTTTTACAGTCAGGAAGGTTCACTTAAATAACTGAGGAAGGATCTTCAAAGAGTGCTTTTTATAACATTATCCATATGAGTTACATGCTCTCTATCATCATTAATGATATCATCATTAGTCACATTGACTATGTAGATTGATAATTTATATTTTCTCAATTTTATATAGAACTCAATTATCTCAGTCTAAATTAAATATCCTTCATTTTTTCCAGAAAGCTTAATATTGAACTATGTTTAGGTTCATGGGTAATGATATGATGGCATAATATCAGATTTTCTTTACTATAGAAACATGGTAGCCACCTATTTGTCTTTCAGCAACAATCTAATTCATAATGAGGACATTATTATGTAATCCACAACACACTTGACATTGTCTCCATATTGCCTATTAGAATATATTATTGTTTTTTCTTTGCAAAAGCAGCAAAATAATGTCTTGATCTTTGCTAACTTGTGTTGCATTATCTGTTCAAAGGAATGCTTGTAATATCTCAATGTTATGGTTTAGATATGAGTTGTCCTCTAAAAGCTCAGGTGTGAGACAATGCAAGAATTTTCAGAAGTGAAATGATTAGATATGAGAGGTATAATTTAATTGGTGGATTAAGCCATAATATGGATTAACTGGACAGTGACTGTAGGCAGGTAGGGTGTGGTTGGAAGAAGAAGGTCACTGAAGATGTGCCTTTGGGGATTTTATTTTGTCTTTAGTGAGAGAAGTGCTGTTTCCTGGTTGGCATGTCCTGAGGCACTTAAAAAAATAAAAACACTAAGAAAGCTATTTTTGAGGAAAAAGCGAATTTAGTACAGTATAAAAATCAACAAATAGATTTTATGTAATTGAAGGACAGAAGTAAAAGTTGATATCAATTTCATTACATGTATGAATTTTCTGGGTTTTGAAAGGATGAAGCTAAAAATATTCTTGCATTCTGGATTTCCATCATCTGTAGGCTGATACACAGCTGTGAGACACAGTAGGTCAGTGTTTCAGGGTTGTCCTAGCTGAGTTGTGGAAGATATGTCCATATAACTAGTCTGTAATGGTTGTGTAGACTCCATGCTCACAAGTAGGATCATAGATGAGGTAAAATTTGGAAGGAACTACCCGTGGCCAACATAACAAGCAAAGAGTCCACTGATGCATATGAACTCTCTTCTTAGGAGATAAGGAATTAAATTACTTATTCTAGAGAATGGAAATTACAGATAAAATTTACTGATCTTACGTAGTTGCCCTTCTAGTGAATATAAATTGTTCATTTGTCAGATGGTTCAATAGTTGTGTTCTATATGCAAATGTAAGAAAAATATTGGATGTAATATGATTTGAGGAAGCTATTGAAACAGGTGGGCCTAACTTAAAATATAATGGTATAGATAAAATTTTGTAAATAGTGATATAACTGATATTGTTGTTGCAATCCACAGAGACACCACCCCTCAAAAAGTTTTACTTAAAATCATTATACTTTTTAAATTACAATATTTGAGAAACATAATACACATAGGAAAAAGTACACAAATATGCAATGTTATATATAATTTTCATGTGTCATGAAGGATTATTCTTTTTACATAATTGATATAACTTCTTTCTTTAAAAGTCAGAATTCTCCAGTGAATCCATCTCAACCTAGTAGACTTTATTATGAGAGAGTTTTAAATTATGAATTCAGAATACTTAGAAGAGACTGGGGATGTGGCTCAATGGTCAAGTGCCCCTGAGTTTAATCTCCAGTACCAAAAAAAAAAAAAGAAAGAAAAGAAAAGAAAGAAAGAAAGAAAGAAAGAAAGAAAGGAAGAAGGAAGGGAGGAAGGAAGGAAGGGTATGGAAGAATGAGATTTCTCAAATTATTGTATGTACATGTATGAACATGGCATAATCCATCCCACTATCATATATAATTATAATGTACCAATAAAAAATAAAATAAGTAAATGAATAAAATCGATGAAGCAATTCAGATTATTTTTTCTTTTGGGACTTTATTTTAGTAGATATATATAAATATACATTTAATAGTCACTTTTATAAATTAAATAATAAATTCATTTTTTGTCCATTTCAAAAAAATTGCCAAATAGACTGTCACACAGTTTTTCATGTTATTTATTTGTTAATATTGAGTTGCCTATAAGACCTGTAGGCATAACTTTTCCTTAATTCCTGATATTAATTTATTGTCTTCTTTTAGTAATCAAATTTGTTGATTTTTTTTCATGTATTTCTCTTTTGCTTAATTTCCCTTTTGAGGATCTGTGCTTTGGCTTTATTTCTTTCTCTTTTACTTTGATTTCAATGTCCCATTTTGATTTTTCTATTTTAAACTAAACTTAAATAATTGATTTTAGACACTCTTCACCAGTGTAACTCATATCACTCAAAGCTATACATTCATTTCCAATAACTTCTATGGGGGTTCATCCATTTTGATAATTGTATCTTTGTTTTTCCTCAGTTTAAAATATTTTATAATTTGCCTAATGATGTATTCTTGAATCCAAACGTTATTTAGAGAAATGTTTATGGATTGTCTAGATATCTGTGCATTTAGAATTTCTAATTTATCTCAAAATAGTTCTGTTATTTTCAAAGCATATGCTTTGAATTATTTCCATTATTTACAATTTGTTGCTTTATGACTTAGAATATGGGCTGAATTGGTTAGTTTTGACTAGTGCTGAAAATAAATGGCTGCTGGTACTGTTGGATGTAGCACTCTGCTGTAAATGTCCATGAGGGCCAGCAGCACAATCGTGTTTATTAAATACTCTTTGAACTGATTTTCTCTCTTCTTGGTTACTTGCACCCCAGCATTAGCATTGTTAATTGGAATTTAAATTTATGCATTTCTTCTTTTTATTCTGTCAGTTTTTGCTTTGTGCATTCACATTTATGGTTGGTTTGGCTTTTTGATGAATTGGCCTCTTTTATTAGAATATATTCCTTTTTTTTTAGTCAGTATTGCTTGTCCTGGAGTCTATTGTATCTGGTATTAACATAGTCACAAAAGAATTCTTCATCGTGGTGGTCATCCACTTTTTCAATTGGTTTAACTTTAACCTTTTTATGTGTTTATATTTAAGATGCATTTCTCATAACAAGAATATAGCTGGGGATTTTTAAACTAGTCTTACAATCTCTATTCTGATAACCCCTGACTTTTCATCTACTGACTTTCAATACTTCATATTGTTTTATAGTTTTAGATGATTATTATGCCCTCTGTCCTATTTTTTTTGATGTTAGTTAGAGTGAGCATCTGTTAGTATTTTGGATTAATTGAACATTTTCTCATTATTAGATATTTGATGTACATATTGGTTTTATTTATCCTGGTTAATCTCAGGTTTATATTATGCACCTTATCAAATTTAGCTTCAAAGTTTTATACAGTGCTTTACCTAGTAATTGAGATTCCCATATTAGCAGAATTTCATTTCTTCCCCACTCTCCTTCATGTTATGTACCTTCTTACATTTTTCTTCTACATGTTTATAAACATAAGAAAGAAATACCCATTATATTTGCTTAAAAATCAATGATATTCTTAAGAAATCAAAATTTTATATATTTGCCCACATAGTCACAAATTTTAATTCCCTTCAGCGTTTTGTACAGAGGCAAGTTTCTATCAGCACTTTTCTTTCTCCTGAAGAATTTATGATAATAGTTTCTTCAATACAGAGTTTTTCTGTCTGAAAATTAATTTTTTACTTAGTCTTTATCTCTGAATAACATTTTCTTTAAAGATACCATCCCACTGTATTTTAGCTTCTTTCTGTATGCAATATCTTTTATTATTCCTCTAGCTGCTTTTAAGAATTTTCTCTTAACACAAACTTCAGCAATTTAATTACAATGTGTATGAGAGTGTATGTGTATTGAGTCTCATTCTTGTGTAGCTGTTTATCATCTTTGAAATTTATTGAGATTTTTTGATCTATGATGTATATTTCCATTAAGTCTCATAACATTTTGTTTAATATTTTTTAAAAAACACTTCTTTGGTCTTCTCCATTACTTTTCTCTGGGATAACATATTCATATGTTAGACCACTTATTGAAAGCTTTATTCTATATTAAATTTCATATATATTCTATAATGATTTAATTATTTCAGGTATTATATTTTTGGTTTGGAATTTCCACTTTGTTCTTTGGTTATACTTGTTTTTATACTTGTTATTGGTTCTACTTGTTTTTTCATTATATTTCCCTTTGAATATAAGTATGCAATCATAGTACCTATTTTAACATTCTTTTTTAGTGTTTCCATTATTTCTTTTAGTCCAGTTAGTGTTACTGTTGAATAATCTTTTCCTTTCATTTTGGGTTAGATTTTCATGTTTACTGGTATGACTAGTAATTTTTATTTGATGCTGGAGAAAGTAGATATTTCACAAAAGTATGGATTTTATGTCCCTTAACAATTGCTTTATTTTGTTTTGGAAGACATATATGCATTAAAAGTATTCCTTTGAGTCAAGTTTTATGCTACATGAGGATATAATTTGGCTACCCTTCTCTAACTGCTAAGTCCAGATTCATCTGGGATCTTTACTGAATGATAATTGCACATTGCTGGGTTATTTTACATTTGTTTTTGTAAATGACATTGTTATATACTTCTAATATTCTGCTTCTCTAGGATGATATTTTAGCCACTCTCTATATGGAAATGTTGATGAAGTATTTCTGCAATACCATAATTTGAAAGTAGTTACATAAAAATGATCATATTCTCTTCTTTGGGAACTTGTCAATTGTTGTGTATGAAAACTATAGGATTGGAGTGTTTATGAATACACTTTTAATATCTATGTTGATTAGTGCTATATGATTATTCTAAATTTTGTTCTACATTTATTAATAGACATCTAGACAAATCTACTTTTGTGTTTTGAGATATCAACTTATACACATGTGTACTTTCTATTCTCTAATTCTATCCTTTGACTTATGTTATGCCTTCTTGTTTTTATCCTACTCTCTTGATTACTGTAACTTTAAACTATTGTTATATTGAGATTATGGATAGCTGGAGTTTTTCAACTAAGTTCTTTTCAAAATTATTTTTAAAATGCAATGTATTTACTTTTCAATTTTTGTTTTATATATAAAGTGTCATTCTATTATATGGAAATAGGCTGATTAATGAAAAATATAGATTATACATCTTCAAACAGTCACTAAAACTTTTAATGAGGTATGAATAATAGGTCAATAAGACACCTAACGTGGAACCATCCAAACACACATTAAATGCAAATCCAGGCAATGAACTTGAAAAAAAAATGTAGGCATTAAATCTCCACCTAACCATATAAAAGTACTTTAAATATTAATAACTAAAGGCATCTATTAAAAAAACAAAGAATGGAAGTTTTAATATAAAGTTAATGCGTTTTGTCTGTGTAGTCAACAGAAAGCTCTCTCAAAATATATAGACAGGTTCAGGGCAAAATTATTAAGAAAAAAGAAATCATGCAAACATTAACAGGAAGAAATCTAGCAGGACTCCATTTATATTAGACCAAGCAGAATTTAGAAAAATGACTAGAACCAGGAATAAAGAAGGACATTGCAGAATGTTGACATAATTGATATATTGAGAAGAGATAATAATCTTAAATGTCTGTATACATAGCAAAATTCGTGAAAAAATTATTTGTACTAAAAGGAAAGCTAGACACATCGACATTGATGGTTCTATATATTCCAAGTGTACAATATAAGGCTCCACCAGGTTACTTTATTTCTCTTTGAAGTAGTTACACACATTACTGATAATGACCAAGACCTTCACCTCATTTATAAGAGAACAAGATTAAGGGCTCTTGATAAAGGTGTTTAGTGGAAAGTCCATCTAAACTTTAGACCCTAGGCAGTTGGTTTAGTTGAGAGGTATAATAGATTCCTTAAAGAACTTCTATTTCAGTTACAAAGTAGCAAACTGATCCCCTATGTGTATTACTGTTGCCACAGGCACTGATCAGTATAAACTCATGCCCTCAAAGGACATGCATTCTCTATACCAATGCCACAAAGACATCTCAAATGTTTTCAAGGAGTTTAGACAAGCACCTCTAAGGTTCATTTTTAATGATCACTTCACCATGTTACAATCTCCCTCCTGGTCAACTGTGTACTTTACTTCCTGGGGAGTTATTTCTCTTTTTTCTTAAAGCTGTCAATTCATTTTAAGACAGGGAAAGGTAGTGTGGTTTGAGGGTTGAATTTAAGATTCAACATTTTGTGCTGACTCCATATTTGGTAAAAATTAGGAGAGTCTCTAACTGAAGGTCACCCTCCCCATCTGTGCCTGTCAATAAAGTCTTCTAACCAAACACATCTATTTATTGTAGGGTCTAGTTCTAGTTCCTGGAGTAGCAGACTTAAGGAGCCTATCAGTTCATAGAATTATTTGCACAAGCCAAACATCTTCCAACAGGAGCATGAATCATCCCATCCCCTCATTACTATAGCCTACCTGATAAACATATCAAGGACTTTCTTGCGCTAATACAGTTAATTGGCTAATACACCCTAGTTTACCATACTAATACAAATGTTTTATTTATTTCATTTTATTTATTTCCATTTTATTTTATTTTTGGCTTGATAGATATTTGTGGTTAGTAAAAATCTGACACTTTTTTTTCCTGTTTTTGCTTACTTCCTCAATCCTGACTTTTTAAAAAAAATTAACATTAGTTTAGGCCATTTATTTTTTATAACTTTTAAAGGTATCTGACTCTTGCATGTCTGAGAAAGACATTTTGTTGTCTTCTTATAAACAAAGAGCATAAATTCTTGAATTACTGAAATTCTTCCAAGATATGTTCATTTTCCTTCATTTTATTCTGGTGTTTGCTATTATGAATAAATCTGAGGCCAATAGGTTTGTATGTAACTATTAATCTTCCCTGAATTGAGCTTTATTAAGCAATTTATTCAATCTGGGAAATAATTTTTTCTATCACACATTATTACCTCTATGAATTTATTTTATTCTTCAGAAATACCAACAATCCATAATTTGAATTTATATGACTTCTACATATGAATACTTTTATTTCCTTTTATATTATTTTTGACCTTTCCTTGTACTGTAAAAGCCTTCCTGAATTTGGCCTTTTATATAATAATGGAATATTTAAAATGATTATGTAATTTTGAATCTAAAGACCTGAAGTACCTTATCACCTACTTTTGTTTGTTTCTTTCTTTCTTTCCTCCTTCCTTCCTTCCTTCTTTCCTTCTTTTTTCACTTTTCTTCATTGCCTTAGTCACAAAATAGTCTCATTTTTTTCCTGATGCTTCTCATCTATTTCCCTTTTTGTGACTGTTTGGATGGCTCTTTTGCTATGTGTTCATGTCTTTTATGGTTGGTTTTATGGATTTCAAGCCTTCTTGAATTCTATTATAAATTTAGAATGTCTACTTCCTAACTATGTCTGTAACATTCTCTTCAAAAACACACTTTCTCTTCCTCACCAAGGCTGTGGTCTCTTTATTTTTAGAATATTCCATTACCTTTGAGTGGTAAGATGTTTGCTCAGCCCTGAGAGGTCTCTGTATGCACCACAGCTTTCTTTTCATTGCTTCCTTGTTTGATATTGTTTCAGGGAGCTTTCATTTATGTGCAAAGGAATACTCAACTGTGTTTTTGTTGGTGATTTGTTTAATTTTCCATTTATTAGACATGATTCTATTGAAAAACTTCCTACTAAAATGTGTTACTAATCTCATAGCTAGAAAAATAAAAGCTTCCACTGTTTATAAATTATCTCAAATATTGAAACATTGATCACAAATTCATCTGACAAAATTCTTCTAAAATTTGATAAAATGATTAAGCTTTAATGCCCAAACATAATTCTTATTATCAAAATATTTAAATTATAATAAATATACATACATGTCATTGCAGCAATAAAACATTATCTATACATATGTTTTAAAATATAACAATTGTGGAATTATTTCAATTTTTTTCTTTAGTTCCTTTCTGTTTCTTGAATCTTCTTGGGAAGAGAGTAATATTATCAAACCTACAAGAAAAAAACGTGTATTTTTAGGCTGATAGAGATTGAAAATTTTGTCTCAGGTCATGAGGCTTAGTTACACCTTCCCGTGATTCAATTCAAAGACAATTAGGTTTACATCTTCTCTCTATATTACATTAACATGAAACCTTCCACTTGGTTTACTGTTTTACAGTCTGGTTTTGGTATTTGGCCAGAGTGACTGCAGCATGTTGTCATGTTATTATCCCATAGTGGCCTTTTCTGTTAACCTTCTGAAATCCCATGTGTATGGAGATGGTTGGCTGACACTACAGCAGTTATACAATCAGAAGGGGAAATGAATAAGTACAGTACTAGCCCACACAGAATAGCAGTTCTTTTTGCCATGGCTCATTTTACCACTGCTATCACATCCACAAATACAACGTACATACATTCATCCATTTCAATTCCAATTGCATAGCATTTATGGAAATGATATTTTAGAATTATACAACAGATATTCCATTCTCTCCAGAAAATTAGTAAGTGGCACCTCTGTTTAATTATGGGATACAGAAGATTCACAAACCATAATAATGTATATATAACCTCAAACTGTGCAAAATTTTTCACCATTGTTGCTCATTTAAAAATCATATTTATGGGATGGGAGAGTAGTGCAGTGGTAGAGTGCTTACTTAGCATGCCTGAGACCTTGGTTTGGATCCTCAGCAACATACTCACACAAAACAAGAAAAATCATATTTTAGAATAAAGGCTGATTAAAGTTCTGAGACCTTTAGTGTATAATAAATATAAATGTTCTAATTGAGGAAGTAATTTCTACAAATTTACAAGTTGTGAAAGCTTTCCTTACTTACCTTATGCAGGTTCTCCATTCTATCACAGAATTAGGTTGATATTCTTGCAATTGGCTTTGCAATATGCATATGCACTGAATCACTTATCAATTCCACTAACTTTTTATTCCTTTTTCTAAGTATTTTAGATATTCTCATGGATGCTACAAAACAGTTCAGTTAATTTTAACTAAACAATATCAGTGCTTGCTAGGACAATGTTAAAATTTTAATTAAAATGTGCTTCATATTTCCTACTATTTACTCGAATATTTATAGCTCTTAACTATGTAAAATAATCAATAGCATTGATTTGATTAATAGTTTCACAATAACAATAGGCCACGATTGTGATTGATTAGATAGCATACAGTAGATTCTAAAATTCTGTAACATGAATGCTCCTGTGAGTGTAGGAAGATATTTTATACTTCTCCAAGCTTAAGTTGCTTTCCAAGTCTAATGGATGCTATGCAAACACACACATGCATGTGTGTGAACACACATAAACACCACAACTCTATAATATTTAGCTTAAAAAGTGAATAAAATTCAGTCACACTTTTGCTTAATACTAATTAGTTTATAGTAATTCCTTGATTTTGGGGGTTGGGGTGCAGTGAAATTTATTGATACACAACAGTTAGAATTCCTAAGATTTTCTTAGTGTGTTGGGAAATGATTTGGGGGCTCCCAAGTGGATGAGAGCCTCTCTCTTCTCTTTATATTCTTGATGGAGGTGGTCCACAGGCCTTTTCTTCTTGAGTAATTGGTAGCCATGATGGCTGTAAGGTTTTTTTCCCTGTTACTATAGCCAAGTTAATTGTCATACCTGGAGATGAGCTTTACAATGTGGCTGTTGAAGGCAATGCCGGCCTTAACATCAAAGGTGGCAGGGGCAGAGTGTTAAAGTTTCAGGAGACTACCCGGATCTCCATGTAGCCCAGGATGCACTTGGAGGGCAGCCAATACCTGTTTCATCACCTTCTTAATGTCATCATATTAGGTAGTTTTCTACAGGTAGCAGGTCAGATCTATGACTGACACATCAGCAGTGGGACAAGAAAGGCTAGGACAGTGAACTTCCCATTCAGGTCAGGGAGACTTTGCTTCCGGGCTTGTCAGAGCCGATGAACCACAGGGATGATGTTCTTGGCATCCTCACAGCCATCATGTAGTTTTACAGAGAGGCTCTCCACAATCTTCTGAGTGGCAGTGATGGCAAGAACTGCGATCATGGGTCTTTCCACTATGTCAAAATTGTGGGTGACCTTGAGCAGGGGGATTCAGCAGTTGAAGGCATTGCTGATGATCTTGAGCGAGTTGTACTTCTCATGGTGCACATGCATCACACACATGCCATCAGCAGCAGAAGGGAAAGAAATGATGACTATTTTGGTACTTCCCTTCAAATCATACCCTGCCTTCTCCATAGTAGTGAGGATACCAGAGGATTCCACAACATATGCATCAGCTTCAGCATCACACCATTTGTAGTTTGCAGGATCTCACTCCTGGAAGATGGAAATGAAGTTTCCATTGATGACAAGCTTCCCATTTCAGCTTTGACCATATCATGTGTGGAATCATACTTGAACATATAGACCATGTAGTTGAGACCAATGTAGAAGTTATTGAAGGCAACAATATTCACTTTGCCAGAGTTGAAAGTAGGCTATTGACCATGCAGCAAATATGGCCAAATCTGTTCACTTCCACCTTCACCATCCTGTCTCAGTGATGTGACTGGCACTGCACAAGGAGAGATGAGAATATGTTGTCTGTCAAACACTGAGGAGAGAACAGCTGCATTCCCTGATTTCTTAAAAATTAAAAATATTTTACCTTGCATACATTAAATCCCTTTGTACTGCCCTGTGAGTATAGATGGGATGAATAAGCAAACAAAAGGGAAAACAAAAAAACAACAAGATTATGTCAATTCCATATTCAGTGAAGCCATTGTGAAAAATTCAAAGGATATTTACAGTTTCTCTATTAGTAGATCAAGGTCAGAAGGTATCTGAACAACATAATTTGATGGTGAGTAAACCACAAAGTACTTCATAGTTATTCTTCTGAAAATATATTTCCATTTCCACAAGGTTGGTAAGGAAATTTTACATGTTTAATTTCTATTAGCAGATTATCAAGTATCTGTAGTTTGGTTTCAAGAGATAAATAATACATGTCCATAGGGTTCCTAAGAAATTTTGACTTTTTTTTCTAAGCCTTAGTTATTTTCTTCCAAAAAAATGTTTCAGTTGAGTAAATCTTTGCAAATCTGAACTACAAATGTATTTGCTAGTTACATTGGCATCCATTAATCTCTGAGTGTTGAAAATAAAGTCAGCAGCAGAGATTCTTGAATAAAAATACATTTGAAAAGGTTGATTTGTTTCAACTGATTTTTTCCCATGTGAAAAAATTGAAAGCATTTCAACAGAACAGCTGGACACATGATGCTCCTCCAACGCTCATTGATCACTCAGTCAAGTAGCAGGTATTGAACAGACCATCAGAGAACCTTTTGCATCTAGGAAACTGAAATGTTGATAGTGAATTGAAATATGCTATAAGGGGAGCAAATACAAAGCACACAAGTAGCAGAGACTTTTCAAAACTGTATTGGTTGAGAAAATAACTACTGCTTGTTGGTAGTTAATTTTTTTAAACATCTAGAACATTCGTATTTGGAAATTCCAGATAAAGGGAAGATTCATTAACTTATTTTTACTATACTGTCAAATTTTTCCAAACTAGAACTCTCTTTAAAAATTAAAAAATAATTGTTCTAATGACAACGAAATTATTCAAATTTTCATTAACACACACACATGCACACACACTTTTAATTCATTTCTGAATGTCTTAAGGTTTAAAACAGGCTTTTAGGGCTGGGGATGTGGCTCAGCGGTAGCGTGCTCTCCTGGCATGCATGCGGCCCGGGTTCGATCCTCAGCACCCACATACAAACAAAGATGTTGTGTCTGCCGATAACTAAAAAATAAAATATTAAAATTCTCTCTCTCTCTCTCTCTCTCTCTCTCTCTCTCTCTCTCTCCCTCTCTCTTTAAAAAAATTAAAAAAAATAAAACAGGCTTTTAAAGCACACAGTAATGAAATAAGCATATTTTTCTTTTTTTTTTTTTGAATTGAAATTTTTTTTTTAATCTTATTTTTTTTTTATTGGTCGTTCATAACATTACATAGTTCTTAATACATCATATTACACGGTTTGATTCAAGTGGATTATGAACTCCCGCTTTTACCCCGTATACAAATTGCTGTATCACATCAGTTACCCTTCCATTGATTGACATATTGCCTTTCTAGTGTCTGATGTATTCTGCTGTCTGTCCTATTGTCTACTATCCCCCCTCCCCTTCCCTCCCCTCCCCTTTTCTCTCTCTACCCCTTCTACTGTAAATCATTTCTTCCATTTGTATTCTCTTGACTTACCCCTCCTTTCCTCTTATATGACATTTTGTATAACCCTGAGGATCGCCTTCCATTTCCATGCAATTTCCCTTCTCACTCCCTTTCCCTCCCACCTCTCATCCCTGTTTACTGTAAATATTCTTCTCAAGCTCTTCGTCCCTACCCTGTCCTTGTTTACACCCCTTATATCAAAGGAGTCATTTGGTATTTGTTTTTTAAAGATTGACTAGCTTCACTTAGCATAATCTGCTCTAATGCCATCCATTTCCCTCCAAATTCTATGATTTTGTCATTTTTTAATGCAGAGTAATACTCCATAGTGTATAAATGCCACATTTTTTTTATCCATTCATCTATTGAAGGGCATCTAGGCTGGTTCCACAGTCTTGCTATTGTGAATTGTGCTGCTATGAACATCGATGTAGCAGTGTCCCTGTAGCATGCTCTTGTTAGGGCTTTAGGGAATAGACCTAGAAGGGGAATAGCTGGGTCAAATGGTGGTTCCATTCCCAGCTTTCCGAGAAATCTCCATACTGCTTTCCAAATTGGCTGCACCAATTTGCAGTCCCACCAGCAATGAACAAGAGTGCCCTTTTCCCCGCATCCTCTCCAGCACTTATTGTTGTTTGACTTCCTAATGGCTGCCAGTCTTACTGGAGTGAGATGGTATCTTAGGGTAGTTTTGATTTGCATTTCTCTGACTGCTAGCGATGGTGAGCATTTTTTCATGTACTTGTTGATTGATTGTATGTCCTCCTCTGAGAAGTGTCTGTTCAGGTCCTTGGCCCATTTATTGATTGGGTTATTTGTTATCTTATTGTCTAATTTTTTGAGTTCTTTGTATATTCTGGTTATTAGGGCTCTATCTGAAGTGTGTGGAGTAAAGATTTGTTCCCAGGATGTAGGCTCCCTATGTATCTCTCTTATTGTTTCTTTTGCTGAGAAAAAACTTTTTAGTTTGAGTAAGTCCCATTTGTTGATTCTATTTGTTAACTCTAGCGCTATGGGTGTCCTATTGAGGAATTTGGAGCCAGATCCCACAGCGTGTAGATCATAACCAACTTTTTCTTCTATCAGATGCCGTGTCTCTGATTTAATATCAAGCTCCTTGATCCATTTTGAGTTAACTTTTGTGCACGGCGAGAGATAGGGATTCAGATTCATTTTGGTGCAAATGGATTTCCAGTTTTCCCAGCACCATTTGTTGAAGATGCTATCCTTCCTCCATTGCATGCTTTTAGCCCCTTTATCAAATATAAGATAGTTGTAGTTTTGTGGATTGGTTACTGTGTCCTCTATTCTGTACCATTGGTCCACCAGCCTGTTTTGGTACCAGTACCATGCTGTTTTTGTTACTATTGCTCTGTAGTATAGTTTGAAGTCTGGTATCACTATACCGCCTGATTCACACTTCCTGCTTAGTATTGTTTTTGCTATTCTGGGTCTTTTATTATTCCATATGAATTTCATGATTCTTTTATCTATTTCTACAAGATATGCTGTTGGGATTTTGATTGGCATTGCATTGAACTTATAGAGAACTTTTGGTAATATCGCCATTTTGATGATGTTAGTTCTGCCTATCCATGAGCAGGGTATGTTTTTCCATCTTCTAAGGTCTTCTTCTATGTCTTTCTTTAGGGTTCTGTAATTTTCATTGTATAAATCTTTCACCTCTTTTGTTAGGTTGATTCCCAAGTATTTTATTTTTTGGGGGGATATTGTGAATGGAGTAGTTTTCCTCATTTCCATTTCAGAGGATTTGTCGCTGATATACAGGAATGCCTTTGATTTATGCGTGTTGATCTTATATCCTGCCACTTTGCTGAATTCATTTATTAGCTCTAATAGCTTCTTTGTAGACCCTTTTGGGTCTGCTAGGTATAGAATCATATCATCTGCAAATAGTGATAATTTAAGTTCTTCTTTTCCTATTTTTATGCCTTCAATTTCTTTTGACTGTCTAATTGCTCTGGCCAGTGTTTCGAGGACTATGTTGAACAGAAGTGGTGAGAGAGGGCATCCCTGTCTTGTACCAGATCTTAGAGGGAATGCCTTCAATTTTTCTCCATTCAGAATGATGCTGGCCTGTGGCTTATCATAGATTGCTTTTACAATGTTGAGGTATGATCCTGTTATCCCTAATTTTTCTAGCGTTTTGAACATAAAGGGATGCTGTACTTTGTCGAATGCTTTTTTCTGCATCTATTGAGATGATCATATGGTTCTTATTTTTAAGTCTATTGATGTGGTGAATAACATTTATTGATTTCCATATATTAAACCAGCCTTGCATCCCAGGGATGAATCCTACTTGATCCTGCATATGGTGATAGTGTTGTTATGATTTGCTAATACCAAAGCAACTCAGTAATATGTTTTAGAAAAAAATTGCTCAATTCTTACATTCAGATTATAAATTAAAAACTTTTCATAGTATATTTTAAGCATTGTGTCTTTGATGGCTTTTGCATGTACTTTGCAGAAAATGAAATAGTTGGATTTTCCAATTCAGAAAAGAAAAAGTCATATGTTGTTTAATGAGAGATCAAAATGAACAACAACAATAACAAGAAATCTCAAAAGCCTACTAACTACCACAATGAAAAGAAAAGCTGATGGGATGGGGTTGTAACTCAGTGGAAGAGTGCTTGCCTCGCACCCATGAGTCCCTGGGTTCAATCCTCAGCACTTCATAAAAATAAGTAATAAAGATATTGTGTACATCTACAATTCAAAAATATTTTTTAAAAAGAAGAAAAACTAGGGTAACACTATTCTTTTTTTTTCTCACATCTTCATACATATATTTTGTATAACAATGAAGGTCTCCTTCCACCATCCATGCATTCCTTTTCTCCCTCCTTTTCCCTCCCACCCCTCTTCCCTATGTAGAGGTAATCTTCTTCCCATGCTCTTCCTCTCTTCTCTTCCCCATTTTGAGTCACCTCCCTTGTCATGTATAACTAAGTAAAACAAATTTTAGAAAAAGAAAAAGAAAAACCGATATGAAGAGTTCTTTAAGTGTAGAATCTCAAATAAAACCTCTCATAAGTGTTGGTTAATATTATTTTCTGTGATTTAGGTCTGAAATATGAAAAGTTGAAAAATGGAAACAAATTGATTCAGTGTGTGTTAGTTCATTTGCCACATTAAAACACTGCAATTACACTACTTCCTACAAACATTTCTTAGTTATGCTTTAATATTTTTAGTTTACATTTAAAAAAAAATCTTGGAACCAAAAATTCCTTAACTGTTAACTTTACTATGTCTGTATACATCAACTGGGTTTCTTTTAGATTTCATGTGTTAAGGTGTGGCTTTTATCCAATCACATAATCTCTGTCTCTGGTGTCTTTATATCATTCATATTTAAAGTGATTATTGATATGATTGGATTTAAATCCATAATATTGTTTGCTTTTAAAATTTTATTCTGATGGTGCTTTGTTTATTTTTTCAGATTTTTTCCTACAAATACATATCACATTAGATCATTGTGACTAGTGTAGGTAGCTTAGCATAATATAATTCAGTTCATCCTGGATTGTTGTGGTTAAAATATGAGATGTCCTTCAAAATCTCCTGTGAGACAATGAAAAGATTTTCAGTGGTAAAATGAATATATTATGAGAAGTATATCCTAATCTGTAGATTAATTCACTCATATGGATTAACTGGGTGGTAACTGTATGCAGGTAGAGTGTGGTTAGAGGAAGTAGGTCTCTGGGTGTGTGCCTTTGGGGTTTTTATTTGTCCCTAGTGAGAGCAGCTCTTTGTTTCCTGGCTCTCCTGTGTTTTAAAGCTGCTTTTCTTTGTCATGCCCTTCAGCCATGATACTCAACCTCACCTTGATCCCAGAGCTACAGAGTTGACTGATTATGGACTGAGCCAAACTGGAGTATTCCTCATCTGTGTTGTTCTTGTCAGAAATGTTGATCACAGTGATGAAAAGCTGACTAAAACATTGCTGTATCAGGGACAAATAAATACTTCATTTTTTATTACAGAATGTTATTGCATTGTAAGGACATTTCACATGTTATTTAACTATTTGTTAGTTGATATTTTGACTTTTTCTACATTTTTGCTCTTATGAAGGATGCTGCTATGCATTTTGATGTATTTCCTTATGGCCATCTGTGTCTATTATTTTGGATATATCCCACTGTCATTCCTGGGTCATACTGTTGACTCTCTATTTGACTTTCTGAGGAACTACCAATCTGCATTCCAAAGTGGCTGTACCATTTTTTATTTCCACCATCTATGTACAAAGGTTCCAATTTCTCCATATTCTCTAGCCAGCATTTGTTACTCTCTCAATTTTCTGTCACAACCATTCTAGGGGGTATGAAATGGTATCTCATTGTGGTTTTAATTACATTTCCTTAATGACTAATGATGTTGAACTTTTAATCTTTTAATGTGCTTTTGACTATGTGTATATTTTCTTTTGAGATATCTCTGCTCAAATCTGTTGTCCACTTTTTATCAGTTTGTCTTATTAATGATTTTTAAAAGTCTTTATTCTGGAAATAAATT
Organism: Urocitellus parryii; assembly: GCF_045843805.1. Taxonomy (NCBI): domain Eukaryota; kingdom Metazoa; phylum Chordata; class Mammalia; order Rodentia; family Sciuridae; genus Urocitellus; species Urocitellus parryii. The sequence continues at coordinate 23,705,372 of NC_135538.1, forward strand.
TTCATCACAAATTTGGGCAAATATTTTCTCCCATTTTGAAGAAGGTCTATTGGCTTTGTTGTATTTGCAGAAGTTTTTAAATTTGAAGTTCAATCTATGTCTTTTTCCTTCTTGTTGTGGTGTGTTGATTTCATATAGAAGGAATTATTATTTAATCCAACATCATAGAGATATATTCCTGTGTTTCCTTTGAAGAGTTTTATATTTTTAGCTTTATTGTTTGGATCTAAGATTCATTTTGAATTATTTTTATTTGACTTAAAGAAGCAGTCCAACTTTATATTTGTTATATGAATATTGTGTTGTCTGAGCACTTTTTGTTGAAAGATTAGTTTTCCCCATTGTGTTATCTTGGCACCTTTGTCAACATATATTAACCATTAATATAAGGATTCTTTTCTAGACTTTAAAATCTATTTATTTCATTGACACATACATCTATCCTTTTGCCATTACCACACTTAATTAATTAATATAGCTTTGTAGTAACAATTTCTTTATTAGAATTACAAAGACTATTTTTTTACAGAAGAAATCATCTTACAGTTCAGATAATTTTTTTTCAGCACAGTCACTTGTCCTAAGGCTCTTTTTGTATAACACAAAAAGTATAATTTATTTTGATTCATTGTTTTCTTTAGGCACTAGTAATATAAAACCTAATTTTGTTACCCACAACCAACAACTTTGCAGAAAATTTGGGTTTTAAGTGCATAGGAATTTTCTATTCTATATTCAAATAATTTAATGTATAATTTTTGTGTCCATGTTGTGTATATTTTTGTTGTTTGAAAATACAGTACTATTATTTTGTGAAATGATTTAATGGCATTTAAATTCAAGTTAATTTTATGTCTCTGTTAATGAGTCTGATTCAGACTCATTATTAATTAAACAACAACAACAACAATAAATGAACAACCAAGGAGTAAACACATCATGGATTTCAAAATGAACATTAATGTCTAATATACAGCATTATAGGAACAGTTATGCTTTCTGATCAGAAGAGGTCCTTCTGTAATACACTTAGCAATTATAGAAGCCACTTAACCTCTGCAACTGCTGTATCTATCAATCCATGCATTCAAATCAACAAGCATTGACTAAGCATTGCCTCCAACATGGAATAGATATCCAATAGATATGGTTAGAAACAATTTATACTTGAGTATGGACACCCATAATTAAACAGGTACTCTTTGTGGAGATAAGTGCTAAGATACAGAAAACCAAAGAGAAGAGGCTCCTATACCAGTTGAGAGAGTCAGTAAAGGCTGGAAGAAGCAAAATTTAAATAAATTCATCAAAAATAAGTAGAGCTAGCATGATGGAACCTTCTGGAGAGTTCTGCTGCCAAGAGAACTTTAAAATTCCTATCTGCTTCAGTAAAATAATGTGTTTCCGTTCCTGGAATTGTATTTTAATGGTATCTGAGAACACAGTGACATTTGTGAAAGAAGAGGTTGTGACAAAAGTAGAGATTATGAAAATCAGTAGAGATACTGAGACAAAAACATTTTAAATGTTAAGATCAATCTTAAATATTAACTGTGAAAATTTTGTTGAAGAAATCAACAAAATAGATAATTCATTAAGTTGTAAGATCTCTTTTAGGTGACATTGCTTTGAAGACTGTTGGCGAGTCCTTTTTTTATATGTTTATTTTTTAGTTTTTTTTTTTTTTTAGGTAGACACATGTCTTTATTTTTTATTTTTATGTGGTGCTGAGAATGAAACCCAGTGCCTCATGCCAGGTGAGCGTGCTACCACTTGAGTCACATCCCCAACCAAGAGTCATTCTTGGAGAAGATCAATGTTGCTGTTATCTTCTACTCAAATCCTATGCTATATTTTGGGAAGAATGAAAGTAGATATAGCTGTTTCTCTAATTCCTAAATTATATTGTTATATTGTCTATATTTGCAAATAGATGATGAAAATTCTACCATTTGTATAATTATAATACACTAATTTAGAAAATAAAATAAAACATAAAATTTTACAAAAGCACTTTCAACAATAGTTTGAGAATGAATGTCTATGGACTGAGGTGAGTCTAGGACATTCTGAGATCTACCTGACTTCTGAGATCTAGACCACGTTATATAATGTACCTATATACAATTCTGCTTTGTAACAGTGTGATCTCTCCTTATACAAAGTAATTTAATCTAACTCTAGAAAATTTCAGTTGATGTAATTGAATATCACTTCTCACTATGTGAGAACAGAATCTGAATATATTTTTAAAAGAAAATTCTCATAATAAAAGTCTTATATTTATTTGTTTAAAAATTGTAAAACAGAACTAAATTAATCACTCTTCTACCAGTAGCAGTATATTTTTCTTTATGAAAAATGAGGTCATACCAATATCTGAAAGTAATACAATAGCACTAAATTCCATATTAATTCTGTTATTACCTAATACCTTGGAGGAAATCAACTACTGTCAGAAAATAAAATACTTTGATTTGAAAATAAATTTCCATATGGGGTCTGAGTTAAATATTATGTTCCAGTGAGATTGGCAAACAATGATAGCAACAATGAAGAAAAAGCCACTGAAATTTTTAAGAGGAAACAATCTGCCATTCTATATTTATGTATCTAAACATTATCTGCTCCAGGTATGAGGGAAGTGCTGTCAATCAGCTCTATGCAGGAGTGAAGGAGTAGATGGTGTGGTTTAATTTTATTATGGAAATTTATTTGCATCTTTTATATTTCTTGATTGAAATCTTTCCAGGTAATGGCATTTAAGAATACTCATAAAACTGCCATGACTGGGGTAATAACTATTATTATGATCAAATTTAATAAAAAAACTTGCCTGCAATATGGGAACTATGAATAATTCATGTAAATTGTTGCTTAAAATGTGATAGAGAGGAAAAGACTTGTACAAAAAATCTTAATGTATCTAGACAGGGATGATAATTGGTTTTTGCAAATAATGAATACTTCATGTACAAAGCCAAGCCTAACAAGGATAGAGAAGACTCCACACACAGCAGACAGTTCCATGTATCTGATTTTTGAAGGATAAATAGGATAGATAAATATTTTAAAAAGAACTGTCAGAAAATACATATTCCAAAATTATATTTAGAATACTACAATGCTTTTAAAAAAAAGATTAGAGGAATATTTTAAATAAGTCTATATTCATATATTTGTGAGTGATGTATAAAAAAGTGAACATTGACTCAAATGCTCTCATATATTATTCTTCTGTGTAGTTTTAGAGGCCTAGAAATTGAAGCTAATCAAAGAATTTGCACAAGTTTCAATAATGAGAGCAAATTTTTTTTGAAAGTTTAAGTTTTCTTTATTTGACATGTAAATTTTTTCTGTGAATAGTTATTTCTGTAGCTATAATCAAATTTTTTTGTTCAAGTTTTATTTCAATTTAATTTATTTCTTTTAACTCTGTTAATCTCTTTGCTTCCTGCTTTTATTGGCTACCATCTGGTGGAAAAAAATTGCAATAGCAGAGGAAGGTCGACATATATGTAGTAAGGCAAAGGTTTTTAATTGTAAATATGATCATCACATTATGCTGCTGACACAGATAGCAAGTCTGATGCTAAAATCTTGGTCCTATCACATCAGATTCCATATCGTGGTTCTTAAGTAATTTGAAAGTGCATATTTTTAATGTACAAAATAACTACTATACAATAAGAATTTCAAATAAAGTAGAGGCCAGTTTGATGTAATTATTTCAATGTAACTAGAATGTCTGGTTGCCCTGTATAGACTTGTTTTATATACATTGTTTCAATATAATAATAAGTAGTTCCTATTTTCACTTTTAAACTATATCAGACAATGAATTGTACAACCATCATATATAAAGTCAACAATTAGCATGATGCATGTGGACACAATATACATTAAATATTTTTAATTATTTCAGTATTATTATTAAGATTTCCCCCATTTATATTGGATAGACTCTCATATTTTAGGATTATTTTTGAACATAGCATCAAGAAAGTAAATCTTTAACTATGGATCAAAATTATTAATAATTGACAGGTCATTTCAAACATATTTATTTTGGAAAAAATATTTAATGGCCCATTGCTTACAAAAACTGTATTTTCTAAGTAGTTAATAAGTGCAATATGCAAATCAAAATTCTTTGGTGATTTTATTCTGGTGTCTTAATATTGACCTTCTGCACTTTGAGTCAGTGGGCTGAGACAATGAATGGGTAATCCACTGCTGTAGCTTATTACATTATACAGTGCATTAGTACATATAATACACCTCACAATCAAGTAAAGGCAAAAGGGTACATAACATACCCATATATGGTGTGTATATCATCTGAGTATAATTAATACATTATCATTTTGATAACTAATTGATTCTGAACATCCATGCACATAAAACTATTTAATATTCTTCTATATTCTTCAAAGTTCATTTTGTATTTAAAGTGTTCTGAATTTTACCTTTAATATTTAAAAATAACTTTGACAATGCTACTTGATTGTCATTTTATTTAACATATCTTAATGTTCCTAGAAATCATATAACCAAACTTCTTGATTAAAATCAACAATGGTCATATTAAACACTTTTGTATACATATTTCCTTTTTAATGTATAGTAAATATCTTCAGATATTTTAAAGTAATGTGGCAACAAAAGTAAACAAAATGCAGTATTAAAATCTGTTACAGCTAGAAGTAAGCATTAAGGAACACCTGAATCACAAATCTGTTGTTCAGATGGGATTAGTAATTTTCAATTTTTCCTTAAGTGAATTGTTACCTTTGATTGTCAAATGATAGATTAATGTGGGAATCCTTACAAGAGTTTAACTCTTTTCTGTATTTTGGAGTTTGATATCAAGAATCAACCTAATGGAAAAATAACTATAAAATTATCTTGTTTTTGAATGAATAAATATTTACTTAATGATGCTAAATGGTAAAGATAAATGTGTTTCTTTTTGTTCACACATATAAATATTTCTTCCTTGTAATATAAATCCTAAATATTTTATATTTGTTATTTAGATTTATATTCATTAATATGTAATGTATGTAGTTGCTATATATATATATATCAGATTCCAAATATTTTTTGTAATATGCATTCAAGTATTCTTCTAACTTCACCTTTTAGGTATGATATTTTGCAACATAAATATTTATGTATCTAGTAAAAAGGTTTTGCAAAATAATATTTGATGCAAGAAAATTAAAATTACATTAAAATAAATTGTAAAACTCATAAACTCATAAAACTCTACACAATAGTTTATCAAAAGGAAAAACACAGGGTCTTACCCACTCATAATTGAGCTCCTGAAAGAATGTCTTAAATTGATATTTAAATATTATTTAAATTGCTTATATGACTGCAATAGCTTATAATAATGAGATACTATTAAGATAAAAATTTGTAAAGCACTTTGAACATGAAAGATATAAATAATGGCTATGGTTTAATGTTAAATAAATAAATATATATATACACAAACACACAGTGTTATTAGTTTTCTTGGAAGGTACTAGGAAAATAATTTATTATTTTGAAAGGATTTAAAAAAGAATCAAGCATTTATTCCCTCTTTCCTATGTAAACTGTACTTTACATTAATCACATAGTTCATAAAAACTTTCTTTCATGGAAATGTCCCTATCAATGGAACAAATAATGAACTAGAATTAAAATGTCACTAATTTGTAAATGTAAATTAATTAATGTATATAGATAGTAATCTTCAATGCCTTCTATGATAGTATAACCAGAAGAACTGCTCTTATGTCCTCCTAAAACAAGTACCTGACATCCATTATGTAAAATTACTTGTATAATTTAAAACTGTATTTCTAGATTTAAGTATCAATGTGCAGAGAATAAAAAGAAAAATGCTAAAAGAAAAATAGAAAGGGAATCAGGAAAGTTCAGACTGTGTGAAGCAATTAGAACAAATACTGTACAACTTTGTGAATAACTGAAAATTAGGAAAATTCATTGGGCATTTGATGATATCAAATATTAACACTTTAATATACCTTTTGATATTGTGATTATATTTCTGAAAGAGTGTTTATGTCTAGAGATTAATATATATAGACTGATATAATGTCTTGAGTTTAGCTCCTTATTGTGAGATGGGGTTATGTGGTTGAGATATAAATAAAGGAAAATTGGTTTTGAATATTTATTCATTAAATCTGAGTGATAGATACATGGTGTGTAATTCTCTTTCTCTCCATTTATGTCTGTGAATGTGCACATATACATCTATATTCATATAAGTATGTGAGCACATGCATATCTTTCACACAAATATATGTGTATGCATGTATATGGAACTACACACACACACACACACACACACATAAATGTATGTATCTTGCGTAGATATTCGTTCCTTATGATTTTCTTCAATGTTGAGTATATGCGTTTTACTATAAACTTAGTAATCTTATATTAAAATAGAAATGATGCTTTCTTTGGGTTATAATTTTTATGTTTTGATGTCACTAATTCAAGCATAGGAAAAGAATTTATGAAAAAGCATTTTATGTTCAATAATGACTCAGAAGTTTCTCCTAATGGCTTATATATGAAATCTTTGAATGACGAAATAGTTCATTGACAGGATCTCTAATATTTGCACAGAACACTCTGCTTAGTTGTTTCAAGGTTCCAATTATATCCTTCTCTATTCCTCAGAAATTACATTTTAAATCCTTAAGATGATGCAGTTCAGTGAATCCCAATGTTAGATTTTGCAAATCTTTTCATTCCCCAAATTATTACTGTGAGATAATGATGGGAATAGCTAAAGATCAGAGGCAAGAGCAACTCAATTGCTCAGGATGTCATATTGATATATTATTTCATCTGGAATGACATGGTATGATGGAATTCTTTCCTTATTAAAGAACTACTGAATATCATTCCTCAAAGCACATCCTTTATCTACTCATTTCAGTTTTATATATGTATTTTGCTTTGATTTCAAAGAAGATATGACTCATCAGATAAAATATAGAACAATAATGAAAGTTGTGGTAAACATATATGATTAGGCTCCTTTCTAAACTTTAGTACATTAATCATTTATGTGTTAAATGTGTTGCATTAACATGCCTGCTACAATCAGTTTCTATGACAACTGAGAAGCTGGCAGATTCATACAGGATGGTTTCCTAGGTTATGACCAATTTATTAGACTTAATTATTGTATTAAAATGACTGGCAACAGTAGCTATAAATGTGATAGTTCACCATTTAAAATATTCTTACATTTCAAAGGATGTTAACATGTTTAAATAATCTTTATGCTAATAATTGAGGAAAGCGAAGTTGAAGAATTAAGTACATACTACCTAATGAAACTAGAAAAATATAATTATAATTTAAGTTGGAGGTAACAGATTTATTTTTATCTAAGGGATAGAAGTATATTTTTACTTATATAAATAATATTGAAAAATCATTTCAATTCCCTTCAGATAGTAGCAGCCTAAAATAAATACTTTTGTAATGTTGTTACTAGTAATGCCTAATAATTTGTAATATCACATAAGTGATTATTATTTTCTTAATTTAATTACTATTATAAATTTTTTAATTTCTTATTTTTTCTAGAGTTTTGTCAATATTGTCAGTTTTTTTAAATCAAAGAACATCTTATGGATTTATTGATCTTATCTATTTAAGGTAGGGTTCCTATTTTATTGATTTTTTTTCTATTAAGTATTTCCTTCATGGGCTGGGGTTGTGGCTCAGTGGTAGAGTGCTTGCCTCACATGTGTGAGTCACTGGGTTCAATTCTCAGCACCATATATAAATAAATGAATAAAATAAAGGCCCATCAACACTAAAAAATATTTTTTAAAAAAGTGTTTCCTTCCATCTCATGTTGGTGCACTATTCCTATTATCAAATCAGTATTAAAATTTAAAAATTAGCTATATTTATAGAACTTTATTCCCTGTTATAAAGATATTTAGCACTTACATTTTTTTTTCTCTGAGTATTTCCATAACCATGTAGTATTAAATAATTGTTTTTTAAATTATAATTTTAGAACATATATTTGCTTATGTATTTTTACTGGACTGAGAACACTTGACATACACTATTTCACCAATTTTTTAAATGCGCAATACAGTATTGTTAAGTACTGTACCGTGGGGTATAGCAGATCTCAATATCTTAATAATCTTACATAAGTGAAACATCACATCCATTTGATGAGGCAACACTCTCAACATCTTCCTCTCCAGCCAGTTTTCGACAACCAGAGTTCCGCTCACTATTTCATTGAGTTTGACCATTTTTTGATACATCATATAAATAGTATCATGGTGTAAGGAAAATAAAAAGGAGACACAGAGACAAGATGCAGAGTCAGGAAAGAAAGATGGCAGAGTGGCAGAGTTGCCAAGTTGCCAGCTTTATTTATATCAATAGGTTACTTTAGGTCACTGGCATCATTAGTACATAATTTGTTCATTGTATTACTAGGCAGGTTACAGACAGCTTATTCCTCAGTTACATACTGTTACAATGTGCAATGTTAGGAGTTTTGTGTAGCTCTTAAGAAAGTTCATTGCATAAAGTTACTGTTATGTGGACAGATTTAGGCTCAGAGAAATATTGTGGTTGTCTACAGGAGAGTTCCTTTATTCCCAGGAGCTGTGTGCCTCAGGTCAAGGTCGAGGCTGATAAGACTCTAGCAGCATTGCCACAGCATCTATACATAGCACATGCATTACTTATCTTACTAGTTCCTAGGAGAAAGTATAGGCCATTCTTATGGGGAGACAGTATGCCAGTTACCCACTGAGAGTTTTCTCACCAGGGGAACACTTCCCTGTATATTTCTATGGTCAGAATCCCTACTTCATGGTGGTTTTATTCCTCTGTAACTAGCTTATTTCACTTAATGTAAAGTCCCCCAGGTTCAGCAACATTATCACAAATGGCAGAATTTTCTCATTTTTAAAGGGTAAATAACATCCCATTGTATGTATATACAGAGTTTTCTTCATGCATTTATCCATTATTTAAGTTGTGTCCCTATCCTGGAAATTGTGCATAATGCTGTGATGAGTGTTAAACAATATACCATTTTAGCATTTTAATTTTAGTTCTTTTGGATGTATATCCAGAAACACTAAGTAACATGGTAATTCTGTTTTTAATTTTTTGACCAATATTCATACTGTTTTCCATAGCAGTGGCACCAATTTGCATTTGAACCAAATGTATATAAGGTAATTTATTGATATTCTGACCAATACTTGTTCTTTTGCTTGTTGTATTTATTTAAATTTTAAAATAGCCATTCTAACAGATGAGAGGTGATATCTCATTGTGGGTTTGATGTGTGTTTCCCTGATGAACATTTTATATACTTGTTAGTTTTCTCTGAGAAATGTTTACTCAATTCCCAATTTCTTTGCCCATTTTTTAACCACTTTTTTTGTCATTGACTTGGAGTTTCCCATTTACTTTGGATATGGACCCCATTTTGGATGTATATTTTGCAAATATTTTCTTCCATTCTACTGTTTACCTTGTCGCACCATGAATGTAGTCTTAGCTATACAGAACCTTGTCAGTATGATGCAGGTCCACTTGTCTATTTTTCCTTGTGCTTTTGGTGTCACATCCAAGTAGTCATCACAAAGAACAATGTCATAAAGATTTTCTACTATGTTTTCTTCTAGTTTTATTATATTACATTCTGTGTAGGATACTAGCTTCCAGTTTCATTCTGTTGCATGTGGTCCTCTAGTCTCTAGTTTTGTCAACAACATTTGTTGAAGAGACTGTCATTTCCCTGTTGTGTATCTTGCTTTTGACGCATAGGTATGGATTTATTGGGGGGATTTCTATTTTGTTTCATTGGTCTATATGTCTGTTCTTATGACAGAACTCTGCTGAGTTTTTAAAATCTCCCTTTGCAATAGATTCTCAAATCTGGTGGTGCAGTCCATCCAGATTGGCTCTTTCTCAATATTGCTTTGGCTATTGTTTTGTTTGTTTGGTTGGTTTTTGTCATTTTGTATGACTTTTAAATTGTTTTTCTCTATCCCTACAAGATATATCACTGGTATTTTGATAGAAGTTACACTGAATCTGTACATCATTCTGGGTAGTATGAACATATTACTGATACTTTCATTAAGAACATGGAATAGCTTTCCCTTTATTTCTGTCTTCATTATTTTCTTGCATCAGTGTTTTGTCAATTATATTCTATCACTCTTTCACCTTCTTATTTGTTTATTCTGAAATATTTTTCTTTCAAATCATTTTATCTTCAATAATGTGTCAAATTTATCTTAGAAATTTCTATAGACCCTATCTTCTTATTCATTGAGGTAATGCTGGAGAAACATGACCACACTTAAACCTGAGGCTCCAAGTCTGAAGTATTGATGTCATTAAAATGTGATTACTTTCTTTAGGATAGTTTGTGGCTAGTGTACAGAAACAGAACAAATCATATATCAATTTTGTGCCCTGCAGCTTCATTGAATTTAATAGTTCTAACCTTTTTTCTTTTGTGGGGTCATTAGGGTTTGTTACTTAATAAGATCATATTGCCAATAAGCAGAGATCATTTTCCTTTCTGTTTGAATATCCATTCTTCCATCCTTCATTCCTTTTCTCTTTCCTCTCCTTTCTCCTTCCCTCCCCCTCTTTCTTCCTTACTCCTTTTCTTCTTTCCTTCCTCCCTCTCCCTCTCCCTCTCCCTCTCCCTCTCCCTAGCTTCTGATCTTAGTGGAAACACTTTCAGTTGTTCTTTTTTGAGTAGGTGGTAGTTTTGGGCTTTTGATTTATGGACTTTATCTTGTTGCTGTACATTTCTTTTATACCTGTTGGGTTGAAATTGTTTGACATTATCAAAGTTTCTTCCTCTACCTATTGAGATGTTCACATTATTTACATCCTTCATTCTGTTAATGTGGTGTATCACATTAATTGATTTGTATATGTTGAACCATCCTTGCGTCCTAGAGTTAAATCCTACTTGTTCATGGTTTATGATCCTTTTAGGTGCTATTGATTTTCCATTTGATTGCATTTTGTACAGGATTTTTGCATCTATGTATTCATATTTATCAGAGATATTGGTCTGTAGTTTTTATGTCTTTTACTACGGTGTCTCTGTGTGGCTTTGGTATCAGGATAAGTTTGTCTCATAAAATGAATTGGGAAGTATTACCCTTTGAAAATTTTGGAATTATTGGTATTGATTCTCTTTAAATATTTGATAGGGTAACTAAGAAGTACAAATAGAAGCTAGTTACTCTAGCTGACAACTTTTCAATTTTATTACCCTTTCAGAAAAGCTACTCTTGTTTTCATTATTTTTTCCACTGTTTTATTCTCTACTTTGCTTATTTCTGATCTTTGTTATTTTCTTCCTTTTGTTAAATTCAGGTTTAGTTTGTTCTTTGTTTGTATTCTCTTTACATGAGAAATTATATTGTTCAGTTGAGATCTTCTTTTTTGACATAGGTACTTATTGCTATAAACTTTATTCTTAGTACAGCTTCTCCCGAATCTCATATGCATTGGTATGTTCTGTTTTCATTTTCATTTGTCTTGAGATATTTTGTAATTTCTTTTTAAATTTCTTCTTTGACTAAGTGGTTATTCAGAAGTGTCTTGTCAATTTCCTTTTATTTGTGAATTTTCCAGTTTTCCTTTGTAATTAGTTTGTAATTTTCTTTTATTTCATTCAGAAAAGATACTTAGTATGATTTCTTTCTCTTAAAATCAATAAAATTGATTTGTGACCTAATATGTAATATGTTCTGGAAAATGTACTCTGTGCACTTGAGAAGGGTGCATATTCTGCTGCCATTGGGTGGGATGTTTATATACACATGTTAAGTCCATTTGATCTAGAGTCTTGACAGTATTCACTATTAACATTGATTTTTATGTCTAGATTTTCTCTCCATTATTAAGGGTGAGCCATTGAAGTTTCCTATTATTATTATACTACTATCTAGTACTACCTTTGGATATGTCAATATTTGCTTCAGGTATTTATGTGTTCTGATAGTAGGTACATATGTATTTATAATTGCTAGGTTTTCCAGTGAATTGACCTCTTTATCATTATATTATTACCTTCTGTGTCTTCTGTTATTGCGATTGTTCTGTATGTGTCTGCACATTTACCTGCATCAGTAGTTTGATACTTACATAACCCTTTGTGTTGATGTTTGGCTCCTTCTGTTTCAACTTGAAGAACTCTCTTTAGTATGTCTTATAACATAGGTCTAGTAGAGATAACTCCCTAAAAGTTTGTTTGTTTGAGCAAGTCTTTATCTTTCCTTCCCTTTTGCAAGACAGTTTTGCCACATATAGTATTTTTGGTAAGCCAGAATATTTTTGTTTTTCTGATTTTTTTTGGTTTAGTTTTGTGTTTGTTTTTTTTCCCCTTTACTTTAAGTAATGTATCATCCCATTCTCTTATAGCCTGAAAGTTTTCTGTTGAGAAACTTGCAGATTTCTTATCAAAGTTACATTACACATGATAAATCACTTATTTTATACTTTTAAAATTATGCTTATTTTTGATAATTTGAATATTTTCTTAATTTAACTCTTTGCTTTCTGACTTAAGAATAGTTATGTATTAAATGTATGTACATTTTTGCTAGTTTACCAATTGGATTTTTATTTTAAGTATCTTTTGGCCAGAGAACATAGTTAGTATGAACCTAATCCTTTATATTGGTTGAGATTTTTATTACTTATATGTGTTGTTCTTAGGAATCTTAGGAATCCATGACTGTTTGAGAATATTTATTCTCATCTAGTTTTATGCAATAGTTTTTGAACATTAGGTGGATGTTAATAATTTTATTTTCAATTATTCTCTATATTTAATGATTTATAAATTATTAAAAGAAGTATGCCAACCTTTCCCTGTTTCTTTTTCACCTGATGTTTGTTTTTTCTTTTCAATTCTGTGAATATCTGAGGCTTTGTCATCAGAGGTGTGTAATTCTTTGCTCCCTTACTTAAGAATAGTTATAGTGAGAGACAGGAGTTTAATTTCATTTTGTTGCATATGGATTTCCAGTTTTCCCAGCACCATTTGTTGAAGAGGCTATCTTTTCTCCAATGCATGTTTTTGGCACCTTTGTCTAATATGAGATAATTGTAATTTTGTGGGTTAGTCTGTGTCCTCTATTCTGTACCATTGGTCTACCAGTCTGTTTTGGTGCCAAATACCATGCTGTTTTTGATACAATTGCACTGTAGCATAATTTAAGGTCTGGTATAGTGATGCCACTTGCTTCACTCTCCCTGCTAAGGATTCCATTAGCTATTCTGGGTCTCTTATTTTTCCAGATGAATTTCATGATTGCTTTTTCTATTTCTACGAGGAATGCCATTAGGATTTTGGTCAGAATTGCATTAAATCTGTATGGTGCTTTTGGTAGTATGGTTATTTTGATAATATTAATTTTGCCTACCTAAGAGCAAAGTAGATCTTTCCATCTTCTAAGGTTTTCTTTGATTTAGCAAATGTTTACTCTCCACACCTCAGATAGAGCACTAATCTCTATGGTATATAAGAACTAAAAAAGCTAAACACCATAAAAACAAATAACCCAATCAATAAATGGGCCAAGGAACTGAACATTTCTCAGAAGAGGATATACAATCAACCAACAAATATATGAAAAAATGCTCATCATTTCTAGCAATTAGAGAAATGCAAATCAAAATTACTCTAAGATTTTATGTCACTCCTATTAGAATGGCAGCTATTATGATAACAAACAACAATAAGTGTTGGTGAGGATGTGGGGAAAAAGGAACACTCATATGTTGCTGCTGGGCCTGAAAATTGGTGCAGCCAAAATGGAAATCAGTATGGAGATTCCTTGGAAAACAGGGGAGAGAACCACCATTTGACCCAGCTATCCCACTCCTTAGTTTATATCTAAAAAAGTTAAAAAAAAATGTGGCATATAAACACAATGGAATATTACTCAGCAATAAAAGAGAATAAAATCATTGCAGGTAAATGGATGGAGTTGGAGAAGATAATGCTAAGTGAAGTTAGCCAATTTCCCCCCCCCTCCAAAAAAAAAACAAGTGCCAAATGTTTCCTCTGCTATAAGGAGACTGATTTATAGTGGTGTAGGGAGTGGGAGCATGGGAATAATAGAGGAACTTTAGATACAGCAGAAGGGTGAGAGGGGAAGGGAACCAGCAGGGGTTAGCAATGATGATGGAATGTGAGGGACATCATTATCCAAAGTCCATGTATGAAAACATGAAATGTGAATATATTTTATATACAACCAGAGATGTGAAAAAATGTGGGTGGTATCTTTTTATACTTAATTTTCTTGTAGTGCTTGGTCTTCTTGATGTAAGAAATTTTGCTTTTATCAGTTCTACTGATCCATGTTCCTTTTGGATTTCTTAGGACATACTCATGAACTTAAAATTTACGTGACAATATATGCATATACTAAATGTGGTGAACATATGTTAGATTCTTCCTCAGACTGTCTTAAGTGGTCTGAACTTCCATCAAAAAGAGTTTATATTCTCATTTTATCATTGATATATTATACCTTCTACTTTCAAATTTTTTGTCTGTGAAAAACTATTATTTCATTATTCTTTAAGTTTGCATTTCTGTTTGCTAATAATTTTTCACTCCTTTTCATGTGTTTGTTAGCCTTCTGAACTTGTTCTTTGTAAATTCATATCCTATGTCACATTTCTATAGGGAATGTAAAATTTTGTTGATGATTTGAAGAAGTTTCCTTTATATTCTAAATATTATTTCCTGTTAAGTGTAGAAAAAACAAAAATTTTTACAAATCTTCTATATATCTTTTTTAAAAAATATTTATTTTTTAGTTGTAGGTGGGCACAATATCTTTATTTTACCTTTTTTGTGGTGCTGAGGATCAAACCCAGTGCCTCAGGTGTGCTAGGCATGCACTCTACCACTGAGCCACAACCCCAGCCCCTATATTTCTTTTAATTATTTCATTGAACAGAAATCCTTAATTTTGATGTATTTCACTTATAATTTTATGATCCATGCTTTGAAGTTTTTCTTGGTGGGTTTTCCATGGCTACCACTTTTACATATTTATTGCAAATACAATCTCTTTCATTTTATTATATAAATTTTAAAATTTGATCTTAACATGCTTTCTTTCATTTCTCTGGTGTTCCTCTGAGGAATTAAAGAATTAATTTTTACTTTTCCCAATAGTGAACCATTTTACCCTGAAATTTATGGACAGTATTTAATTTTAACTTTAATGTTGACTGTTGTATTTATCTCTTATTAACTTCCTATAAGTATATAAACCTATCTTTGGTGTTTCAATTTTGTCCCATTAATATGTTTTTGTGTTATTGAGAAAGCTCTTGTGATTTTGATCTCTATGGCTGTGCACTATGTCTGGGATGGATTTCAGTGTTAGGAAGACTTCAGTCTTCATTTGCTTCACATTTGCTAATACACAGGACCCAGAAGTAATTGCATTAGGCTTTTTATAAACATGGAATTTTAAATTTCTAAGCTTGCTGATTCAATGCAACTCCTACCATGTTTGAGACTATTCTGTTTCTGTAGTCTGATAGTTAGCTAGATAAGAATAGTGAGATATATTAAGCAAGGTACAAATTCATCCTAGCTCTGATGTTGGCATGAATTATCAAAGGACTCCAAGTCATGCTCAATATAATACAGGTCCAGATGTGTTAAATTATATTTCTATGTAGCTGGAACAATAAAAATTATTTCATTAAAAGTCACCAGTTATTAAGTCTACCAGGAAATGTGTTAATTATCTATTGTCTAATTATTAGTTTCATTAATTCTTTATGGCAAGTGTTATACCCCCATTTTACCAAGTTGGAAATTAAAGGTTAGAGAAATTATTTAATTTTAATAGCAACACAATTATTTTGTGGCAAATTTGGGATTCATAGCCACATCTATCTGACATCAAAGCCATTATGATATGATGAACTCTAATTATATATGAAAGTAGGCAATTAAGAGATTCTCTTAAAAATTAGAGTATTGGAAGTAAATCAGGTTTCCTAAGAGACACATGTCATGGTTTTCACTCTGTTCGTGACATATTTTAAAAAGGCAATCAAGTAAAATAGGAATGTGTATCCTGAAGAAGGTCTTAGGGGAAAATAAACTGTCTTTAAATCATTTAACAGTCTACAATAATAAGTTGACAAGGCAACACCCTTCATTATTCTTTACCAGCTCAAGAATAAAAAAATTGGGAAACAAGATCAATAGATTTTTGTTACAAGGAAGTTATTTTTGGTGTTATTGTTTGATTGTTGTAATTCTGAGATATCTACTGATAAAACAATAACATCTCTGTCATCTCTAACATCACCAGAAATATGTAAACACTGTTGTATAGAGTTTTCTTGTGTCATATTAATGCATGGTTGGTCTAAATGCATTGGCATATTTCTATGCTGAGATTAATCGTGTCCTCCAAAGCAATATGTGGAAATTCTAACCATCTTTATCCATGAGTGTGACCTTATGTGAACACAGGATTTTTGCAAATGAGAGTGTACTAGAGTAGACAGGGGCCTTAAGTCCAACGACTGGTGTTCTAACAGGAAGAGAGAGTTTTGGAGTCACACAAATACACAGAGGATAGACAACCATAGGAAAACACAGATAGAAATTGTACTGATAGAGCAACAAGTCCAGGAATGCTAAGAATTTACAGCAATTAGCACAAATTGGGAAGGATGAAGAAAGGATTCTTCAGTGGAGCCATTAGAAGATGCATTTTCAAGTACTCATGTTAATTTCAGACTTCTGGTCTCAAGAACAGAAAATTCAAATTCACCTGATATATTGTTCTTTGTTATAGTAATCCTGAGAAAGTAGTACAGACCCTTTTAAACCTGGAATTCTAGTCTGCTCTAGCAAGACTGAAGGCCACAGGCTGGTGTTGTAGCTCAGTGATAGAGTCTAGCACATGCGATATGCTGGGTTGGATCCTCAGCACCACATAAAAATAAATAAAATAAAGGCATTGTGTCCAACTACAACTTAAAAAAAATTTAAAAAAAAAGGCTATAGGCCTCAGAGAAGACAGTCCTGAGATGGAGAAGAATGTAAGGAGTCAGCAATCTTAGGTTGATTCATAAAAAAAAAGAAGTGATATCTTATATTATGTAGAAAGGAAAAATGTGGGCCCATGCCCAAAGATAGAATAGCGTAGGATACAAACAAATAAGCTATGTTAGGGTGTTGCATCTAAGAACTGTGAGAGCTAGTGTGTATTTATTTTGAACTAAGCTTGGGATGATTAATTGTGGAAGACTATAGCATTGTACAGTCCACCACAGGGAATTTGGAGGACAGAACAGAGAATTAGAACAAAAATTGTGTACAGAATGAGTCTAGAGGTACCTGGAAATTTGACTAAGTAACAGTCAGTCAGCCAGTCATCTAAGATTTTTCTCTGTAGCCATCAAGGCTTTGGGAATGGTGTGGTAGGGGGCTAGAAGTATTCAGGAAAAGGGAAATGACAAGAAGCATTGATTAAAAAAATAAACTGAAAGAGGCAGAGGAGAAGTGGGAGGAGAACAGGATTAAAGAAAGAATATATACAGAATGCAAGTGCCAACAAATATATGTTCTGAATTTTCTAAGATAAAACAGTGAGATTTCTATTTAGATATGTTGCCTCTATAAAAGGTTTGAGAATTAAATATTCTAGGTTTTTATAGCATCTCTTCACAAATTCTTTCCTCTGCTATTGTATACAATGGCAAAGAAATCTGGGTTTTCAGCTTTAATTTCTCTGGATGACCTGGTAATTTTCCATTTCTTTGTAGAAGTGGAATTTACAGATCCACATTTGGTGTCCATGAATCTTGAAGTAAATAGTGTTGATTTGCCATTGTTCCATTTTTTTTTTTCAAATATCCTTTATACCCAAATAAAATTTCATTTTATTTCACTGTGTTATTATGGTATTTTCGTAAGTGATAAATCACATTTTGAGGAGTTTTCATATATTAATGTAAATGGAGGAAACCATTCTTTTTTTTTTTTTTTTAAAGAAAATGTAACCGTTTCCATGGAGGAGAATGTCAAACTGTGTAAGTCAGAGAAAATGCGTCTGTTCCTCCCATTCAGTAATAGGTTTGCATTTTTAACACCTTTTACATGATTCAGTGTCATCTCATTGCAGATGATTGCTTATATGCAAGCACTTCTGATTTAATCTAGATCATTTCTGATGCAGGGCATTCTGAAGGATTCAATTAAGAATGAAACTGTGCTATTCTATTTTCACATTTCCCATACTAAATTTAAATCCAAATTCGTAACTGCCTGCTGGGTCCATAATGTATTATTGTTCACTTAACATTTTTCTCAAGAATAGTATGTAATGTCTATTATGATGTGTGTTTACTAATGATTCGTGTATAGTATTAAGATCTCCATACTCTTTTTTTTATATAAGAACATTAGAAAATCCTCTTCCCCAGTCTAATAAATGCTCTTTATTCTTTATTATGGTTTAAACAGATAATGTTTCAAAAATATTTTACTTTGTAACTTTGTAGAAAGGTTTATATTACTTGGTAATTCAAAAGCAAATGAATATGAACAGTCTGCTAATAAAGAATTATAAAACACAGGCTATAAATAATTCACCATTTGAATTACTGTATTTATATTTAATTTCAAAATCTTCTTCCAAGCTAGTAACAAGAGACTCAATGAAGTTGTGAGAAAGGGATATGTCTAGATCTCCTACATCATTATACATATTTGACAAAACATTTGGAAACTTCATTAATTTATGTCAACTTTGTAGAGAGGATTTAACTGGATTAGTGTACACTTCAACTTGAAGTTGAATTCAAGTGTATCAAGTTGACTCTTTCTCTTGGCAAGAAATTACACTGTTAATGAAGCTGAGAAGGGAAGGATTCCACTGTATTCTCTGTTATAAATGTAAGGATTAAAAATGTGAAAAAGGCTTTTGAGAATTAAATGACAAATATGAATTGTTTGGAGTATACTGCAGCATTCTAAAATAATTAGATAAACCAATCATAGGTTTAAAATCATCTTTTTTTCTCACATTGAGAAAGGGTATATTTAAACTACTATTGTTTTTGACATGGAATAGTTGTTATTTGACTTTGTTGCTTTGTCCGAATATCTGCTTTTCACTATATCAAAATAAATATCATTCTAGTTCTATGATGGGGAATATTCTGGACTGTGTTCTTCATCTTTCCATTGCTATAGCAAAGTGCCTGAGAGAGTCAATTTATCTAGGTTTGTTTTTGCCCAAGTTTTGGAGCTTTCTCTTTATACTTGGTTGGCCCCCAGTGTTTTTGGACTGGGATAAGGAGACACAACAGGGAGGGAATGAGGTGTAGAGCACATTCACTTGTATCATGGCCAGGAAACAAAGAAAGGAAAGGGAAGGGATGGGGGTTCCCTAGTCTCCTTCCAGGTTATGCTCCCAGTGGCCTTTAAGAGTTGATGGCCTCCTAAAAGTTCTACCACCTCCTGATAACACCACCCTAGGGATCAAGCCTTTAACACATGGGCATTTGGGGGACATTCAAGTTCTAAACTATAGCACAGACCTTGAATTAAACAATGGAATTATGGGAGTTAGGGTTGTTTCATAAAACATGTAAAATGACTGGGGTGCAAGCAAGCACATCATTTCCCTGACCCAAAATATTTTCTTGTAAATTCTACATCCACTATGCATGTGACTGAAGCTATCATGCATTTTATTGGATTAAGAAGAGAACCTGGGATCTTCTAGATATGCTCTATGATGGTCATTCTGAGCTTCAAATTTCAAAGTCATTAATCCAAAATACAGGATCACTTAAATGGAAACACATGTAGTTTTAGTCTAGTGTTACGTGAAAGACACAAGCAAGTGATCAAAGGTCTTTATTTTTCCTTCATTCAACTAGATATTAAGTGTTAATTTATTAATTAACCAAATATTTATGGAGTGCTCATTATGTGTTGTAGATTGCCATGGAAATAACAACAGCAACCAAAAAAATCTTTGATAGCAAGGATCATGTAGACTAGTTGAGTCACAGATGCATAATTGGGTCATTACAAACCAACACAGTACATGCTTTGATGGAAAGAAGCAGAAGACATTGGATGTTACATCAGAGCTGGTTCTGAGAATATTTTCATTTCACAATTTTTTTTAAAGGAAGTATTTATTTTGCTCAGAGAGGAGCATAGAGAGATCACCATGAAAACAATTACTCAAGTGCAGCACCGAATTCTTGGAAATAAAATCATTCAGCTTTCTTGCTAAGATGGATGTATTCTTTCTTTCTTTCTTTTTTTTTTTTTTAGTTGTAGATGGACACAATCCCTTCATTTTATTTTTATGTGGTACTGAAGATCGAACCCAGTGCCTTCCACATGTGAGGTGAGCACTCTACCACTGAGCTACAACCCCAGTTCATTTCACCAGTGCTTTAATTATCTTTTCATGACACAAATGGGTTATGCTGTTTTCTGTAATGCAACATTCCCAGCTACCATATTTTCCATCAGTAATCCCAAGCTCTGCTCTAGGACCCAAAGCCCTGTTTTTCTGGCAATTTGCAGTAAGAGAAAGAAAATAGGCAATATATACTTAATTAAAAATGTAATTTCTACAGATAATAACTTAGTCTAAGCCCCATCAAAGGATAAAGGAATAACATGCAGTTAGTGGCAGTATAAGAAAGAAACAGAGGGAGGTTTCTGTATAGAATCCTTCCTTGAGATCCTCACAATACCGCTGGAAGAACCATTAACTTCCCTAAATGAAGGAATGACCCAGTGTTTCAGTTTTCTTGACAATCTCAACTTAGCGTGTACCTGTAAGGAGACATTATCCCAGGGATTTTGAGGCACTTCATTTTGAAGTTCATTTTCTCCAGATTTCTCCTTACATGCACTGCTCTGATAGCTTTCTATTAAGTGTCTTATTAAAATACCAGTAATTAGGAAAATAAGCAGTAGAAAAACATGTACATTATTTTAAATATATTAGAAAACCACCTATACTCAATAGTATTATAGGAGAAAAAGAATGAAAAATCATTTCTGAATAATGTTGTAGTACAAAGCATACCTAATAGTGGCACTTAGTCAATCTAAATTGGACCATAAGCACTAATTCTCTTGATTTTTATTTGTATCATGAGATTAAATTTCCAGATAAAATTTAGTTTGAGGATTGTATATATGTAAAAATTCCTCCATTTTAATTGCAGGGCAGAGAGCTCATTCTAAAAGGAAGGTTTCATAAGATGTTGCCTCCAGAGATTAGGAGCTGTGATAATTTTTTTTGTGATTATGGATCAGACAGTGTAGGGAAATCAGAATGACAATCTAAATGGTATCACTTCACTTTATGATCTATGAGGGATACAAATTATGGCTTGCCATTTCTCATTTAAGAGACCTACAATTTAGAATATTAGATCTTCACAGATCCCTGGAATTCCTGAATGGAATGACTAGTGTGTTCACTAAAGCCCCTAAATACTGTAATTTGTCAAAGGTCAAAACTTACTATGGCTTCTACAATGTTAATTTTCACAATAAACAAAAATCATGTGACCAGTTATTGCCCACAGTATAAACAGTAATTTTGCAAAAGGATTTACAATTTTGAATGGTAAACAGGCCAGAGAACAGAAGTGATGTAGGATTTGATGATTATGAGGAGGGAGGATAGAAAATAGAAGTAAAAAATTAAAGGAAGAGTGAAAGAACAATAGAGATCAACTGTTAGCAGATGAAATGAGAAAGGGAATCAAGGGAAACAGAAAAATGAGATAAAAGATACATAAAGTAAAAATTTTAAAAATAGAAATTAAAATTAAAATAAGAAAGTACAAAACAAAGTGGACATATATTAATCAAACGTCCTAGTCCTCAAAACACTCATCCATGAAAAATAACTGGCTTCAAAAATGCCAGAAATGAGAAAAAATATGAATATGTATAAATGTCCATGAACTAGTTAGGTTATGATTAAACAGAGAAAAGATAAAAGAAAAAAACAAATTTTTAAAGTTATTGATGAAAAATTAAAGAATTGTTTCTGTTGAAGTTCAAAACATTCTCAGCTTCCCTTCTTAGCAGTGTTGGGTGGGGTGGGGTGGACTGGTTGGGTTGCATGCTCCACCCTCAGGTTGGGATTGTTGGAATGTGAGGGGAAATCACATAGGCACAACCACCCAAGGCAGGGTTTAGGCTTAGGTAGGCTCAAGGTTCTTTGTGGAACTGCCACTGGCCTAAAGATTTTAAATCTGTGTACCTCTAAGACCCAGCAGTTGCTGGTCTACACTGGAAGAACTCATTAAAGGACCTCCCTGAGTTCCACTCTTGCAGTCAAAGAGCCAATTCTTAGTCCTCTCCATGAAATGTGGCTTCTTTCTAGCACAAGGATATTGTACAACACATATCAGTTTCGTTAGGCAGTATCCTTGAACTCTGATCTTTCCATAACCTAACACACTCCTGTCCTCCTAAAAATGTAAACTCCTTTAATGACCTTATCCCTCCACTTTGCTCTTGGAAGGACCATTCTGGCTGGTGCCTCCAGTGGTGGCAGTGGCATTGGGGATTTCTTACTTATTTTATTATACTCAACCTCCTGAGTCCCCGATCTGCTTTGAATGTTCAGTATTAAATCCTAATAAAGCCCCTCGCCCTTTCCCCACCCACCTTACAGAGCAGCCACCTATCTGCTTTCTTGGTTTCACAGCACCAAGCAGCCAAAAAAGCAACTCTCTCTCTTTTACCATCTTGAAACTTTCCTAAGGTCAAAAACATTGCAGTTGGGCTGAGACAAATTCCTAATTCCTGAGCCCAATTTGTGCTTTTAGAAAGGCATCAATCAATCTACTTTATACGATTACATTTAACTGGCTAAAAAATCACCTCTCCTATTTTTTCAATACAGAGAAGCATCTCTTTCCTTGATGCTGGGTTTTAACATTGGCTGTGAAAGAGACATAACTGTCTTTCTTTCAACAGAGCATATGAAAGATGGCAATGTTCAAAAAATTTATATAACTTCTTGAATCTACCTTGGGCAAATAATCCTATGAACAGCTGGAAGAAAGTTTGGAACCCTCTAGAACCTAGTTTTCACAGATGTTTTAATAATTCATTGAAAGACTAACACTTCCATATCCAGATCCAAAATTTGAGGGAGAGGACATTCAATGTGAGAAAAGGGAAATATCTAGAAAAGATAAAGTAGAAATTATATTTGGAAAAGCAAAGCAGAATTTACTATTCACTAAAGATAACCTTGGGTGATGACAGGCTTCAAATATTTTAAAAGCTCATTGTAATTGCATGCAAATATCACCTTCACTTATATGTGTCCAATTATAGAGTTTTACAATTTTTGTACAGTTTTCCTTTATATAAAGTGCAATAACCTTTTAAGGAGACAGGAAATACACTTAATTAACATTCTCAGCATTGTAAAATACAGGCATTTTAGACAGCTGTGATTAATTTCAATGGTGTTATACAGAAAACATCTGTGAGGGACAATCATATTCTGATGAAGAGTGAAAGGGTTAAATGCCCTTTAATTTCTTGAATTTGGCAAATCTCCCAAGGCTTTTACTAGGAGACTGTTTATGTTTTCTGCCAGGTGGATGCAAATTCACTCCATAAAAAGGAATTAATTTACCAAGGTATGATGCATCTTTTCTCTTTTCTATTCTGGTAATTGAATATTCATCACGTAACAAGTGCTGCTAATTAGCCGATTATTCCATTTGCTGGCAAAAAATGAACTTGCTATTCCTATCAAATGAAGCAAGAGTTTTAAAAAATCAAATTTTTATTTAGTTACTACTGCTTCAATAATTTAAAAAATCTTCAAAACATACAATGCATTTCCTTGTGATGAATCCTTAATTAGTAACTACAGGATTTAAGCTTTAATATTTTCAAGAAATACAAGTTTTAGGTTAATAAACAGTGTAGCAAAAATCTCTGATCTTGATTAAGTGTGTGTGTTGGCCTGAATTTAATAGTTCATCAAAACTAACAACGAGTATATGCATTTCCTCAAATTTTAAACTTATTTAAGTTGCTTCTTTTTGGGGAGTTGTTTTAGCATTTTAAGATTTTTAATTATTTACATTAATATTTTCCAATGGGGTTATTTAAATAATCTTTTGAACGGCTAAGTGGTAAAGTGATATACATACATATTAAAATATTTCTTATTTGATGTAATTATGTATTCTTTATTACTTTATGTTCTATGTTGAATAATATTTCTGTCAAAAATTCATGACATGATTGACAACAAAGAGCATCTTTTTGAACATCCTTTTGACAAAATTTGCCCTTTACAGATCCTCAGCATGCTCAGAGAGGGGTTGGGACTCAGTTCTATAAGCAGGTAGATTAAGTAAAATTCTGGATGTTTAACAGTGAGACCACAATTTCCATCACTCTTTAGTCTCGAACTTTTCTTCTGAGGCAAGAAATTGGAAAATATGAAGGCTTGGCCTAAGAGAAAAGTTTTTTCAATTCCCTCATTTCAAAATGTGTGAATAAAATGATCAGTCCCATGGACATGTCCTTTAGTAAGGTTCATCACAAAAAAAAAAAAAAAAACAAGATTAACAAGGGCTTCCAGCCACTAATTTCATGACCATAAACAGAGACTACAAGGTAACCAAAAAGCAAAGAAATAATCTAAAATTATATATGAGGATAAAACCAATAAAGAATAAGAATGATACAGGGATGAAACAGAAAAAAAAATTAAAAGATACAGTAGATGATAGCAAAGGCAGGTGACAGGTATGTATCTGTTTGATTGGGGGGTAGTGTTTAAGAGAAGGTCAAGTTCTTAGAATGCTAAATTCTAATTGTCCATAATAGGATATATATTATTGATATTTAAAAATTTTTAAAAAACAGTAAGAAACTTTATAAATATATTCTTCAGAAATATGAGTGCAAATTTTAGAAAAATAAATAAAGCAAGTTAGGATATTTGAGAGTGAATATTTTAGAAAGATAGGTCAAGAACTAAAGGTGTGTGTGTGTGTGTGTTGGGGGCATACTTATTAATATAAAAAGAAATTCTTATAATTAGATAACTTATACACCCTCTAATGGAAAACGGTAAGAGTGAATTATCCAAATAAAGTCCTAGAAACAGATCAGTTGTTGTAGATATATTTTGTTGGTTTTAAGGTTGTATGGGGGAAAATAAGGAGTGTGTGGGACATTGTCTGACAGTCACTTTGTTCTATGAGGAAGACTGGACTAGGAGAGAAATCTGCACAACTAGCTTGCTAAGTGTCATGGGGGACTGTCATTGAGAGCAGGAACACTACACTGGAAGAGCAATCGAATAGTACTCTCAGAACAGTGTCATCTATCCAAGGCTGAATTCATCACCAGCAAAGTGAATGGAGTCATGGGGCAGATCAGATGTAGGCTACCCAAAACTTGCTGCTGTGGCTAGGAGGGAAGCTGTCTTTTCCAGGAAGTGGTGTTTTACACTGAAGAAGGGATGGAGCTTTGAAAAGAGTCTACTCTTCTTCCATATGTAAATTGTTACAAGTTTGTCTCCCACTTTAAGTATTTATTTAGTTACTATGATCACATGAAACTGGGTTAAATATTTAGGACTGTATTAGAAAATAGTAGAGATATTATTGGTGTTTCTGCTTCTTATTTCTGAACATGAGATATCTATTTGAGGTTAGTATTTTTCCCATTAAAACAATAAATAATAATGTTTTTCTTAATAAGCATTATTTCAAGTTAATATTAGTATTGAATTTCATCATTGTTTTACTTGTCACATAACTTTGCAAGTTTTCTAATCTATGATTTGTTTTTGGTCTAATGGTATGAAAGGACTATAGATATATTTCATTGAGAGTCTAATCCTTATTGGACAATTATGTATCAATCATGATGTATTATTTTATGCACCTAAATTATTATAATGTTATATCTATGATTTAGGGTTTATATTGTTACAAAAGAAGGGTTGGCAACTTTTTTTAAGATACATAAGTTTATGGTTTTTTTTAGTATTGAAGTGATCCTAGTTTTACAAAATAATAATTATTCTACGTATGAAAAAGTTTTATGACAAAAGAATCAAAAAGATGAGTATTAATATAAGCTGTTCAAAGTGCCAACAGCTCATATGTAGACTTTTGAGTTATTTCTCTGAAAATTTCAATGATTTCTTTTATAATTACTATCCTGTTGATGTTATTTTTTATTGAATTATGCTATTATCCAGTCTCTTATAATAAGACATTTTATCTAGATTTTAATGTATCCATGTGAGTTTATTGCTACAGCTGTTTGTACTCAACTTTGCAGGATGGGGCTGTGAGGGGACTTTCTACTCCACCTGATCAGATTCTCTTGAAGTCTGATTATCCTCCCTATTGCTCTAAGTGAGTGCAGCAGGTCCACCATTTGCCATTTCTTTCATCCATGATGACTGACTTGCTTTTGGAAACCTGAAGGACAAAAAACTTTTTAAAATGCAATGAAGAATCTCATGTATATTTGTAACCTAAAAGATAAAATTATGATAGCCTAATCATTAAGCAATATACAAGTTGTATTATACTAGAATCATCAAAATTAAATTGTATAATTTTTAATGACTGGACTAATTTAGTACCCTAAAATAATATCACTACATTCTTGATTTCATTGACATACATAATTTATAACAGAGTAGCAGGAAAGCATCAAAAAAATCAAATTTTAGAGATCATGAAAAAATAAGGAAAGTGTGAGAAATTCACAATCTAGAGGCTTCTAAGAAATGTCAAATAAATGTAATGTGGTGTGCTAGATGGGATCCTGAAACAGAAAAGGGTGTTAAGAAAGGCTAATGAGGTCTGAATAAAGTATAGCATTTAATTAATAAGAAACTGCCAATACTGTTTCATGAATTGTGACAAATATTTCTTTAGGTTCACAGTTGAAGAAACTAAAAATGAGATGTTTGTGAATTCCTTGCAATATTCTGGAAATGTTTTTATAAATTAAAAAATATTCTATACTACATTAAAATTTTATTGAGAGAGGCATTGTTCAATTTTTCTTCCAGATATGATACAATAATGAAGACTTGACATAATCTGCATTAGCAGGTACGAAATTAGAAAAAATACATGACAAAACTCTCATCAAACATTCAAAATAGGCAATACAGGGTGGTCCCCCAAAGGGCGGCAATCAAGGAAACCCATGGTTCCCTCACTTTTCTGCCTCTAAGCAACTTCTGAACTCCAGGCTCATGAAGAACACCAGCAGAGCCCTGTAGCCTCACTGAAATGAACTTGAACTTTGGGGAAATTGAGGCAGCAGATTTACGGGATATTGTGACAGACAGAGAAATCGCTGCAGAAAATCAAGGCCCAGAAAACAAAGCAGGTTCCTCTTTTAGTCATTCTTCTAAAAGGTGTAAAAAGCAAAAGTCCAAATAGTCAAAACATGATTTGATTCTCCAGTGGGTGGAGAAGTAAACTCAGTTCTGAGAGTTTACCACGTGCAGGAAATATTTGAGCTGCAATCAGCTAGCACAGAGAATCCTCACTGATCACTGATCACCTAGAATTGAGGAGAAGCTCCAGGAGGATTGAACCTTAGGAGTAGTGTCAAAAATTCCTGGGGTGGAGGCTGCTCCAGGATCTCCCTAAGTTCTTGTAAAACAGACCTGAACAGAATCAAACTCATCTGCCAACCATCACCTACCAAAATAATGCCGAATATCCTAAAATGGAAGTCAGATTTTAAAAAGACACTCAACAGTACACAGTTCACAAAATTTAGCACCCAATAGAAAACTCTAACCATTATAAGCAAGAAATTTTAACTCAAAACCAGGCTTTTTTTTTTTTTTTTGTAAAGAGCCAGCATGCCCTAAAATATTGAATTTGATGGAACTAGCAAACAAGAATTTAAAAATTGCTGAATTACTTTTGTATAGATATTCAAACTTTTAAAAATGAACATAGAAAATAAAGAAGTGGAATTTACCAAAATGAACTGATTTATTCCCCTCTATTATTGAGAAAACGGCAAAGTTTTTATTTTTTCTATTTCTATTCAATATTGAACTGAAAATTTTAGCTAGTATAATAGAAATCCAGGCATACAGCTGGAAAAGAAAGAAACATACTGCCTTTATTTTCAAAATCCATAATTGTATTTGTAGAAATTCTAAAGAATCTAATAAAAGTTACTAAAACTCATTCTGTCTAGCAAAACCTCGGAACTCAGGGTCAATTACAAAAAAATCACTTTCATGACTATATACCAGCTATAAATATCTTTTTCAAAAATAAACATTTCCAAAAGCTTCATACACAAAGTATTTTAGGATATCTTTAATAAAATGTTTAACAGTTTTAGAATGAGAACTATATAATATTATTCAGAGGCAGACAAATAAAATCTTAACTAAATATTTACTAAATAGGTATTTTTACCATGCCTCTCTGTTGGAAGACTCAATATTTTTAAAGTGACAATTTGACACAAGTTGGATCTGTAGATCCAACACAATTAAAATCAATACCTAAGCAAGTATTTTGTTTCTTTGTAGAAATGAATAAACAGACTCTAAAATATATGTGACATAGCAAACTGCTTTAGAAGAGCCAAATCCATTGTAAAATAAACAAATAAAAATGACAGACCAGATTTGTAAGACATAAATAACCTGATTTCACTTCCTGAAAGCTACTTGATGGAAAGGAAAATATAAAGAAAAAATCAATTATAAAGAATTTTTCATAAATGTTCATTGCAGCTTATTTATAATAGCCAAGGATTGGAAATGACCCAAACCTTCATCAGTAGTGAATGGTTAAACAAATTGTGTCATACAATGAAATTCATAATTAGAAACAATGAATTACAAATGCATGAAAAGATATGATTGAGTCATAAAAATAAGGTAAAAAGTAAAAAAAAATCATACAAATCGGAACAAAATAATCTCTATGAAATTTTTGAAAAGACAAATCTAATCTATATTTATGAAAAGCAGACCCAGTGATTGCCTAGAGCCAAGGATGTAGGCGTTTAAATTATGTTTTTAGGTAATGAAAATGTTCTTTATCTTGATTATACTGGTGATTACCACAGCACCCAAACTTGTCAAACCTATGAAAATATACACATAAGTCAGTGAATATTACCATGTATTAAGCACCAATAAGTGTTTTTTTTTTCACAAACATAGAGTCAAATAATAGCAAATACTTATGTTAGAAACTATTGTGGAAGGTAATGTGACAATGTGTACTAGGGTCTGAACTGTCTTCATGTGCATTTATGCAGTAAATAAAATTCTAGGAAAGTACCCTAAGGAAGTAAAGTGAATGCAATAGAAAGCCACTTATTATGCTATTAACAAAATGAAAAAAAAATGCACATACATATGTGTGTATCTGTATATCTATCTATTCATGAAAACCCAATTTTGATATATTTTAATGAAGACTAATTTAAATATGGAATGATATATTTAAAAATATTGTGTATTTATAATTTCATTATTATGTTAAAAAGTACTTATTTGAGGAAATTGCCAAGATTAAAAATTACCTATAATACCATCATGTGGATACTAAGATTGCTAATAATTTTGTGAGGTTTCTTTCAGCAGTTTATATAAATGATACAATATATGTATGTTGTGTATGTATGATTCTCATATTACATATCTTGAGCTATAAAGTATACTATGAAAAATCACTAAGGTGCATATTTGGGAGATGGGAATCTAGGAGATTCTTAGAAATTTTCTATTTCCTTTCATTAAAAACCACAAAATATGTATATAGTAATTTAGAAAAATTGAGACAAATTAAATTTAACCTTTTCATTAAAGAATAGCATAGAACAATTTTATCAGTTATATATGCTTCATATTTGGGCTGGTATTGTAAATGGTATTTCTTATTAATTTCTAATTCGAATTGTTCATTTTTGCAAAATGAGAATATGATTGACTTATTTATATTGGCCTTTTATACTATGTTCCTTTTAAGCAAATTTATATAGTTCTAGGAACTTTCTTATAGCTGCCTGGTGATGTTCTTCCTGAAAAATCTTATCATATTTGAATGGGGAAGTTCTATTTTGTCCTTTTCAGTACTGATGCAAATGACTTCTATGCTTGGAGAAGAAGGAGTGTACCGTTCCTCCTGCTAGGTCTTTATTTGCTTAGCCATTTAGGTGTGTTGGTCCAGTGGATATCCTTGGTGCAGCACAGTATTCAAGTTCCTTTTCTGGATACTTTGTGTTTAGGGTGAGACCTGGTTTTTCAGAGGTCATTTTCACAATCCCCCCTGGGTTCAGAACTTCCCTGTTTCCTAGAGTCGATCCATTTCTTCCAACTCTCCTAGCTATATTCTGTTACTATTTTTACACCATTGCTTGTTGGCCCAATGGTGGGGCCAGGTCAGAGGGTGTACTTTTCTGCTTTGATTGTCAGTGTTAGGTACTGTGTCTCTGGAACTGAGGACATACTCGCAAAAGTCCCCCATCCCAACCTTTGCACTAGTAATATTAAATATTCCTGACCCTCCCTAAGGCACGTGATTTTTTTTTTCACTTTCCTTCTCCCACTACAGTTATTTTCTGTCTATGCCTCAAGGTTTTACACACATATACCCATTCCTTCCCCTTGCAGATGAAGACGTGGTCCATAGAAGAACCAGGGGAGTCAGGTCTCCAATGGCTAATGTACTGATTGCTCTTCCCTCCTTCAACTAACCCTAAGAGTATCTGGTGAGACTATGGGGAAAACCTTGGAAGGAGGTGGAGTCCTCCTCCTAGCTGTGGCCACCAGGGGCTCTATACTCATTATTCACCCATTTAAAAAAGAAATTCCATTGTGTGTGTGTGTGTGTGTGTGTGTGTGTGTGTGTGTGTGTGTGACGCCTGCACACACCTGTGCAAGGCATGTGATCTACAATTGATCTTTTTAAAAAATTTATTTTAAGGCAGATCTCTGTAAGTGGCCCACGTTGGTCTCAAATTTGCAATCCTCCTGCCTCATTCTCTCAAGACACTGGGATTACCAGCATGCCCTACCATACACATATTTTTGAAAAATATCAGTCATTTGGAGTTTCTCAAGTTTTTTCCTGTGATAAAATAGGACCAACATTCTACACTCTTTGCATCTCTGAAATTCATTTCCTTTGTTGTTGTTGTTGTTATGTTTATTGTCAGGAGCCATTCTGGACAGAAGCTATGTGCACACCTTTAAGTCCTGAGTAAAGGGGTACTGAACAGTCATTGCACCCCACAATACAATGGACTTTACCCTATGCTCAGATAAGGAAGGTGAGGCTCCAGGAGTGGGTGTCACCCGATGGGGTTGAATTACACCCACCTGTTCCTTTGTAATCCTACCCCTTTGCCCTTTTGAGATAGAATGTTCCATGAGACCTCCCCATGTGTATCCCTTATATAAGAATAAAGAAATCCAGTGGCTCACTCTCTTACCATGGATCCTTAAGGTCACGGAGCCATCCTGATTTTGAAAAGGTACTTCTGTGTGTTTGCGTGTTTTCTTTGGCATTTTCTTAAGTTATTGGAATACTCAGATTTTGTGAATCCAGTATAGGTCACTTAGTTTGGATAGATGGCAATAGTTCATGAATAGTCTTCTAAAAAATTGCAGTACTTCCTAATTTGATACATTACTAACATAAAAATTATCTACAGAACCAAATAAACAAGAAAAAGGGAAAGAAAAATAAAAAGAAATTATGGTGCTTTGTGGAGTCTGGAAAAAGAAATAAAGAATAAAATATAAATTAAATATTCTCTATAATTCTGAATGAATAAAATTTCTACTAACGTCTGTAAAATATTTTGTTCCCTGCCCTGTTATTCTGAATTATAATAATTGTTGGCAATGTCACTATTTATTACTGCTAACCTCAGATTGTCAGTAAAGGTTAACTGATGGTTTTTGTTCTCTTTTGGAATTGAAAAAAAAGGCCTGAATGAGTCATGAGCTTGAGAGATAAATTTCTCATCCACATAGCTCACTTAGCATCCCTCTTCTCTCACAGAGAGAAACAGAGACCCTGGTCACCTTGAGAGACAATGTTGGATGCTTTTATTGTTGTCCCAAGGCAGTTTCTATTTTTACAGTTCTACCCAACGTTCATCCGACTTTAAACTGGGACACTAGCCCTCTGATCATCTTGCTCAGCATCCAGATTTCCCTTTCCTGAGTACCAAAGGACAATTGTAACTTTAGACATACAGAGCTTGTCCGTTAGCATCACACTAAGTGATCAAACACAGAGATCATGATACTTTTTCAACTATGGTCTCATTTAATTTCAAGCAATACGAAATTTTCATCAGATTCAGATATAGTCTGTGTCTACCTTCTTGTGAATTATGTTTCATAAAAATTTAGAACTAGACACTCCAGGATTTGTTAATATCCAGGTAGCAAAGTCTTAATTTAAGATGGCAGGTGTCAGGTTTTCAGCCTTGGAAGTGGGATTTAGAGTACTGGAGTAATAATGCATCAGAGGTCACCTCATATCCCATTTTTTTCTTCTTTTTGGCTCTCTATCTTTTTCTATTTTCTGGACAAATCTTAACATCTAAATTTCACTATGGTGAAACTTATCTCTATAATGGACCTGACATAATGTAATTTCTTTTATGATAATTAAATCTAGCAAGCTTATTGAATTGATGTTTATTAGTAAAGACATCCTGTCTTAGATCTCTTCCAGCCAAGTGTGTTTGTGTGCAATAGCTGTGTTTTAGTTTACTTTCAATTTTCCATGGAATGGAAAGTATATCTAAAGGCACATAATCTCGAGAGGGTAAAACAAAGCCTTTAAAACATCAATGTCACTGATTCTGTATGCATAATTAGACTGGTTTCTATGCTAGCCTCCTCAAGCATGTTGTGATAGCAAACTCCCTCTCTGGTGGATTTCTGAGTATTTTAACATATTTAACATCTTGTACTTATATTTTTATGGTCATATAAAAATAATTATGCCAATTGGGATTAGATTTTCTTATCCTTAAATATTTTATTTATACTCTGTTGTTGAGCAACTTTATTTCTCTACTGTAGATATAAAGGCCATGGCTCATGCATATAGTCATTTTTATTACATTGCTATCTCTTCCAGAACAGTGAGTCATTTGATAATTTAACAAGTGCTAAGTTAATTAAAGTCTCAGACTTTCATAGGTATGTAAAATAATTCAGTTTGGTATAATGTTTAATACCATATCTGATCTCTTATCAAATGGCTATTTTTAGTACATTAAAATTAACATCATATAAAGGCAAATTCTTACAGTACAAGTGATAATGAGATGATTAAATGAATGTAGGCCTTAGTACAAGAAGACTTATATTTAAGTATCAGTTTCACTTCTATATCTATGTGAATTTGATAGTCATATATCTTTACAGGAGTCATGGTTTTCTCACCTGTAAAATAATTAGTAACAGTATTGCCCTTCTATGT
Source organism: Urocitellus parryii (assembly GCF_045843805.1). Lineage (NCBI taxonomy): Eukaryota > Metazoa > Chordata > Mammalia > Rodentia > Sciuridae > Urocitellus > Urocitellus parryii. The sequence continues at coordinate 23,739,017 of NC_135538.1, forward strand.
CAGAGAATTTTGTGACAATTGCCTCATAAAGCATATGTGAAAATTAAGTATCTTAAACTTACATATTTTCATTATTTAATTCATGTGGGTAGGTGAATAAGTAGATACATATAGAAGTAGCCACATAGATAGATTATAGGTTTTATAAATAAAGGGTAGTTTTATTACATCACCATGTCTGGAAAATCATGAATAGCACTGAAGATATTCCTGTTTTTGTTGAATTATATTCTACCAGAGGCAATAACTTTATAAACAAGGTACTTCAAAAATTGTGATTTGAAAAACATAAATATGAAGTGAAAGTAAATAAACAGGATGGGGTGGAAGCTACTTTGGATAGCGGAGTAGGAAAAATCTTGTAAAGGGAGTGACATTTGAGTAAAGGACTGGAATACTAGTAAAGAACCAGATAGCACAATGTCAAGTGAAATAGTTTTAAGATGGGAACAAAGGTAATATTGTCCAGGAACAGAAGTGACAGTGAGTTGGCATCACAGTGAGTTTGAAGGATGGTTGAATTAGGGTCAGAATCAACAGGATTATGTATGTTCCTGTATACATATGTATACACATATATACATATATGAATATAAGAGGAAATTTATTAGATTATCTGACATGTTAACAAGCAAGAGAGTTCCACAATGGCCCTTGGCAAGTTAAGAAAACAGAGAAACCATTAGCTGCTCTGTCTAAGATGGTACAACTTCAGAATAATGATGCAGCCTGGTTTAAGATTAAAGGACTAGAAACTCCCTGGGGAATCAAATGGGTCACAGTCCACCATGGAAGAGTAAAGGAACTGGAAGAATCCAATGTCCATGGGCAATGACAACAGCAATATTCAAACATGCATTCTCCTTCTCTGGCTTTTCATTCTATTTTGGCTTCTGGCCTATTGGGCAGTGCTGCCCCCATTGAGCTCAGTTCTTCCCCCAGTGATGTCCCACCTGTCAATTGTCTCTGGAAACTTCCTCAGAGACACATTCAGGAGTCTCCTAACAGAGACTCCTAGGAACTAGGCTGTTCCTAGCTTTCTCAGTCAAGTGGAGTTGACAATCTCTTTTAACTATCAAAATGGTGGTATAAGGAAATAGAAAGTAAGCAGGATTAACAAGAATACTGGGGATAATGGGTCAATTTATATACATAAATACTTCTAACCTCTATAAAGATTTTGAATTTTATCCTAAACATTGTAGGAAGCATTTTAAATTCTCATCCAGATTTAATGGAGAAAAACAGAATAAGGAGAGAAGATAGGAGGCTATTGCAAAGTCCACACAAGGCAAAATGGGAGCTCTGTATTGGAAAGGATCAGATTACATATGTGTTTGTCATTGAAGAAACAAAGAACATCAAAAATTACTCCTAGCTTTTTGATACGAGCAGCATAAAAAAGGATTTTATTTTGGTGAAAATATTTATATTAAATTACCAATTTTAAATAGATTTTACTCTGAGTTAAAATTTTAATGTATTATTCCTAGAAAACTTTTATGCTCAGTAGACAATGCCACACAATTTTTTTCCCATTTATAACTCTTGCTACTAGAAACATCCAGTCTGGGAACCAATGCCCCCACCTAAGTGATCCACAGAGAATTCTGGTTATTGACACTCAAGTTGCTCTAATTGTCAGAAAAGTCTAATAAGTGCTAGGAGGAGTCTATTAAGAGCCTTTAAAGTACACAGAATTACATGTGTAAATATATATATATATATATATATATATATATATATATATATATATATATAAAATAGATAATTACCAACATAAAAAATGTTGTTGATATCAAAATGAATAAAGCAAATATTCAATCCTTTAAAAAATTAAAAATTAATAAAACCTTGAATGTGAATAAAATAATTTTTCTCAAACTTGTTGGATATATCAGCACCTGAAAAACATAATGTTTATTAACTAATATCATGATGACAGTTTTAAACAACCAGGTAATCATACTCAATAGTTTAAAATGATTTAATTGGGGTTTAAAAATACAATTAAACAGCAATATTTTAGATTACATTAAGAAAACTACCAAATACATACTGCACAAAAAAGTAAATAAAAAGGTACAAATGGATTAAAAAATTAAAGAATGAAAAGATATAATATACTAATAGTAAACTGTTTAAATAAAGATGATTATCTAAATATCAAATTTATTTTAAAATAAAGCTGATTGAATAAATATCAAATTAAATAATTTTTAGAACAGAACATTATGTTGAGGTTCAAGAGTATCATTTCATAATGACTTCAATTTATCTAGAATACATTAAAATCCTAAAATTTCATTCCTCTAATAAACTGAGCATACATGAAGTAAAAATAATGGAACTGAAAAGAGAAAGTGAAATGGATGAGTTCACAAATTGTTTAAATTTTTTTTCCAATTATTGATGGAACAGGAATTCAGAAGAAAAAAAAAGTATAGAAATTTGAACAATATTGACACTCACATGTACTATTACTATTTATAGAAATTCACACTTAACAACTGCAGAATATACAATCTTCTCAAATGTATGCAGAGTATTTATCAAGATAAATTCTATTCTGGATAATAAAAAGTTCCACTAAATGTAAAATTAATCATATGTGAAATGTATTTTCTGATCAAAAGGGAATAAAATTGGAAATCAAAATAAAAGAAGTGTAGGAAAATTTTTAAATATTTGGAAATTCGATAACACATTTCAAAATAGGAACCCTTATTTTTGGTCCAACTTTTGTTTTTTAAAAAATAAAACTCCATTATGGACATACAGTAAAGAACAAATAAATGTGAAAATTATGGAGTATTTAACCAAAGTTTTAAAAATGACATATTTCTTTTGATCATAGGGAAATAAAACTAGATACTATTGTCAATTAGATCAATTAGATCAATAGTGAAAAGTAAATAACCCATTTCTAAAAAAAATTTTTAGTTCAAAAGAATGGAAACTGGAAAACATTTTGAACTGAACAATGATGAATGAACAACATAATCCAAGTTGTGAGATGATTCTAAGGCAGAGCTCAGTGAAAAATATTGCAGCTTTATATTCTATGTTAGATAAGGAGACTGTTGTTAAATCCAATGAAATACCAGTGAAATGTTAGAAAATAGAAAAGTCAGGCAGTTAAAATTAATTAGATTTCAAAATTAAAGAATCCTTCATAAGGAGCTTTCAGTCTTAGCAGAGCCAACTTGTAGGAGAAAAAAATCCATAATAAGTGGATATAAGGAGAAATCATTTGAAATTTAATAGTCTTTTAATTGACATGCTTGAGTTCTCGTGACACAGTTGTATCCTCCAAACAGTCATACAGAATCTGCACACACTGGGTAATTCCTTCCCATAGGCTTTCGATGGGCATATAGTTCTATTTTTAAGAATGACGACAAGGCATGATGGCACAATATCAGAGAAATCTGCCCGAGGAACTAGGGCATTGGTGAAGACAGGGTGGGTTTGACATGGGGAGAGGGGGATCTCCAAAATATACCAGACCTTAAATGTTGCACTTCATACTGAAGATAGGGATAAGTAAAGAGAGCTGAGATGAAGAAATAAATTTTTTGATAATACTATGAACACTTACTAAAGCTGCAAGAAATAGCTTGGAAACACTCTGCTATCCTTGAGTAAAGTGAAACCATTATAGAATTCTGGGGAAAGGGCAGCAGAGATAGGAAAAATTGATTAGAAACTTCAGACCCCTACTACAATGGTCCTCTGAAGATTTGAAGGTTTGCAGGTGAAGAGAGACTGTCTAAAGAATAGAGCATGGGACTAGAACCGGAAATCAAAGAGAACTCCTTTGAGATTCTGAAACAAAAGCAAGACAAACATCTGTCTGATCTTTTACTCAAATAATGGAAGCCAGTGGAAAACTGAATCCAAGTAAAGTTTAAACTTAAACTCTAATACTATGACTTGATAAAAGAAAATGTGTCGTTTTCTGCCAGTAAATATTTTTATTATAGATCTAAATGTTCTTTTACACAAATTTTCGTGTTTGCAATATAGCAGGAAAAGAAAAATGAAAAAGCATTGAAAGTCAATCCATGCTCAAATGACAAAATTGTCAATTAAAGCAAACATAAAAATGATCTAGTTAGTGAAGTACCCAGAAAAAATACCTTATAATAACAATGATAATGATTTCAAATGATCTAATGTAAAAAAAATAGGTGATATACATGAAGGAACAAGGAATATAAGCAAATAGATGGAAAATATGAAAAAAAAAAGTTGAATAGAAATTGTCTTAGTCAGTTTTTCTGCTGCTGTGACTAAAAGGACCCAACTAGCACAATTGCAAAGGAGGAAGAGTTTATTTGAGGTCTCCAGGTTTCAGAAGTCTCAATCCATAGACAGTCAACTTCATCCCTCAGGGCTTCAAATGAGGCTGAGCCTCATGGTGGAAGAGTGTGGTGAAGGGAAGCAGCTCACATGATCAGTACGCAGAGAGAGAGTTCACTCCCTGATACAAATATGTACCCAAAGCCGTGCCCCAATTCCCACCTCTTCTAGCCACACCCTACCACTTCACTTACCACTCAGTTAATCCCTATCAGGGAAATAAACCACTGATTAGATTAAGACTCACAGCCCAATCATTTCATATAGACATAAAAAGACTCTTACCATATAATTCAGCAGTTATTTACTCTTTGGCATTTTCAAAGGAGTTGAAAATTTCTACCCACACAAAAGCATGTACATTGTTTGTGATAGCTTTATTTATAATTGTTAAAATTGGAAGCAAATAAGATTTCCTTTAGTAGGTGAATGGATAAAACAACTGGTGCATTAGACAATAGAATAGTATTCAATGCTAAAAACAAAACAAGCAATTAAACCATAAAAAAAAAACCATGAAAGAATCTTAATTGCATAGGACTATGTGAAAGAAGCCAATCTGGAAAAAACTACGTATTATATAATTCCAATTAGATGCCATTTCAAAAGAGTACTTGTATGGAGACAACAAAAAATTCAGTAAATACCAGGGATTCAGGAAGGAGGGAGGAAAGAATGACTAGCCAGAGCACAGGGGAGATTTAGGGCAGTGAAACTGTTCTCCATGTTAGTCTAATGGAATCACCACACAGAGTGAGCCCTAAGGTCAAGTAGCATCTTCAGTTGTATCAATATTTGCTCATCAATTGTAACAAGTTTACCACACTAGTAATATGCTAATAATAAGGGAAACTTTGGTAGGGACTTTATAAAATGTGGGCATCTAGACACTCTGTACTTCCTGTTCACTCTTTCTACAAATCTGAAATTGCTCTCAATTTTAAAAAGTCAAGTCAAATAAATGACAGGAATTTTTAAAAATTTTTCATAAAAAATAAACCTATAGAGATTAATCTCCAACTAGCCCTAAAATACATGTTAAAAGAAATTCTTGAGGTTGTTTGGAACTTATATATGAAAGCTCAGATTTGTAAGAAAGAATAAAGTACACTTAGAAAAATAAATATGTGTGTTTGTGTCACAGAAGGAAATAAGATCATGTTGTGCTAACAGTGAGCATAAAAAGTAAAAATAATATATTCCCTGGTAATGATAATATTAAATCAGAAGTCATTTATAATAAGGAATTGATATATTCCACAAACATGTGCTTACAAAAACCAATGACAAAGAATGGGAGGGTTTAGAAAACACCTAAGGGAAACAGATGTAAATTTGTGGGTTTAAGTTAAGCAATGCTTAATTGAATTTTATAGCATTAAAAACTAACTTTTAGTGTAATGCTTTATATTAGAAAATAGATGACTTATCTAAGATTCCAAAATAAGTATCTAGGGACAAAATCAAATTAAGTATGAGAGAGGCCATCATTCAAATTGAGGTGGAAATCTATGTTATGCAAAATTAAAAATATGATTTTTAAAAATTAGGTCAACTTTGATCATGACAAGATTAATGAAATTGATAAATGTATAGTAAAACTGTTCATGATGGCAATAGTAAAAGACACAAATATCAGGATCAAAAGATACTACAGACATTAAAAGGAGTTAAAGAGGATATTATAAATACTAAGCTTCCCATAGATCCAACTACAATCTGCTACAAATATCAAATACATTTAATTGTATGAAAGAAGTCATACACAAAAGAATATGTACCACGTGATTACATTTAGACAAATTATACCAATGGGCAAAGTTAATCTATGCTAATATTATCAGAAAGTTGTCATCTCTGAGTGAGGACTTTACTGCAACATGGAGGTTTCCCCATGATTTTTTTTAAATATTTTTTTAAGTTGTAGATTGACACAATACCTTTATTTGTTTATTTTTATGTGGTGCTGAGGATCGAACCCAGTACCTCACGCATGCTAGGCAAGCGCTCTACCACTGAGCCACAACCCCAGCCCTCGCCATGATTTTATATGGTAATTGGAACATGTTCTATAATATTTGGGGTGATACATATGAGTGCTTATTCAAGTGTTAAACCTCTTAGACTAGACAGAATCAGAAGGACAGATATTGCATGTTTTAACTCACATGTGGAATCTGGATGGGGGCGTGGATGACATGAAATAAACAAGGGGACCCTCAGAGAAGCAGAAGGGGACCAGGGAAAGTTTGAGAGGAAGGCCAGGGAGGGTATGGGGATGTGGTCAAAGTATGTAATTTGCATGTACAAATATGCACAATGGAACCATTATTTTATGTGATAAAAATGCACTAATAGAAAAAAATCTCTCTAATGAAAGATTTGTATTTTTATGGTAAATTTTATTTCAGCTAAAATAAAGGATAATTTTAGATTTTGCCACCTCAGCTCTACCATCAGATGTCATTACTCAGGAGATTTCACTGTTGATCATATTTTTATACCGCAATTTTCCATTACCATTTCTCAGTTGTATGTATTATAAAGTATGTTTGTGTACGCGTGTATGCGTGTGTGAGAGTGTGTGTGTGTGTGTGTGTGTGTGTGTGTGTGTGTGTTTTAAACAAAGCTGAGGTTGAAGCAATGGAAAGAAGAGTATTTCTGGGTTAAGCACCCTCAAATCGTGCTCTTTTCTCTTAGCTTTACTCAGTTTTTTTTTTTTTTGACATAGCATTTATTGGAAACCAATATGACTTTTTTTAGATAAACATTGATACTGTTTTAAAAAGACATTTCTATGAGACATATAGGTGTTAGAATTCATGCATGCTTGATTTTTTCTTTATTCATTAAAACTACCCCAGTGTTACAATAATATTAGATGGCCCTATTAAATAAATTAAAATTAATTAATTGTATATGCATATAGACATCTAAGTCTCCAGTTGGTTAATGGCTTTTTATTCAATAAGTAGAGAGAAAATGGAGAATAAACATATCTAGCCCTGTTGTTAACAGTTTTAAAAGTCCTGTTTTCCTACATGAATGATAATGATCCCACTGAACTGAGTAACTATTGTTCTCATTCTCCTCACAGCTGGCAGATGATATAGTAGAGACAGTCCTAATTACCTGACGGTGTATGAATAAGCAAGGGAAAGATCAGTAGTTTGGTGATTTAATCACTGAATAAAATTAGTGTGAGACCCATTAATTTCCTTTTATATACAAACTACCATAAAAAGGCTCTTTAAACTGATTTCAGCATTATTACTACTATTTAGAAATTTTAAATAATATTATCTCTTAGCATTTTTTCCTCAATAACAAAACTGTTGAACACTTTCTCTGCTGGAAATGTTATTGAGGACCTGTTTAAATTACTGAAGCATTTAGAAAATCAACTTAATGGAAGTAAAATGCACCACACTTAAATATACATCTTGATGAGTTGTGACAAATTTCTATACACATATTACAACCACAGAATGGAGAAACAGAGCTGTTCAATCACCCCTGTGCCTGTCCAGTTAATTTAGCTTCCTCCACCCCTAGACCCAGACATCCACTGATGTGCCTTCTGTTCTTATAGATTCTGTCCCTTTAGATTATTTTGCTGTTTTTCCATCTATTCTCTCTCACCTAGTAAGACACTCTTGCAAGGATAAAATCAACTGAAGTTATATCTGAGGTCTAAATAGACTAAATTTTCTATGTGTTTTCTTATTAGAAATTATTGAATTCTGACTGTTTTGCCACTGGTCATCTATCAGCCTCAAGGAGCTTATTATAGAATGATGATTGATTTGATAAATATGGAGTTACAAAATGGATTAACTTGTAATTCAAACAATAATCATTTGACAATTTATCTATTAAGAATACCATGTTTTAGTGCAATGTTTTAGTACCTCTACCAGATGCAGTATAGAAACTTTGGAAAGATAAACATCTGCTAAAGGATGTCTAGTGGCCAAAATGACACAGGGACAAGAGCAAGTTTGGGGATTTATGGGCGTGCATGCAAGAATATTCAGTACACTCTGGTGGCTCATAGAAAAAAATTTGAAATGAGTCACATCTCATCAGAAACTTGAAAAATAACAAGAATTTTTAAGAGAAGATGGAAGGAAAACAATTTCGGTCAGAATACAGAACTTAAGCAATAGCCATAAGCAAGCACTGAGGAAGAGCAAAGCTCTAGAAACTCATCTTAAGAGATTTGTATGGTGGGTAACAGAAGATTGAGGGTGGTGACATCATTGTATTTGATAATTTGGCAAGACAATTCTTTCACAGAGGAAATTGATCAAAGTTGTGTAAGAAATATTTTTCAAAGATGATGTTTACTACAAAGCATGGTATAAGTTTGGAGAAGAAGAGACAATATATTTTATATTTGAGAGCTAAAAATCAGAAACAACTTGGGGCTATACATATGTGTATGAAAAGAAAAAATACTGTTTTTCAATTCAATGAATGAGTGAGGATAAATCATTTCATGAGTTAGGAAACTGAGTAGACATATCAACTTTGAGATGCCTTTGGAATTTGTTTCTTGAGTGAAAAGAACATTAGATCTATCAATTTAATTTCTTATTTTTCATCTTGGTCTCTAGGCACCAACACATGCATGCAAATACACACAAATACACATATTTGCAAGTAAGTTATAGGCATCATGACACTTTAACATGTATCCCACAGGAAAGAATTTTAATATAGAAATATAATTATCAGATTATTCAAACAATGCAACATCTGGATATTACTTTTATCAAATATGCTATCGTCAGTATCAAATTTACTCAATTGTTATAAATATACCACTTAAAACAATTAAATTCCTCTTCTATGAACACACACTGCACATACATAATTTCTTATTCACATACAGATAATCAAAATTCTTGTATTTTCCAATTCTTGTGAAGTCCATAATTTTCTCAGGAAACAAATTTTAGTCCACATTTAGAAGGTAAGGGTAACAGTGTAATTCAGAGATAATACAAATAGGATGAACTGGACCCAAAAATCTCATAAAATGTTAAAAATATTAAAAATCAATCTAAAGAATATACAGATATAGAGACAGAGTGGTGTTATGGAAAAGGAAAGGAAATATAGAATTATTTAAAAACTCATGCTATGTGCATATACCACAGGGAATTTCACCTTTATGTGTAAGTAAAAAGAACTGATCAAAAATTAATAAATAGGTGAGTGAAAGAAGTTTTGTAGAGTAAACGAAGGTGAAAGTGGGAAGGGGATGCTGTGGGCAGAGGAGGGCAGAAGGAAAAAGGGGAGGATGGTGCACTGAAACCAAATTCTATGCATGCATCCATGACTTGTAAGGATAAACCCAACTACTATGTATCACCATAATGCTCTAATTTAAAAGTCCATCTTTGAATCTGACATTGGGATGGTTACTGCTCTTTTGACAATTTGCTGCCTTCAACATAATTCTTTCAGCTTTAAAAAGATTTCCCTTCAAACACATAGAGTTTTCACCACTATTTTTATTTTTGTTCTGTTTCAACAACCAAAGTTGTAGAGTAGTCTGTGGTATTTTTACACACCTACATGGGTGTGCGAACACGTGCGCTCGCACACACACACCAAGATTCAGGAGTTGGGGAGAAATTAGTAGTAGTAGTATTCAACTTCATATCACTTGATATTTTGCATGGAAGTTATAAATTTGAATACCATTATACTTATTATATTGTTTACAGATTGTTCCTTATGTATGGAGGACCATTAGAGGTAAAGGCTAGAATCTAACTTTCAACAAATTACCTGTATTGCAAGTTCCTGGGTGAATTGAAAAGTAGTTATTCTCAAGGATTTTAATGGTTTGGGAGCTAGGGAGTCATGAACTGGAAAGTACCCCAGAGTACAGGAAAATACTAGTTTGTAGAACAGAATCTGACCCTATGGCAAGCTCATGGACATTTTTACCTGCTAAATTAGGAGTAGGTAATCTTATTTCAAAAAAAAGACAGAATTGCACCTCTAAATCTCAGTGTATTTCATTGTTACATGTTCAACCAAGTCCAGTGAATTCTTAGAGTCACTCAGTTACAAATGTAGAAAAATCTCAAAGTATTCAAGTTCATTCTCTGAATAAAATTTGGACACATGGTCTCATGTTTTATCTTCCAAAAGCAGCACCAGAATCTCTCTATTGTAATCCCACTGCTTCTAATCTGACTTATGTAGCATTTTTTTCATGATAAAATTTAACAAAGTGAAAAACAAATGGAGAATGACCTGATCAGAAACTCCTTGCTTGAAATATTCAGAAATGACAGACAAAATATAAATCATTATTTGAAAATCAGAATTTATATCAAGTGAAAACAAAGAGACTATACAGATGAAGTGCAAAGGACTCACAGTGGGAATGGAACACTTGGGGATTGTTTAGGAAATGATCTGGATAATGGAGTGAAGTTGGAATTACTATGTTTTCACTGATATGTGGAGTCGAATCACAATAAAGGGGAGGGAGGGGAGGAAAAGTTTAGTAGATTAGACAAAAGGGAATGAAAGGAAGGGAGCGGGGGTAAGAATAGGATAGACGGTAAAACAAATCTAACATAATTTTCCTAGTACACATATTAAATTACCTAAGTGAACCTCACCATCATGCCCTCCCACTAGAATAGGGTCCTAACTGGAATAATATAGATTCTATGCTTGTATAAGTTTATGAAAATGTATTCCACGGTTATGTGTAACTTAAGAAGAACCAATAAAATAAAATAGAGAATGGGGTTTTAATAAGGAAAAGGTTACAGTATTATCCCTTAAGTGCTGAGACTATAACCCCTTCACAAAGGAAAATCTGTCTTCCTGGGACTCTGAGAGATGATTGAGGTCTGGAAGCAAAAAGTGTTTATCTCCAATAAGTTGGTTAAACCATAACCCAAGGCCAAGAAGATGTGGGATCCAAAAGTCCAAATTAAATTATCTAAGTTATGCAGTAATCTCATGGCTACTGACTAATGTTCAAATAAAAAATAGTTTCTATGAAGGAGCCACAATACTTGTAGAGGTAAACTTAAAACATTCTGTAGAATCACTTCCAAAAAGTAGGTCGTATAAGACTCATACAGGGAAATAAATAAACCTAAGAAATATCTCCCAGCTAGGACTTGGAATCATAAGTTTATAATTTATTTTAGGTAGGAATCAAATATACATTGAAGTATTAATAATACCAAAATTGATATAATAAATTATGAGAAAAATTAAAATAAATATTAAAAGATGATTCTTTCAATCAGAAAGAATAAAACACAAATGGACCAATTAAAAAGAACAAAACATGAAATAGTTTATTGAAAATTATAAACATAATAAGGAAATTATGGGAAAAGAAATATGTATTGTAGAAATAGCAAAAGCATTTTTGATAAAAAACTTTTAAAATCTTGTAGAAAAATCCTTATTTATATAAGCATGTTTATATTTATAATATAAACCTCTATCAATACCCATATAGAATTGATATTGTATAGTTGATGGACACTTGAACAGTTGACATATAACTAAAGTGAGAAAATTTAAAGTTTAATATGAATCTGAGAAGAGTGTGTAAAATAGATAAGAAAAAAGAAAACAAAGAAGTTAATGACCCAATTTAGTCTCTGATATGAGTTTAGAATGTAAGCTTAGAAACACAGGGAAGATAAAATATTAACAGAGATGAAAAGGTAATGTTTTCATAAAAAATAACTAAACAGGAACAAAAGGAAGGCTAGTAAACAAATATTTTGATAAATGTATCTATGTCATTAGGGTTTTAAAAACATTAAAATTAAAATACATTGTAACAGTATGAAAAATGGACATAATCCAACTAAAACATTTTAAAGTCTCTCTTATTTTCTGGAGGAGATAGGCAAAATTAACCAGTGAACAGAGATTCTCAGTTTCTTAATTTTAATAACAAATTAGCAACAACTAAAAGTCATACTCGTATTGTTTTAAAAGAATGCATACACTGTAAAGTACTGTACTTAAAAAATATCAAAATAAAAAGAACATAGACTTTCTAATTTATTAGTTAAGACAGAAATAGAATGTTTAAAATTATCTATGGTGAAGGAAAGGAGGAACAAAATGCTTAACTTAATCCAACAAAAAATCTGAAGGAGAAAAATAAATGAATAGGTAAGCAATCAAAAAACAAATAGCAAGGTTCTAAACAATTCAACCATATTAGTAATCTGTCTATTTAAAGTCCTGTGAAAATCTTTCATAAAGTTTACATTTGAGAGGCAGAGAGAGATCTAAAACAGTTCACCAATAAGCTGAAAGTAAAAACAGGTGTTTTAGTTAGACTTTGTTTAGTTGTGACCAAAGCATCCAACAAAAACAAATTAAGGAGGAAAGGTTTATTTGGGGCTCATGATTTCAGAGGTCAGAGTTCATTGGCCTCCTCCATAGCTCTGGGCCCAAGGTGAGGCTGCACATCATGGGGAAAGGACTCAGTGGAGGAAATCTAATGAGCTCATGGCAGGGTCAGAAAACAGGAAGGGAGGGGAAGAAAGGGCCACAAGGCAGATGTACCCTTCCAGGGCACACCCCAATGACCCACCTTGCCCAGCCACCAGTATACAGTAACACCATTCAAACTAGGGTGGACGGATCAGTTTACAGCTCATATAATCCAATCATTACACTTCTGAATAATCCTTCATTAACAGGAGCTTTTGGGAACACCTCATAATCCAAACCATGACAGCAGGCTATAGATATTCTGATATAATAATTATAACATCGGAAACGAAAACCAAAGCTGTTACAATAAAAATTAATAATAAATGATCTGACAATAATTTGCTATTAGGGTCATTACCTAATTCTAAAATAAATACTATATGAGAAATATAAAATAATCTTTTTAATCATTAGGTATTTAATAATGGAGACTCAAAGTGTTTCAAATAACAGTTTACTGAACACAAGTAAAAGTGAACAAAATTTCCCTTTGGGAGATTGTAACACAAGAACTCATAAATTCACTAGATTAGGTGGCAAATAGTATAGATATTAAAAAAAAAATTGAGTAAAAAGAAAATAGCTTGTTGTGCCTGGAGGCTGCAACCCACATTTAGAGTATGGATTCTTTAAACACACACACTCACACACACACACACACACACACACACACACACAAGAATCATTTCCCAAAATAAACATGTTAGGTTATAATGAATATTTTTTAAATGCCAAAGTTTATGTCAGAAAATTATATAATACTTCCAAATGTTTGTAAGCAATAGTAATATGATAATAATAAAAACTGCACTTAACTTTGATGAAGATTAAAATAACTGAACTATATTTATTATTACCTGACAATCTAGTAAATTTGTAAACCATGTGTAAAATAGTGTCATTTATGTGTATTTTAAAGTATACAAATGGGCCAGGCATGGTGGTGTCATATGCCTGTAATCTCAGTGACTCAGGAGGCTGAGGCTGGAGCCTCAGCAAATTCTAGACCAGCCTCAGCAACTTTATGAGACCCTATCTCAAAATTAAAATTAAAAAGGACTGGAGATATAGCTCAGGGGTAAAATGTTTAAGCCCCAGTTACCCACCTACCCCACAAACTTAAAGTATATAAAAGGGCACATTATATTATTAATATAAGAAATGAAAGGACTTTCAACACAGGGCTTACCTCTGTGTAGGGAATTGATTTGAAGTAGAGGAGGACAGGATGGTTTAAGAGTATGTATAACACTAAATTTTAAAATATCTTAAATAGAACTGTCAAAGTGTTCATATTTGCTAATATGATATTCATTATATTTTCTGATTTTGAAATATGAGAATTTTTTATTAGGTAAGCAAATTTAAAAAATGCTTATATATGACAAAAAAGTACAATCATCATTATGTTCATTTTATGGGGGCTGGGGATGTGGCTCAAGCGGTAGCGCGCTGGCCTGGCATGTGTGCGGCCCGGGTTCAATCCCCAGCACCACATACAAAACAAAGATATTGTGTCCGCTGATAACTAAAAAATAAATATTAAAATTCTCTCTCTCTCTCTCTCTCCAGAGATTGAAAAATGCAGCATGGTTAAATAATTTTATGTATGTTCACATGAAAAGCAACTGACACCATTGGCAAGTAAAAACTGGGATTCAATGTGACATGATGCATTTTACATTTTAATGTATTTTCTTCATAGCAAATATTCATTTATCTTGCTACCAATCATTTATTTTTTAACCAATAAAAATATTTACTATTGAAAAATATAGTGATAATACCATCATCATATTAATCATAGCTTTAAATATCTTTCATGTGGCAGGTACTGTTCTAAGCACTCATGATTTTCTCATTAGATTCCCTCTTTTAATTTTTACAATTTTATAAATTTGGTACTTTTTTCATCTCCACTTATAAATGAAGAAATTTATTCCTTGTCTCTTGCATTTTGAATTAAATACTTGTAAAAATTACTTTTTATTTGTCTTGGTCTGTCACTGGGCCATTGTTGATTTATCTATCATCATTCAATACTAAAAAGATAAAAGTTAACATATTTAACAAAAGACAAGTATAAAATTCATGATTAATTTTCTTGGAATTTTAAATAAATGAAATAACTTTAGGAGAAAAATATATTTGAGTTTGAAAGCATAATGTTGTGTTTTCAAAGAAAAAATGAGGAAGATTAAAAGTTTCATTAAGTATATTTTACAAGCATCATATGAACATTTAGAAAGAAATTTGTAAAAAAAAAACCCTTCTTTTTACATATTATATCTTTAAGATTATTGATACATTGGAATGACATTTCTTGTATGGTTTACAAATGCTGTAAAGAAGGAAAATCTATACCTTTGTGTGGAAGAGAACTTATTAAATATACGCTAGTGTGGAGTTAGAAAATAAATATTTTGCAATCATCATACTAATAATTAGATTAATCCAAACAAAACAATGACTGCTAAAAGTAGGGGTTAAAAGCCTGATGAGGAATAATATACTTAAGAATTTCAAAAGTTTCCCCACAAAATACTCACTGATTAAAATTGGAAAAAATAATATCTTTATCATGGATAAACCTAGTGATCAGGACTTTAACCAAATTATACTTAATCAAGTAATCAAAGTTAATTACACCAGTAGGGGAAGAAGCTGCTATCAAATGCCTTTTCATATTATACACTAAGAAGTATACAACATAATTTTTCTGAAATCCCTACCAAAAACATAAATAACATAAACCCCACTATGAGGAAACACCAGATTATCCCAAAATGAAAGACAATAATTGGCCCATATGATCAAAAGTGCCAAGGCATTATTTCTGATTAAAGCTCTTTTTTTAAAAAAAAAGACTTTTTAAAATTGTAGATAGACACAATTTTGTCTTATTTTGTTTATTTTTTTATGTGTTGCTGAGTATTGAACACAATGCCTCACACAAGCTAGGTGAGCACTCTACCATTGAGCCACAACTCCCAACTTGTGACTAAAACTGTTAAAAGGGACATGATTGTCTTTCAGGTGGTGCTATATTGCATTGAAGAGTTGAGAAAAAGAATCTATGAAGGAACTTAATGGTCAATTGAAAAAATTTTAATATGAGCTCTTAGTACAAAATAGTTTAATGAACAATGTTGCATTTCCTGATTCCTTCTTGTGAACTATAAAATATTAGTGAATAAAGGGACAAACTGTACTAATATAGATTAGCAAAATATATTTGCAGAAATAAATAAATAGATCAATGTAGAGGTTGTTGGAGAGAAGTGGATTATAATTTATAGCAGGAGAGGAGAGGAAGAGGAATGAGCCAGCAACAAAGCAATTGGGATAAAATGTTAAGAATTGATGAGTCTTGGGCTGGGGATGTGGCTCAAGCGGAAGAGCGCTTGCCTGGCATGCATGTGGCCGGGTTCCATCCTCAACACCACGTACAAACAAAGATGCTGTGTCCGCCGAAAACTAAAAAGTAAATATTAAAGTTCTCTCTCTCTCTCTCTCTCTCTCTCTCTCTCTCTCTCTCTCTCTCTCTCTCAAAAAAAAAAAAAAGAATTGATGGGTCTAAGTAAAGAGTAAAGAAAGCTGTTTAATTACTCTTAAAACTTTTTTTGTGGACATGGCTTTCAGATGAATGTGACTGGAACTGCTACAGCATAGCAAGTTGTCTAACACACATGCACTTGGATTCCTAGAAAAAAAGTAGAAACGCTAATTGAAGAAATATTTAGAGGAACAACTGCCATAATTTTCCAAATTTTCTGCAAACTATAAATCCAGATTTCCCACAGCTCCAAGTTCAATAAGATCCAGCATATAAATAAAGAAAACTATACCTGATACATCAAACTCAAATTTCTAAAAATAAAACAACCAAAAAAGAGCTAAACAGAAAATCATAAAAAGGGTTCAGAGAAGAAAAGACATATTATCACAAAGGGAAATAAAACCAGATATGAATGACCTCAGAATCTTCTTCACACATGATATAAAGAAGACAAAGAAATGATATCTTTACAATGCTGAAGGACAGTGATGATCAGTGATTCTTGCATCCAGGGAACATAACTATGGGAGTGCCATAGGACGGCAATAACTTGTAACATTCTATAACACAGTAAGGTAGCTATGGTTGACCCCATCATTAGTATGTTTATAAATAACTATTAGGACTTTGAATATTCCCAACATAAGGAAATGATAATTTTTGAGGTGATAGATGCCTATTGCTTTGATCTGCTCATCATACATAGTATACATGTATTAAAATGTTGCATCTTAAATCCATAAATATTTTAAAAATATTTAAATATTTTAAAAATTAAAAAATAGATTTAAAAATATTTAAAATATTTAAAACAAATATTTTAAAAAATATATGAAAATGATAATTTTAAAAAGTTTATTTTTAAAGTATCAATTTTACTCTCCTTTCCAGGCTTAAGGTAAATGTGCCTATTATGGTATCTATTTAAAGCACGTCTTGGAATTATTATTGGTAGAAAAAACTCAGGCATTAGAATTTGTTACTATGTCCCATGAAATATAGTGAGCACTTCTGACATCTAAATTAACAGCAACAAAAAGAAAATCAAAGATGTTTGCAGAAAAATGAAAGCTAGGAAAATTAGTCTCTAGGAGATTTGTAGTAGGTACAATGCTAAAAGTTTTTTTTTTTTTTTAAAAAGATATCTAAAAGAACAAAATGCTTAATGGAAAAGACTTATACAAAGAATGATAACTATTAGAAATGGTAAGTATGTGGAAAATAAAAGTGGTTATATCTCTGCAATACTCACTTTTTAAGATGTGAGATTATTGGTTATCTGTCCTAGTATTGAGGGGTGGAGTAAGATATGCAAGGCTTTCTAGGGATTAGGAATGATGTGATCCTTACATGTCTGGACATACCTGTCAAAACACATCAAATTATACACTACAAAAAAATTATAAGATGGTTGTGCATAATTAATAAACATGATTAAAATATGAATTAGGGTCTACTATATACTCAACAAAATAACCAATCTATCAAGAGGATTTTTTGAATAATGGCAATATTTTGATATCTTGATTATAAAGGTAGTTATAAGGATGTCTATTGGTCAAAATTCACTTAACTGCACTTAAAATGAGTGCATTCTATTTTATGTAAACTATGACTCAATAATCTTGATTTTAAAATTATACCTAAGCATGCTCCCCATTACATTTCCTTAGATATTCACCAATGCACTTCCATTTTATTTTTACTGTACCTGGATTCCCATTTCTATTACTAACTTTATTTTGTTCCCTTTATCTTTTTCCATCTGTCTTTTTTTTTTTTTTTTTTTTTTTTTGGTACTGGGGATTGAACCCAGGGTGCTTAACTACTGAGCCATATCCCCAGCCCTTGTTTGTGTTTTATTTAGAGACAGCGTCTCACTGAGTTGCTTAGTACCTTGAATTTGCTGAAGCTGGCTTTGAACTTGTGATCCTCCTGAGCCACTGGGACTACAGGCTGGCGCCACCACACCTGGCTTCATCTCTGTCTTAATGAGAGTATTTCTCTACTTCTTACTGTATATCTAGTTGGTAACAAGCAAAAAAAAAAAATAAGTAAATAAAAAAAAACAAAAACAACTTTACCATTTTTCTATAGTTTATATTTTCTGAGACACTGTTTCAAAAATATTTGAAAAATTTCAAAAACCTATTTCAAAAAATATTTTTATTTTTCATTTATTCTTTATAGATATACATGATAGTAGAGTAAATTTTGACATATTATTTGACATTTATAGACAGAATAAATATAAATTGTTCCATTTAGGATCCCATTATTGTGGTTGTACGTGATGTGAGATTACATTGGTCGTGTATTCGTACATAAGGATAGGAGAGTTGTGACTGATTCGTTCTACGGTCTTTCCTATTCCCATTCCTTCACCCTTCCCATCATTCCCCTTTTTCTAAACCAATGACTTCTAATCTTCTCTTGTTTTAAAAACGTTTCTCATGGCAACTAAATATCTTTTGAAACTTATATTTAAAGATTATTATTTACCATAGTTATCATTATTTATTACATTGTTTCCAAAGTTATGTTCTTTTAAGTAATATATCAGTGAGTATTAAATATCTTCATATTTATTTATATTTCTAATAAACTTCTTTAATTCATTTCTTTAATATTTTCAGGTGTTTGAGCCATTTCCAGTTTTGTGAAACTCAGAGTCATAGTTCACTCAAAAATTGCTGCAAGCACAAACTTGGCTGGTAGCAAGATGTGTTTTTTGCTTTTTTGACACTAACCAATGAAATGCATAATTCTGTATTTTAAATTGAAAAAAAATGTTCAACATATATCAATGATGTTAATTTGTGTTTTGCTTATAATTGTGAGATTAACCATTTATTACAAATTTCTTTAAAATTTATTTTACAAATTTGTTTATTTATTCGTTTATATTGTGCCTTTAATGTAAGACATTTTAGTTGATTTTTAGGTGTTTCTTACATAATAAATAATAAGGACTTTAGAAACTTATTCTATAAATATTTTAATTACTTTCAAAATTCTCTTAATTTTTTGATAGGAAAAGTTTTACATTTGAGTAATTCATATGTCATTTCTTTGGATACATGAGAACAAAAAGATTAAATCTTGGGGCTGGGGCTACAGATCAATGGTAGAGTGCTTGCCTCACACATTCGAGGCACTAGGTTCAATCTTCACATAAAAATAAATAAAGATATTATGTCCATCTACAACTAAAAAATTAATTTTCAAAAAAGATCAAATCTCTAGGTAACCATATACCATCAAATTATTTATTTATATCATTTCTACTTACTTAATCCTGGTCCAAAGGTATTCAGGCTAAATTCCTGATTCTAGCTTTCAGTAAATTTAAAATTATGCTGTCATGAATATTAAGTCAATCAATGCATGTACAGAATGTACATTCCTAATTTGTTCATTTCTTTTCTTCATAGAACTTAACATTGCCAGAATTTCTTTTAATTCTTTACTTCTTAAACCTTTATTATCTGTCTCTTTCTGGCTACTTATTGCTTTATAGAAATAAATCTCTCCAATCCAGTACCTCAAAATTTGTTGATTACAGTTCCTTGGTTGCTGGGCTGGTGCCTGCCTGGGATCTCATGCATGTACCTTCATCTGAAGACTCTAGGTCCATGTGGCCAGTCATGTCCCATTGATCATAGAAGTCATCGAGCCCATATTTAAAAGTAGTGGATTAAGTCTCTGCCTCTCAATAACAAGAGTAACAAGAGATTTGTGAACAAATTTCACCTGCCTCAATCTTTCTGGAAGAGCACCTGACTTTTTCACTGCTGATTCAAATCCTAGAGAGAACGGTGCTTGTGATTCTATACGGAAGAAACTGCATTTGTATTGTTTCTTAAGAATATTTTGCTGGTTAGAGATGTTAGAAATGAGAAAAAATTATATTTTCCAACCCAGCAACTTTGGATTGTGTGTGATTTCTAAATTGTGTTTGCAAAGTCTTATTTTTTTTTTTTTTACTCATCTCTTACATTTAGTTGTTATTTTCTGCAAGTGAATCCCAAGCTGTCGACATTTTATCTTCTCAGGAGGAATCCTTGTCCAGTTTCAAAAATTCATTAGGCACATTTTCAATCTCACAAACAGTCTCACGTGACAGTTTTAGCAAATATCTCATCACTACATAGTACTTGTTTTGATTTTTCATCTTTCTAGAAGTGTTCTTTTTTTCTTTTTCTGTCTTTCTTTTCTTTTCTTTCTTTCTTTCTTTTTTTTTTTTTCAGGAATCCAAGTCTCTTTATTAAAGGAAGGTAGAAGAATTAGTTGGATATTTTTGGGTAAATGGGGTAGCTCAATTCCAAGAGATCCTATACTTTGAGGAAGTCTCCAATACTATTGTTATGCAGGGTTCAACCATATGAGCTTCTTTTTTTTATTCCATATATTTTTTTTAAATTGGGGCATTATGTAATGGTGGTTTGGTTGCTACATATTTGGATATTCACACAATATAACAATATGATTTGACCAGTATCATTCCCTATTTCCCCCTTTCCTCTCTTCCTCCCTACTCTGGTTCCTTTCCTCTACTCTGTGGATCTCCCTTTGATTTTCATGAGATCCATTCCCCCAGAGCTTTCTTTTTCATTCTCCTATTGAGCTTCCACATATGAGAGTAAACCTAACACCCTTAACTAGGATGGTTCTTTTGACATTTCCCTTTGTCCTCCATCTCCTGGGGGCCAGATGATTGTTTCAAAAGCAATGTCAGATAATTTAGGTTTTTATAATGGCAGTGCCCCTTTTCTGGTACCAAAGCAGCCACAAAAGCTCAGTGGTGTAAAATAATCCTCACTATTCAGCTTCTGAGTTTACAGGTAAGCCTGTCATTTGAGCTGGATGGGTTCCTGGAAGCAGCAAGCTAGCTGCATTCTTCCCTATGGTGAAAGCTGAGGCAGGCTTGCCCAGCCTTTGGTCCAGATTACCCATTCACATCCCACTGCCTAAAGTATGCTTTCCGAAGCTCAATAAAAAGCCAAGGGAAGACGAAATACATTCCACCTTTTTAGTGAGAGGGACTGCAAAAATCACGTAGTGCCAAGTTTGTGAATATGTAAATTAATATGATATGAGACAAGATTTTTCCCAGCTTGGTTTACACAGGTTTGATTAATTTCATACCTAGGTTAAATGTATAGGTATATAGCATTTCATCTTGTTGGACACATGTTTTCTAGAAAGAACAGAAAATCTACTAGGAAATTAGTGATCAAGTTAATTTTAATGATTGTACATTCCCAAGATATAGATAAGGATTAAGATGTATTTAGGAACACACATAGGTATTGAAGAGCATGTACTAGGACACAGACTGCCCCTGTTTATCTTATTCTTCCTTATTGTGTTTTCTACTTTCTAGCTGTTATTACAAACTTAAGGTTTCTTTATCTAATTTTTTCCCTGTAAGTAAAATATAATTCTGATAGTACATAGTTCATAAGATTGTCACCAGGATTAAAGGAATTAATGCATGTAAAACCCATATGGTAGTGCTTTGAATGTAATAAGAACTAAGTTCACTGAAGGTCACCCTGAGGAAGTAATATTTCAATTGATAGTTGAATGATGAAAAGACACCAGCTAAGATCTATGCAAGAATATTCTATGCTGATGATACATAACATGAAGCTCCTAAGATAAGAAAAATCTTGCCATTCTTGAGGAACAAGAAGAAATTCAGCTTATTAATTCATTCATGAGTATTTCAAGCTGATAAAGACCAATGCTCTATTACTAGACTTAACATTTAACATTAAAGGAATCTATGCCTTTTAATTGATCCCTCCATGATATATTCATTTTCTTCACTGTCTTCAAAATGGCAGTTTTAAGCCTAAAATCATCCTATTTTCTCCCTTATATTGAAATGGAGGCATCATTATCCTGTCCTCTACTATTTCAGTCTGTTCAAGCTGCTATAACAGAAAACCTCAGACGGGGTAACTGATAAACAACAGAAATTTATTGCTCATAGTTCTGGTCCCTGGAAAATCCAAGATTGAGGTATCAGTAGATTTGGTGTCTGGTGAGAGCTCAATCTCTGTTTCATAGTTGATGCCTTCTCTGTGTTGTCATACAGTGGAAGGGGTAAATCCACTCCTTCTGTCCTCTTTTATGAGTGCACTGATCCCTTTCAGGAGGGCTCTGTCCTCAAGACTTATTCTCCTCCCTGAGGCCCCACCTCTTAAGACCACCATTTTGAACTTCTGGTTTCAGTGCATGGATGTGGTGAGCACAAGCAATTGTACTCACAGAAGTACTTCCCGGGGTTTCTTTTGATTTCTCAGCACTCTTACCTAATTCACCCATTCAGTCAAAAGTTCATAGATTTCTCTGTTGAGGTATCTAAAACACTCTTATTTCGCTTGATGTCTTCATCTACCTTAACTGAGCAATGATCTCATTCATGATCTGCTGTGATTTAGCTCACTTTGGTCAATGTCTGTGTAGATATTAAGATACTACTATTGTCTTGTTCCTCTATAGCATTGACCACTCCTCACAATGCTATCATTATTGATTTTCATGTGGAGTCTTCACTGAGTCTATGAGAAGATAGACCACTGTGGTCCTCAGCTTGGCAACAGGATCTTCAGTGTTTCTGATGGTTTTTAAGCAAGTTCTAGGACTGAATGTCTCCATTTTAAAAATGGGAGGGCAAGAAATATTTCATCCATTCATTCATCTCTTCAGTTTTCAAGCTAGCTATCCATTGAATCATACTCATACTTAGCAAACATTTATTGCATAGTAAGTTCCAGGGAGTTAACTATAAATAAGTTAACGAAGATAAATAAAATATACATGAGTCTCACCTACAAGGAATTTGCTTTACTGCTCATGTTTCTATTACTGATTTTTTTAAAAAGTCAATTAGAAGGCAAATGAATGAAAACATAGAAGTTCAAAAAACTTTGTCATCAATTTGTGAAAGCTAAATAGAATTATGAAAAAATAATATTCCTTTGATAGTCACTGAGAAATTTGTTTGCCCATGTAAAAACTAAGCATTTTCCAAAATGATATTCATTAGATTGTAAGAATTTTAAAATCTACCATTTATTGTTTTTCCTAATTTATTTCCATGCAATGGAAAACAGGGTCATTTTAGCAAGCTTAATTTCTAGCTTGGCACTGATTAAGTGAAGTTTTGTTTCAAGTAATTAAGTAATTTGGTCCTTGCCAATGCATGCTTTAATTAAATTTATATCGATGAAGATAATACAACATAAAAATAATATTATGTTGGATTTAATGTTCACTACCTTCTATACTATTTAGATTGGGGTAATTAAACCTGGCATATTTATTAAAGGGAAAAAACACATCAATTTAAGATTACTCTTTAATGAATTCATTTGGTAGTAAAATCATTTGCATTAAATATTTAAAACAGCTTATGAATATATTTTATTCCCTCAAATATACTAATGAATTTTTAATACAAAACAAATGTTCTATTTTACTTCTTTTTCTCAATGTGTTTGTGTATGCACATGTATGTAAATGTTTTAGTTCATCATACAAAGACTGATCTAATATTTAAAATTTATTTTTAAAACGTCTATTTAAAACTACTAAAAAATAGACTCATGAAAGATACATGATTTTGTTTTTATTTTATTTTTTTCCATTTAGACAAAATACTCAATGTAGGCTTGACAGTCTTTCAAACTAAATGAAAGGAGGATTTGGAAAAAGATTTAATGTGTTTATAGGCTGAAGCAGGAAACTTGTGTCTTCAAGTGTTCTGCCTTCTACAAAGCAAAGTTTTCTTGCTTTAAGCATTAAGATCTTTATGTGAAACCGTATTTCCCTTTGCTTGGCTCAACTTCATGCTGTAACATAGAATTAACTTCGAGTCTATAAAGTATCTGGCCAAAACCTAATGGCATTTTACAATAAGATCATGAATTAATCTGTTTCCAGAAAAACTGATTCAGACAACATAGAGTGGGCTCTTCCATTTCAGCACACTTTGGAGACAGCTCCAGATATCACAGGTCTGCTTTTCATTAAGATGGTCCTCTGTGATTATGCTGAATTATTCTGTCTTTTGAGTTTGAAACATGATTTGTGCTTCTAATATTTATGTTTACATTTTGTGAATTGCTCCTAAATTACATATTCATATTTCCTGGATAAGGTTCTCCTTTCCTGAGTTAGGAGTTGATATCTAGCTTGTTAAGAAGGGAAAATGAAAACAAAAGAATTTCTAACAGTACAGATCCCAGGAAAATCATAAATCACAGTTCAAGTTTCTTTGTTTTGCTTTTTCTTGTCTTTAGCATAATACATTTTTTAAACCTCTCTCAATTTATCAACTGAAATTATATGAAATCATTGTTCTTATTTTTCAGAATTCATTTTTTTAGAAAGAATATACACATTGTATATTTTTCTCATTTTCACAGTTTTCCCTGGCCAATTATAAGACATTGTGTACATTGTCTGTTCACAGGTGATTACTACACAAAAGGTCACCTTTGATATATAACATATATTAATAGTTCAGCTGGAAGAATGTAAAGAAGACAGTTGAGTTTTATCATGAGGAATGTATAAGCAATATTTTGATTCTGAAAGTCATCAAGGGACACATAGACTAAAGGCCTTGAACTTTGTCTTGCTAGTACCTGATTTAGTGATTTCAGCATGCTTCTCTTTGCACATTGTTATAAGTATTCCTTTAGTTGTGAAAAATTCTTACATCTGACTTTTTTTCCACTAATGATAATACTAATACTAATAATACTAATAATAATATGAGAATTTTCTTGGGTAGAGGATATTTTGAATCTATTTAGATTCTGAATTATCTGATTAATTCCACGTATGAATTATCTGTGTAATTCCTAAAAAGTTAAGAATTTGTTTTATCTTGAAAATCATGGTATTCCTGACTGATGTGTTAAATGTTTGGAATTATTTGAACATAAATGCATAGACTGCTTAATACTGTTATGTTTGCTTACATATGTTTACTTTCTTTACCTCTTCTCTTCCTGCTCTCTCTTGAACCCACTGTAATCATAAACCCAGTGGTTAACTGTCAACATTCACATAATTTATGAGCGACACTGCCATGCTGGCTGCTCCTCCTTCCTGCAATACGTTCCCTGGGCATCCAGAATATCACTCTCTTGGTTTTTGCCTATTTCCATGGCCACATCCTTTAATCTCTCTTTCAGGTTTTCCCCTCTTCTTTTGATTTCTTAATGATGGACTCCAGAGTTGAGAGTGTCCTTAAGACTTTGGTCTTTGATATCTGCATAATTTTTAAAATAATCTCATAGTGTTTTCACTTGAATTGTCATTTTTTATTCAGAAAACTCCAAACATGTCTCCAGATCTCTCCACTGATGTTACAGACTCAGATGCACTCACTGCTTACTCATTATCTCTATTTGCATTTCAAACAGACATCCCGCAAATTTACTCCCCCTTTCCATTAATAACAACTCCTTTCTTCTAGTTTTAAAGATCAAAAAGCTTGATCTTTAAATACCTTTTATTTTCATCTTTATCCTAGAAAGCAAATAAATTTCTTGAGAAATACTGATGGACCATCAAATATAGCTATAATCCAACTACTTTTCATACTACCATCTCAATCCAAGTTATTATTATATTTTACTTGCATTTACCCCACTACTTTCCAAATTTTTGTTCATAAAACTTAAAATTTCCGTGTAGCAACCTCAGTGGTCTTGATTTATCAGGCTAACTGCACTCTGGAGGTCACTCTATCCTGAAGTACACAATTTAATACTTTTCTAGAAGCTGACAAAACTTTATATGATACAGAGAATGTTAATGCTCTTCTCTCAATATTTACTACATTCTCTCTTTTGCACTGTGTTCCCGTCTCTCTGGCTTCCCAATCTCTTTGGAACACACCAGGCAAGGGCCAACCTTAGGGTCACTGAATGGCAGCTCCCTACATTGGCAATGTTTCTACCCAGACACCAAGAACCTCTCCTGTTCAGCTTCCTTTGAGGCACCCTCCCTTCCTTTCCAATTCTCAAGCCAAGGTGCCTCCCTTCTCAAACTGTGCCCCTCGCCTGGATCACAACTCCATTGGCATCCTGTGACCCATGAACATCCACCACAATCTCACCTCTGTGAGTTCCTTTCTCCATAAAGGAAATATTAAAATCTTTATTCTACATAAAGATTTGGCATAGAGATAAATATGTTAATTGTATGTATGAAAACATTTACTTTCTTTTAAAGTTTTATTTTTTTGTCTTTTGATTTAAAAGAAATTAAAACAGTTTTGTGGAGTCCTAAAGTTATTGTAGGTGCTACGTAACATGTTTTCTGCACTTACTGGAAGTCCTTCCTGATCTGAACACTTCCTATGGCTGAGACTCTCTTTGCCTTTTAAACCATTTAAACTCCACCTCCTCCCTTGAGTCTGTTCCTTGCTCTTTATGCTCCAGCACTTTAGCACTTGGATTTGAAGAAATCAGTTGCACCTGCCTGCCATGTGCTTTGCACTTAAGGTCCCTTCTGCCTACACCTCTCTTTCATGGATGTCCAAGAGGTTCACTTGTCTCTCCATTGTCATAGTGTTAATTGCACTTAAAATAACACATCCCTCTGACTAACCTCTCTCTTCTCTCTGTCCCCTATACTCTTCAGCCCCTCCCAACCGTTAGACTTCTCTCAATTTCTATGAGATTAACTTCTTTTACATTCAACACATGAGTGAGATAGGAGCAATAAGTTTTGGTGATCCATGACGACACAGGAAGAACACAACAATAATATGTATCTCAAAAATAGAGGAGAGGACTTTGTACTAATTATAAAGAAAAGATAAAAGTTGAAGGTAGTGGATGTATATTAAGTTATTATGTCCCATATGTAAATAAATCAAAGGATCACATTGTACCTTATAAATAGGTACAAATATTATGTGGCAATCAATAAAATTTAAAAAATGGAAATTAAAGTAAAAAAGATAGCATAATATAGCCTTCTTCTTCCTTGCTTTATATTTTTACAGCAGTCATCAAAGAACACCTTTTTTTTTAAAGAGAGAATGAGATAGATAGAGATAGATAGATGAGAGAGAGAGAGAGAGAGAGAGAGAGAAAGAATTTTTTTTAATATTTATTTTTTAGTTCTCGGCGGATACAACATCTTTGTTTGTATGTGGTGAGGCGAGCGCCCTACCGCTTGAGCCACATCCCCAGCCCTCAAAGAACACCTTTATATTTTACTTTGTTTTTCTATATCTTGACTTTCCCTCCCCTAAAAAGTGATCATACACAAACTTCATGATTTCCCCTTGCTAACCAGTACTAAAACAGGGATTGGCCCATGGTAGGCACTTGGGAAATACTTTTGAATAAAAGAAATTAGTAACATTTGAAAGCAAATTATGATAAATGTTGATTATGAATATTTATCCATTCTATTGGATCCATTGTTTGACAGTGTAGAATGCATCTAAATTGAAAGGAAAGATAAGGACTTTCTCATCTCACATGAAATATTTCTGGTTTTGCCTCTTTTGCTGGAAACCATACTACTTACCATCATCTTCTTCCAATAACTGATTTAAGAGTCTCAGGTAGAAAGGGGCAAATGTCATAGAGGAACATTTTTCCCTTGATGTCACCCTACTACACCATCAGTTTTTTGACCATTAGAACCAGGACTGCTAATGTTAAGAAGTATTTTGGGTGGCAAGGGATTTAATGGCAGGGCAGCTATTTGTGTGCTATGAGCCCTGCTAAACCTCAGAGTGTAGATATGAAACATGG
Source organism: Urocitellus parryii (assembly GCF_045843805.1). Lineage (NCBI taxonomy): Eukaryota > Metazoa > Chordata > Mammalia > Rodentia > Sciuridae > Urocitellus > Urocitellus parryii. Next base: position 23,767,259 of record NC_135538.1, read on the forward strand.
GCATAATAGTTACTTGAATTTTTGAGGGGTAACCCTACAAATGTGTGGTGTGACCAGTACAATGCCCAGTGAGTAGGCTGTTTTTATAAAAGTAAACATTGTTTTCTTTCTTTCTGATACCTTTCCTCTCTGTTACTACTCCATTCTCACTGTTAATCTCCATTCCCACTTTTAACTCTGCTTCCCTCTCTCTTCCTTAACTTCCTCTTTCCCTTTTCTGCAGGAAACACCCTCTTCTGACCATGATATCTGGAAAAATCCTGCCCTCATTTCCCTGTTCCTTGCTGACCTCTGCTTCCAATAATCTCTCTCTTTTTCAGCCTTTCAGCGATGATGCTGATGTTCCCAGCTGAAAGATTAGAACAGTGTGTGGTAGAAATGACTTTGGAACTAGCACTGGTATTTTATCTACCTGGATTTCATAGCATTTTACTTGAATTTTGCACTACAGGTGGTAATGTTTAGCAAAAGATGGTCTCTGCTCTTTTGAATATAAAACACACATAAAGAGAGATTTCACTTAGGGATTTCTATCTTGTTCAAGTGAAATAATGCAGTGAATGGTACAATAGCATTCCATGAAAATTATAAGAAAATAATTCGCTTTTGAGATAAGACTTATGAGATGCTTCTCTGAGGAAGCAACTTATGTGTAAGAATTGGTATCAAAATGGCTGTAGGAAGAAAACTGTGATGTACATCACTCCTGTTTGCCAAATTTTGGAAGGTTCTGAGTTTGCTTGTTTTATTTATTGATCAATTGGTCAACATGATTCTGACAAAAGTGGAAAGAATGAATCTGAATTGTAGTAGACACAAACTGAGAATACATTGACCTGCTAAGGAAGTCATTGAAATTATCTGGAGTAACCATAAGAGTCTGAAATAAGACAGGGCAGTGGAATTGAAGAATGGGTTGGTTTTTAAAGACTGTGCAATACTTACACATAATTTCTTATTTTAGTCTACAAGGTGCAGAGACTTGAGGAAAAATCAATTGACCAGCGTCAGAGCCCAGCCACATTGGTTTTCCCTTGTGTCTACTACAGAACTCACGTTGCACTCTCCAATTAATATTTGATGAATAAATAGCCATATCATTTTGAATACATTCTAAATGTTTAAAAAATGAAAAAGGTTTTTACAGCCAGAAATCATATGGACATTTTCTTGTCTAATCAGAACTCTAAACAAAATCTTGAAAACAGTAGATACTTAAGGAGTCCTTAGGCATAATGACAACAATTCTTCATTAATTTTATTTTTAGCTTTAATATGATAAGCAATTTGAAGCCATGACATTGAAGAGTGTCCTAATATACGAGAGCCCTGAAAATTATCACATCACTTTGAATGCTTTGTTACAATGGGTGCCAATATGACTTTACACATTACTTACCTTCATGATTCCAGAATTGATTGCCCATCATACACAGCAGATTTCTTTGCTTTTTATCTACAGGGATGCTTCACGGGTTGGTTTCTTTTTGCTTGAGGACACAGGCAGGAATGCCAGGCTGAGCAGCTCATGGCTGCTGCCTTCATGCTTTGGTGAAAGAAGAGATCGGCTGTCCTGATATTTGGGCATTGTAAGTGCCTTTCATTTTCCTTTCTTTGCCTGGTTTTAATTAGCATTGGTGATTCAGGACTGACTACATTTTTCATCCAAGTTTTTCTTTCAAGTTACTGATCAATAACTCGTTAATGAAGCCAGAAAAAGAGAACGAAGCATTCTTAAATGTCCACTACCACTCCCCAAAGCAAACAAATAAACAGACCTGAAGCTGCCCTGAAGAAATCATTCAGCTAGCTAAATCATGCGGTTGCTACTAGGAAGGGTAATTGATTTATTGGGGAGAGTGCTGACATCCTTAAATATTAAATTCAATGCATGGTATTTAAAATACTTCTTTAAATGGTATTAATATATGTAGTATCATTTTCAATTTAACTTTCATAAGCCATCGTACATTCCTAATGAATTAGTTTTCAAGCTATAGTTCATCCTAAGAACCATCAGTTCAACCTTCTGTAAATAGAGTTCTTTAGGAAAACATTATATTTGAAATATCCGAAGGAGGAGAACAGTGTGTGATGCATATCCTTAGTATTCATGCAGAGACTAGGGAAGGTCATTTGCAATGGTGTGCCAGACATTTCAGAAATAAAGCAAAAACGTCGAGGGCTCAATGCACAGTTCAGGACACTGCCCACTAGGTGGCAGAAGCGCTCCTTCGGCTACTCGGCCTCTCCTGGTGTGGGCTGTAATTAGGTCAGTGTAAGTTAAAGTAGGGCTGAGAGATGAATAAAGTAGATTTTCTCCTCTGGAACACACTGCAGTTTAATTTCACTTCTTTCTACATTGTGTGATGAAGGTGGATTTAACTTTTAAAGGCAAAGAGACAAACCTCTGCCAGGATAAATGAAAAGACTCAGAGAGGGCAACTGACACAACACATAAAAGAAAGGAAATGCTTTCTGGCTGTTTCCTAATTTTGATATCCGGGTCATCGTCAGAAATAATTTCCAGAGGTAAAGTGCTATGTGTATTATATAAGGGAGTGTGGGGGGGAGTGCCTTCTGAAGCCTAAAGGGGAGTGCTGGCTGTGTGACGATGTTAAAAATTTTCCCTCCTGGTGGCATGAAATAAAATAAAGCCATTTTATCCTTGAAGCTGGTTTTTTTTTTTTTTTTTTTTTTCCCTAATTTTGCCAGCAGCCAGAAATGTGTTAATCTGAGGGGAAAACTCCACACCCCAACACAGGTTTCCCTTTCCTGCCAAATGAGTCACTTAGAAGGGAAGTGGTCCTGGAGGTGAAAGTTGAAACTGCTCATTCTCTTGAATGTTGGGGGCTCTGAGAAGAACAGGAAAACCTCAAAAGTGGGAATGCAGCTAGGAGTGCTGAGCAGCCACAGTCCAGCCTGGGCCACAGTCCATCCTGGGCCACAGTTGTGCAGCTTCATTATCAAAAAGCATGGAAAGCCACTGTGGTCACTTATGTAAGAAACAGTGGGACAGGAGAGGACAATCACAGGAAAATCTATCCTCAGTTGCTGATCATGGACTTTAATATGCAAGGATCAGATTTTTTTTTAAAGAAAGTATGGGGAAATTAGTTATAAGAATACACATACTATAAATAGTAATGTTGCCCGATTCTAAATTCTCTAAAGGTTAAGAGCATCCAGCTAATTTGGATTTTGTTTCTCTAAATTAACAGGTCATGTCACAGGTAATGCCAAACTCAGAGAGAGGAGGGGAAGTTGGCAGCAGGATAAAATAAGGCTATGCTGCTATGGTGGTAAATGAGAAAATAGGCTGAATTCACAAACAGGTGGCTCAAATATAAGGAAAATTTTCAAATAACTTGTGGATTTTTTGAAAAATGCTTTGCACTGGGATGGAGAGTCCCTTCTGACACCTCTTCAGCGTTCTCAGCATTGCCCAGTTGCTAATATCTCTGTGTTACCCCCAAATTTATTCAAACATATTGAAACTGGAAATCCACCTGGTTAACGACACCTCCTGTTTGTGCAGGCTGTTTTCCATCTGTAGCCACAGATGATGAGATACAGACTTTGTGTGCAATTCAGTGTTCTTGTGTTTGCCTCCGGAATCGTAGACAATCACATCAAAGCTATGTGCAAACATGGTCCATGCCTAAATTCTCCTTTCTTGAAATGGTGTTCTCTGTGTCTCTCAATATTCTGAGCAAAAAACAAAGAGTTGTAGAGATCAGAGAGTAAGAAGGCCAGGAATAAAAACTCATGAAATAGAGACTCTTGAAATCTTGTTTCAAGGGCACATGAGTGTTCTGCAGCTTCTCATTCCAGTTGTACTAACAGTTCCCTTTGTTGACAGACACTAGTCAGATAGGGCACAACTAGATAGGGTACTTTCCATGGAATGAGAAACAGAAAAGACAATCAATGAATTGTAATTTATAAAGACAGAGGACTGATTCCTGATGTATATCTCAGAAACCGGGATACTTTATCCTGGTTTGGAATTTGGAAACAAATGACTGAAAAACATTCTGTCAGTTAATCAAAAGTTGTTGAAAGGACGGGGTGTGCCTGAAAAATTACACACTCACATACACACGTGCAAACACACACATACAAGGGATGAATCTTAATTGAAATTTTTATTGGAAATGCTCATTTATTTGCCTAAAATTTGTAAACTCCGCTCTTGTTTGTTTTAGACTATAACTTCCAAATGAATTTCAAAAAGCAAATATTTTTTGAAATGTGAAATGATTGAATCATTTTGAAGCAAAAGCCATAACTTCACCAAGTCTGTTAATCTGATATTTGAAGCAGTAAGGTTGTAGCATAGACAAGAACACTCTTTTGTAATTTGAGTACCGTTAGGCCCAGCAGACTTGGTGGAATTTCATTCTTACTAAATATTTTATGATCTTTAAGGATTTAGTCATTATTATATCTACTGGATATTCCATGAAAGGTAGCTAAAATACGAAGGTTGTCTAAAAGAAAAGTTCTTCCCTAAGTATGTAGCCTGTTTTTCTTTAAATGCCTAACATGAGTCCAATTACACTGACCAAGTCAGAGAAGGACTCAGGACCCCCAGCTGGGCTTTGGTCTGCACCCACCATTACTCTCTCATCTGTGTTCCTGTGGATCTTCCCACATGCCCTATGCTGTTATCCCACTGCATTTAGTTATTTATTTCCACGTCCATGAGACTGTGAGACTGCGAATGAATTATAACTCTATTTTAAATTTGCCAGCTTGCATTTGATATATGTTGGACTAATGAATCGATGACTATCTATGACATGAAAACCACTGATCAAAATCTCTAGTCTCTACCACAAGAGAATTTTTCGTCTTGTATTTTGTTAGGATGATGTAATTTTCGTATTCACCATTACATATTCCATGTTGATTATTTTGCTTTATGCCTAGATATTTTCAGTTTTGTATCTGTTTATACCTCTTTAGTGATGGATGTGTAATCTGAGTGTACAAGTATGAGCACTTCTTGGTCTCCGTGTATGTCTTTGAAGGAAAGCAGTTGATTTTCTCATGCAATAAATAGTTGTAAATCAGTTACTCTTGTTCATAGTGGAAATTAACCCTACACTCATTTTTTTTACTCATGCAAATTCCAAAAATATGTATAAAAAGGATCAATTTTGGTAAGTCATATAAATATGATACTTAGTAGGTATTAATTATAGAGAAGTATGTCATTCAGTTTAAATAAAAGGTTTTTATTTCAAATAACTCCTTTTATTCAAGCAATAATTACAAATATTGCAGTGTTGGGGATCAAACCCAGGGCCTTATGTGTTCACACCCCTAAACCATAAACAATAATTTTGAAGGCAATAATTTATGGCCCAAATATAATCTTTATTATAACAATACAATTAGATGTGCACATCAATTAATTACAATGGTTACCTTGTATTATTTACTAATAGAAGATGATATGATATTCATGACTGACTTAAATTACAAAGTATTTTCTTCTCTAGAAACAAAATTATTGAATAAAGCTTTGTTAGGCTGTGGAGTATTTTTGTACTCAGAACCACACATATACTTTAGCTATTTACAAATAATTGTGTTATATATACTTTACCTAATTACTAATAATTGTATATAATTTTAGTATTATGTATATGATTCATTGCAGTGAGACTCATTTCAATGACTCTTCTATGCAAAATATTTACTAATGTATAACACACAAACTAAGGTACACAGAAATTGAAGGTGTAGTTTGATAAGTTAACATAACTGAGCAGACTGGAAATCAGCATTCAGTAAAGAAACCAAATCACCCTTCATGCACCACCATGTTCCTTTCCAATTATTATTTACCAACTTATCAACTTCTAAGTATAGATAACATACATATTGCATCTGGTTTTCAGTTTTATATAATTGTGATCATGTATCATGTACTCTTTGGATTTCATTTATTTTACTTAGTATTTTTGTGTGTCGGTGTGTGAGATTCATGTAGGATCATGTAGGATTGTTTATAAGTACAGTTTGATAATTTCTAATAGTTTATCATGTTTCATTGAATGACTATCATTACAAGCTTTGTTAACATTCCATTTTGCCAATATTAAAGACTGTTATGAACTTTTTAATGTACAAATTTTGTAAAGCTTACACATGCTCACATGTAGGAAGCTTGTATATGGAAATACTAGGTAGCATGATTATTTTACAGATTTTGATATACCAAGGAGGAATTTATAATGGGCTACATAAATATAAACTTTTATTCTCCATAGTGATGTATGAATATAAAAATTGACCTATGTCCTTTTCAACATCTCAATCATTTTTCTCATTTTAAACATTCTGGTTTTATCTTTCTTTCTGTAAATAATGAACAGACCGAAGAACTGTTTGAGACAGTACAGATGGTAGAAGCAGTCCGTTCACTCAAAACATTCCTTGTGCTTTATCAATTGTTGGTCAAAAACATTTCACTTAATCTTTAGGATATCATAGTGACAACGAAAGCAAGAGCAAGATGTTCTTCATGTAAGAAATCAGAAAAATCTGCAAATTAAAAAGGCAGCATTTGACCTTGTCACTGAATAAACAAATATCAAATTTCAAGACCAAATGAACAATTCCCCTGGTATTAAAATAATCACAACTCAAGGAAAAGCAAGTTGTAACATAGACTCCAAAAAAATGTTGATTATGCCTCTACTATTTGTGTTAAATTAGGCCTCAAGTGTGAAGTCACTCTGAGGCATGAGGGACAGTTTCCAAACATGAAACAATTTTTTTTTCCCCAAGAGATTCTGGGAGAGTTAGAATTTAACCTGAAGATTTCATAGCCTGTGGATCGTGTCCAAATACAAATGTGTCTCATTTATAGCAAATTTAATAAAATAATAGTTTCCTTACATAAGTATATATTAAGATTCTTTCTTCAACTTGTTAAAAGGCCACAATTGAAATTCTAACACTACAATTGAATCTATTTCCATAATTTTCTTGTGTGATTGATAAATTTTATTTGATGTATTTCCTATAGATGCTTATATAGTAAAAATGTAATATTTATAAAGTCATTCTACATGTGAAAAAGGTCTTCTTCAGATATTTATTGGTGAAGAAGTTACAGTAATCATGAATGAAATAAATCACAAAAGATCACCTCTTTTATAAGCATAAATATTTGATATGATTATGATTATTAAGGATTTTAGAGCAAAATTTTTATATATATTGGGAGAACTTTTGGCAACTTTTATGGAAATTATTCAAACTACTTCCTCTAAATTGCTTTATTGTATATTGTAGAGATTTGATCAAAGTCTAATGTTTAAGTCATTAAGTGCCAAAAGCCTACATTCCATAAATTAATCAATGTTCATTCAAAATTTACTATGTTAAAGTTACTGTGCAAAGCCTTGTTTGTGTGAAGGACACATTTTGCTGAGAAAATTGTGTGAAAAATCTGTGCTTTACCAGAAATTGGCCTTTTATATATTTTTATATATTTGGCCTTTTACATATTTAGTGTCAGTTTATATTGCTCTCATAAGAATTGTAAGTCACTTCGCCAGACTCAAATTATATGAATATGCCAATAAATATTTTTTGTACTCAATTATTTCATATATTTTAAAGACTTAAAATTATAGAAATGATTCATAAAAATACAATTAATACTTAGAAAACTGTTCTATATAGCTCTAAAGAGGAGGTGTTATTCATTTTTGGCAATAATTTTAGAAAAGTTGCAAATAGCAGGAAGTATTTTATTAGCACTTCAATCAAGAAATGAATGTCAAGTGCTCAATGTAGGACATAGTGACCCTGGTTACTCCTTATAGCTCCATCTAAACCCAACATTTAATATCACTTTAAATATTAATGCCTTCCAAAAATAGATTTATAAAATAAAACAATTTCCAAGTAAAAGGGATGATTAATTTCACATCTTTAAAATAAATGAGGAGAATTTAGATAATTGTCTCATATTTCTGCCCGTGTTTTCTCAAATAACATGAGCAATATTGGAAACATAACTTCTCATTGCTCAGAAATTTAACACTTTAATGGACATTATGTATGACTAGATATACACAGACTAGAAAGTAAGAAAGTTATTTGCTCTACAAATTCTCATGATACAAATGATTAACAGTTATTGTGTGTGAGTGTGTAAGAAAGATGTCATGATGCTTTGGATATGAGGTGTCTCCACAAAAAGTTCATGTGTGAGACAATGGAGGATTGTTCATAAGTGAAATGATTTGATTATGAAAGCTGTAACCAAATAAGTGGATTAATCCATTTGATGGATTAATAATTTGAAAGGACTCTCGTGTTGGCTGACAAGTATCGGAAAGTACTGGGTGGTTGGAGGAAGTATGTTACTGGAGGCATGTCTTTGGGTTTATATTTTGTCTTTACTGATCTCTCTCTCTCTCTCTCTCTCTCTCTCTCTCTCTCTCTCTCTCTCTCTCTCTCCTTCCCAACTGCCATGAGCTGAGCAACTCCTTGCCCTTCTACCATGATGTTCTGCATATAATTTAGGCCCAGAGTGATGGAATCTGCTGGCTCTGGATTGAGACTTCCGAAACAATGACCCCAACTTAATTTTTCCTCTTCTAAGTTGTTTTTGTCAGGTATTTTGGTCACAATGATCGAAAAGTGACTAACATAAAAAGTGAGAGTATAAAGACAAGGGCCTAAAGAAATCAATGTTTTTTGGGGTCTTCTAATTATAGAGTCATGTCACTGGCAAATAGTGATAGTTTGGCTTCTTTTCCTGTTCATATCTTTAATTTCTTTCTTTTGTCTAATTGCTCTGGCAAGAGTTTCAAGTATGATGTTGAATAAAAGTGGTGATAGAGGGAATCCTTGTCTTATTCCAGTTTTTAGAGAGAATACTTTCAATTCTTCTCCTTTTAGAATGACATTGGCCTTAGGTTTATCATAGATGGCTTTTAAAATGTTGAGGTATGTTTCTACTCTCCCTAGTTTTTCTAGTATTTTGAACAAGAAGGGGCACTATATTTTGCCGAATGCTTTTTCTTCATCTATTGAGATGATCATGTGATTCTTACCTGTAAGTTTGATGATGTGATGAATTACATTTATTGATTTTCATATCTTGAACCAAACTTTTTTTTTTTTTTTTTTAAAGAGAGAGTGAGAGAGGGGAGAGAGAGAGAGAGAGAGAGAGAGAATTTTTTTTTTAATATTTATTTTTTAGTTCTCGGCGGACACAACATCTTTGTTGGTATGTGGTGCTGAGGATCGAACCCGGGCCGCACGCATGCCAGGCGAGCGCGCTACCGCTGAGCCACATCTCCAGCCCTTGAACCAAACTTGTGTCCTGGGATGAACCCAACTTGATCATGGTACACTGGTACGCAATTTGCCAGAATTTTGTTGAGAATTTTTGCATGTATGTTCATCAGGGATATTGATCTGAAGTTTTCTCTCCTTGATATGTTGTTTTCTGACTTTGGTATCAGGGTGATATTGGCCTCATACAATAAGTTTGGAAGGGTTCCCTCCTTTTCTACTTCATGGAATAATTTGAGGAATACTGATGTTATTAATTCTTTGAAGGCCTAATAGAACTCCGTTGAGAATCTGTCTGGTCCTGGGCTTTCTTTGATGGTTGGGTTTTGATGTTGTCTTCTCTGTCATTGCTTGAAGTTGATCTGTTTAAATTTTGTTTGTCCTTCTGATTTAATTTGAGTAGGTCATATGTCTCTAGAAATTTTTCCATGTCTTCAAGATTTTTATTTCATTGGAGTAAAAATTTTTAAAATCATTTCTGATTATCATCTGTATTTCTGTAGCGTCTATTGTGATATTTTCTTTTTCATCATGAATTTTAATCATTGGAGTTTTCTCTTTCTCTGTGTTAGTGTGGCTAAGGTTTATACATTTTATTTATTTTTTCAAAGAGCCAACTTTTTATTTTTGTTTCAATTTCTTGGAATGTTTCTTTTGTTTCAATTACATTGATTTCATATCTGATTTTAATTATTTCTTATTTTTGTAGGGTTTTGAGATGCAATGTTAGGTTAACTCTACCAGAAAACTTCTAGAACTCATAAATAAATCTATCAAAGTAGCAGGATATAAAATAAAACCATACGTCAATTGTGTTCGAATATGTCAGTGATGAATATACTAAAAGAGAAATCAGGAAAACTACACCATTCATAATAGCCTCAAAAATATATATTTGGGAATCAATCAAACAAAAGAGATGAAAGACCTCTACAATTAAAACTACAGAACACTAAAGAAAGAATTGAAGAAGACCTTCGAAGTTGGAAAGACCCCCATATTCTAGGACAGGCGGATTTAATATTGTCAAAATGGCAATAGTACTAAAAGCACTATACAGTCTTATTGAGAAAATCTTTTCTTGAGCCAATATGATGCAGAGTTAGGCCTACTTTTTCTTCTAGTAGGCGCAGAGTCTCTGGTCTAATGTCAGGGTCTTTGAACCACCTTGTTTTGTGTAGGGTAAGATATAGGGGTTTTATCTACTGCATATGGATTTCTATCATTTGTTGACAAGGCTATCATTTCTCCAAAGTTTGTTTATGGGCCTTTGGTTAGTTTGAGACAATTCTATTTATGGGGGTATGCCTCTATGACTTCTATTATATTCTACTGCTTTTCAATTCTATTTTGTGACAATATCATGCTGTGGTTTTTTTTTTTTTTTTGGAGATGAATATGATACCTTTGTTTTATTTATTTATTTGTATGTGGTGCTGAGGATTGAGCCCAGTGCCTCACATGTACTCTACCACTGAGGTACAACTCGAGCCCAATACCATGCTGTTTTTGTTACTGTAGCTCTATAGTATAATTTAAGGTCTAATATCATGATACCTCCCACTTCATACTTCTTGATAAAGATTGATTTGCCTATTCTGGGCCTTTAATTTTTCCAAATAAAATTTATGACCACTTTTTCTATTTCTATGAAGAATGTCATTGAAATTTTAATGAAAACTGTTTTAAATCTGTATAGTACTTTTTATTGTATGGCCATTTTAACATTTTTTTTCTAGGCAGAACATCTTTTCATTTTCTAAAGTCTTCTTCGGTTTCTTTCTTTAGTGTCCTGTAGTTTTCAAATGACTCAATCAATAAATGCACAAAGAGACTAAATAGGTAATTTACAGAAGAAGAAACAGGAATGGTCAAAAAGAGTATACAAAAAAGAAAAGGTCAGAATCTCTAGTAATTAAGGAAATGCAAGTGAAAACTACACTGAAATTCCATCTCACTGCAGTAAGAATGGCAATTATCAAGAATACAAGCAACAATGAATTTTGGTGAAAGTGTGCATAAAAAGGCACACTCATACATTGTTGGAGGAACTGCAAAGTGGTGCAACTACTGTGGAAAGCAGTATGGATACTCCTTAGAAAATTTGGAATGGAACCATGATTTAACCCAGTTATCCTACCTCTGCTTAAACCCAAAAGGACTTAAAATCAGCATACTACAGTGATGCGGCCTCATCAATGTTAATAGCAGCTCAATTTACGATAGGTAAACTATGGAACCAGCCTCAGTGCTCTTCAACAGATGATGAATAAAGAAGATGTGGAACACAATGGAATACTCTTAAGCCATAAAAAGCAATAAATTATGGGATTTTCCAGTAAATGGATGGAACTAGGGACTATCATGCAATGTGAAATAAACCAGTCACAAAAAAACAAAGGCCAAATGTTCTTTCTGATATGCTAAGTAACAATAAGGGGGTGTTTGGTCAGGGAAGAATAGAAGTACTTTGGATTAGATAAAGGGGAATGAAGGGAAGGGAGATGGGATGAGAATAGGAAAGATGATAGAGTGAATTGGATATTACTTTTCTATATGCCTATATGATTACACTACCAATGTAATGCTACATCATGTACAACCAGAATAATGAGAAGTTATGCTTCACATATGTATAATATGTCAAAATATATTGTACTGTCATGAATTGATAGTAAGAACAAAAAAAAAGAAAGAAAAAATGCTTTCTGAAAGAACCATGTCAAAACTTTGAAAATTATCAACTCTTTTATCCAAACATCAAATGTACATTATATGCTTTTATTATTCATTGCCTTTCATTTATATATTCTTTAACATTTTTAAAACTAAGGGATTTATATCAGAAATTACTCATTGAAGGAACCCATTATTCACAATTGAAATTTCAGGGATTTTTTTCCTCCTAATTTAATGAAATATTGTCACTCTAAAAAATGTCTTTTATGCAGGTTTCAGTATTCCCTGAAGACTAGGAAAAGCATTAGAAGACAAACATCAAATGAAATCTGATCTTCAGGCAATCAGAATCTTGTCTTGCTCTTCATGTTGATATAGTCATAAGAATTAGTAAAGAATCAAGACATCATTTTACAACAAAGAATTTTCTTATAAATGCAACTTTATTATATGTTGTTTTATTGGTATAATTTTAGATTATCAATGACATTTTTCTTTCATATCTTTGAGTATTTTCTTTCTTTTTGTCATCTTTAGATCTAAGGCAATTCTCCCTGGTTTTCTTCTTCTCCCTTGTTAATGGTAAATTGCTACATTGGCGATATCTGTCATTGAGAAGAAAATGAATCACTATATCCAAATTATTTTTGTTTTTCCAGATTGGCTAAAAACACAAATTCAAGAGATTAATCCTATTTATTCAGTTAAGTCTTCACTTTCTCATTTTCATTGTTATAAAATGTACCTTTACTTAAGTTTATGCCATGGGGTTATAGAAGCAAAGAGCCATAAGATGATATGACATAGCATCATAAAGAATCAATTACATTAGAAAAATATGGAAAATAATATGACATTCTGTTATGTTGATTTTATTTTATATTTACATTGCAACAAATATTGAAATAGCTTGAATAAAAATAAAATTTGCTGTGTACTCACTTGAAGTGGTCTACTCTCAACTGAAGCTCTATTATCTCTATTAAAATATTCACTTTACTTCAGAGATGGGAATAATTCAAATAAAAATATGAGAGCTGTTAACCTAGATAAAAGCATTTATTAGATAGTAAACTATTGAGAATAAAAGAAATTCAATTATCAGTGTTATCTTTCATGTACAGTTGTATTACATTTGTATTTTATTTAAACCCATCAACTTCTTTTTCAGTTTTTGATAACAATTTAAAATATACTAATAATACACACTAATTTAAGATTAATTTTTAAAATAATTTAAATAATACTCATAATAAATAATAAAAATAATTTTAAAATATGATGATAATAAAAAATAAATGTTTGGCTGAAGACAAGATTAATTCATTTTATGACCTTCATTTTAAAAATATGAAACATAACAGATTTTTTCAAATGAAAAAATTCTATGCAGATAAGAGAAAAATTACACAGTAGATAAAACTCTCCTGGACTGGATTACATAAAAATCTTTAAAACTCTCTTACTGTCTTGAATCTACAAAAATTTTGAGAGATGTCAGTATTAGATATCACTGAAATTGGAAGCAAAAGTGGACCTGACAATTGGATAATTGAAAATCTATCTAAAAAGCAATCCAATCCCTTTATACTTACTCATTTTTTACATACTCCACAACAGATTGGAGGATTTTTCAAGGGTTGGAGAGTGAAGTACCCAATCATCAGGCAGATCTTAGGCCAGGCTATTGTGCTGTTAAAAAGTGACTAAATGGAGTTTATATAATGGATCAGGAGATTCGTAGTTCCCTAATCCAGAGTTCTCAGAATTTTGAAGCTACACTCAAAATTGTGTAGTATTTAATGATGATTAAAATACTATCATTTGTAAATTTTTGAATTCTAACTGCTTCTAGTGCATAGAAATATGATTCTTATTTTTGTGAGCATGGATCCGGAAAGTATCATGCAGTGACTTTTTCTACTTAAAATTTCTCATGCATACTCTGGATTTATTTTAATCATAATTTATATCATCTCCCTTCAATCATTATTTTGCTTAGTACGTATTATTGTGATCTTAGTTGTATAATAATTTAGAAATTTATAATTTTCTTTTCTTTATAACTAGAAATTTACACAAGTATGATCTATTCTCCTTGTTTTGTAATATATTTTCTTAATTCACTGTGTTTGATATAGTTATATTATCATTCTTTTGGCACAACTTATCATACTCTATAATTTCTATTTTTCCATACATTTTTATATTAAATATATCTGCAATAAGCTGTAGATAGTTGAGCATGATTTCTAGCCATTTTGCAAAACTTTTTGTTTTAATTTGGCCATTTAATTTTGATGTAATCATAAACATTTGGGAGTTTAAATCTACCTATCTAGTAAATCTTATGTTGCCTTCTGTTTTCAAAATTCCATTATCTTCTCATTCCTATTTCTTTCCATGTATTTTCTTTCAACCTATTTTCCATTTTTTTCCTGAAGTTATCTAATTGCTGTTGTGTGCACCCATTTAGTTCTTAATTGGTATTATTAGTGTTACGTTGTCTATAATTGCTATTTCACTTTACTCTCTGCTATAATTGAATTTTTTTTTTCTCTCCAAATTCCAATTTTTCATTTTATCCTTGAATATAGTAAGCATTTTTATCCATTCATTTTCCTTTGTAATTGAATTCTTGTCCCCCAAAAAATAACTGAGGACACCATCAAAGTAAGATTCAGTCTTTACCCTACAATATGTCCTTCCTAGATAGTCAGATACTCTCAAAGAAAACAAGCCCAAAATATGAGGTTTGTTTTTCTGAATAAGTATACCCTTTCACAGATCAAGACCAATATTTTGAGTTGAAAAATTCCTTTAAGTAAAATTGCTTTTATATTTTGTATGGCTTTTTTTTTTGTCCTCAGTGAGTAGATTGATTTGTAAAATTAAATTCAGTTTGTTAGTGCATATTTAAGTGAGCAGACAAACAAAAATGGTGAGAATAGGGGAACTATATGATATATGTAAGCACACACACACATCCTTGTTTAAAACAAATAGACATTTTCAAATTCTTTTGAAGGAAGCAGAAACTGCAAGAAACAAAATTAAAGGAAATATAACATTTTCCAAAGGCCATTATGTCACTATAATTAAAGAGTAATCAGGAAATGAGCAAAACACAGATATCATAAATTAAATGTTAGAACAAAATTTAAATCTAATAGAAATTCTGAGAAATGAAGTTGGAAAATTCCCCCAGTAAGTTCATAAAGCATAGACAGAAGACAGAAAAAAATTAACAAAAGATGTGGAAAAAAATGTACAGAATTGGGGCTGGGCTGTAGCTCAGTAGCAGAGCACTTGCCTAGCATGTTTGAGGCACTGGGTTCGATCCTTAGCACTGTATAAAATAAAGACATTCTGTCGAACTACAACTATAGAAAATAAATAAATAAATACATAAATACATAAATAAATAAATAAAATTAAAACAAACAAACAAAACCTAGAAAATTGATCCAGAAAAATGTGGAAAAATAGATCAGAAAAAAAAATGAAAAGGGCAAAATAATTATGATGATGATGATGATGATGATGATGATGATGATGGTGACGACGACAATAAGAATTATTTAACTTTTGTTTTAGCTTATAAATGAAGAATGCTATAAAAAGCTTTATTCCTAAACACATACAAAACCAAACAACAAAAAATTCTAGCTAGACTGCAATTAAACAGCTGAATTCATCAGAAAACTGAACTCACAGGACAACTGTAATTAAACTATGACATTTGGAAGTGAGCCCTGAAAGACACCTGAAATTAAAAATAGGCATTGGGCATTTGCTTAACTTAGACAAATCCTAAATGAATGGCCTATGAGCCAGGAAGTGGATTCAACTAAAAATCATTGATGAATTTTTAAAGGCCAATATGGGTTAGGATGAAAATATAAAACCATTTGGAGAGATAGACATATCAGGATTCACAAACATCTGTGGGTCTTTTTCTTTAGGACATATCTCTGACCCATCGCTCCATATATGTTCACAGGGATGATGAAGGAGAATCCACTGAAAACTTTTGCCATCCTGCTAACTAGAAAGTGAAGTAGCACTCACTTCTAAAACTCTACATAGAGCAACCTATTGTATCCTCCCTAATTTTTCAGACAAGGGTCACTAAAATCTGAGACCTGGGGCACAGGTGAAAGTGCATAACCACAAAGATAAACAATGCTGTCCTTATTGGAGATGAGCATAATATGCTAGAAGCATAAGTACATCTGAAAGAGATGCCAAAACAGCTGAGAAGATGCCACACTGCAGAGACTCAGATTGTCAGTGCCTTCATAAGTTTGAGACTTAAACAGAACAAACAAAAATACCCCCACACTTTTAAAACCACATTAATAAGTATTAAAGTACCAAATCAAAATAATAATAAAAAATAGCTGGAGAGAACTCCAAGGGACAGATTCTAGGTATCATCACAAGATAACACAAAGCTTCAGAGACACAAAACCAAGATACATATGCACACACAAGGATGTCACACACAAGGTTGTCAGGATCCCCTGGCCTACACATGTGAAACTTTTAGTAAAAAAATTATAAAGCATAAAAGATAGGACAACTGTATGTATCATATTCATACAATAAGACAAATGTTAAAAATAGCAATAAATAATAGGGTAGGCTGGGCATGGTGGTGCATGCCTGTAACCCCAGTGGCTAGGGCAGCTGAGGCAGGAGGATCTCGAGTTAAAAGGCAGCCTCAGCAAAACCAAAGCACTAAGCAACTCAGTGAGACCTTGTGTCTAAGTAAAATACAAAATAGGGCTGGATATGTGGCTCAGCAGTTGAGTGCCCCTGGCTTCAATCCCTAGTACTCCTGCCAGAAAAATAATAATAGGTTAAAACCTAGTGGAACAATAATAAGAAAAAGACAACATGTGAAACTGAATAACTCATTTCAGCAGAAATATGTTAACTATAAGAAAGAAGCAAATGAACAAATGATAGAATTTGTAGACCTAGCAGAAGACATGAGTATATCTGAGGGAACACAAAGTAGGATTAATATAAAATTAACAAAACTTGGTATATAATAATTAATATACTGAAAACCAAAGACAATAAGAAAACCTTGACTGTAGACAGAGGACAAGATTGAAAGAGAAATGGTAAGAAATTCAGCAGACATCTTGTAAGAAACAATGAAAGCAAGAAGATAATAGAGTAAGTTTTTTAAAGTGCTGAAAGGTTAAAACAAAACAAAAAGCTGTGCAGTCAAAATATTCCTCAAAAGGAAAGAAAAATGAAGCCCTTTTAAAATAAAAGGACAGAAGAAACTTTATTATCAGAGGATCTTTACTATAAGAAATGATACAGGAAGTTCTTCAGGCAGAAAACATATGATATAGGTGAAAAGTTTGCATATGCCCAAAGAAAGGAATTGCATATTATCCATACTATTTGAATATTTCAAAAGGAAACTAAAGTAATAATAGTAACTGTATTCTGTGTTTAAATATATGTAAAAGTGAAATGTCTGACTTCACTGTCACAAGGGATGGAAGAGGAATCACAAGATTCTGTTATAATGTCCACATCCTATGTTTGAAGTAATACTATCTGAAAAGTGATCTCAGATTATTTAATCATGTATATTTTATAGGTATAGTTTATATAGTAGGCAAACTCTAAAGGAAAAAAATATACACAGATGATAAATCAATAAAAGATGACAAAATATAATCATAAACATAATTAAAATAGAAGGCAGGGAAAAAGAAAAAAATAAATAAAACAAATGCAGCTAACAGAAGACAGCAAGCTTGATGATTATTTTAATCTAGATATGTTGGTAAGTACCTTAGCTATGAAATCCCAGCCCCCTCAGGAATGGAACTCAGAGGCACTTAATCCCCAAGCAACATCCCCAGCCCTTTAATATTTTATTTAAAGACAGAGTCTTGCTAAGTTGCTTAGGGCCTTGCTAAGTTGCTGAGGCTGGCTTTGAACTTGAGATCCTCTTTCCTCAGCCTCCTGAGTAGCTGAGGTTACATGACATAGGATATGGGGATGGGGGATTGAAGGTTGAATGCAATTTGTGTCTTGTATTGGAAACTGTTGACTTTGGAATTAAAAAATAAGCTAAAAGAGGCGAAAGTTTATTCATTGTTGAATGGAAATAACAAGGAAGTTTGGAGGGAACATTCTTATTTTACATCACAGATCTTAAAGAGTTACTTTGATTATTTAGTCTATTTGAATTTATAGCAGTGATAACATTGAATTAACAGTATTAGAAGAACATGAGTTCAGAAATAGTTGAATGAGAAGCTTAGCAATTATCTCTTTCCTACAAATAATTATTAAACTGGAATTTTTTTTGAAAAATAATTCCAGGGTTCTGGACATTGATCAATGGCATATAATAAACTGAGAAATATTTATTCAAGAAACATCAAGTAAGAGAAGTGAGACTAGGCATTGTTTTAGACTGAAGCCATTGTATACCTCCCTCCTCACCCCAAACTCTAATAGAGAAGGTAACCTGCACCTGTAGCTGTCCAGTCTTAGGAGACTAGAGCAAAATCATTTCCAGAATTGATGAAAACAATAGTGATTTTATTATTTATTTATTTGCAATACTGGGGATTGACTCAGGGCCTCACATATGCTAGTGGTGTACCACTGAGTTACATCCTCAGTCAATAGCAGTGAATTTAATGGAAGATACCCAGAGAATGCCAATATTATTATGTGAGGATAAGATATTTTGAGGCAAAACGCCAAACAGATCATCCACAAATTTCATAGGGATACATTATGGCTTGGAAATGAGTTATTCCCCAAAGCTCATGTTAATGTAGGAATATTCAGAGAAAAAAACTATTGTGTTATGAGAACAGTAACCTTGGTTGAGTAGACTGAGTGTTAACTATAGGAAGGCGGGTTTTGGTTGCAGGAAGTGGGTCACAAGAGGTGTGCCCTGGAAGCATGCATTTTCCCTGAGGTTTTTCTCTATTTCTGAGCAGCTTTTCTCCTGTGGGCCTGTTCCCTCAAGATGCATTGCTGTGGAGCAATGGAGTTGGCCATCTACGGAGTTTGATTTTTGAAAGTATGAGCTCTGAATAAACTTTTCTCCTCTACATTGTTTTTGTTGGGTGTTTTGGTCACAGAGATGTGAAAGATGACTAAACAGGAAACATAAAGAATAGGCCAAACATAGTAGTTTATGACAATCTGTTTTATGTGCCTGGGTAAGAGTACACAGGCTTACAAAGGTCCTAATTATCTACTGGTACTTGACTAAGTATGAGGCCTTGTACCCTTAGGATGTAAAAGCTGCTGAAGATAAGTAAGCTTCCTAAGCCTTGACTAGTCCCCATTCCCACACCGATCCATTAGCAAAGGATAGAACATTTATCAGCTCAAATTTTTGGGTGACTAATAAGTGAAGCTGACCCTAGGTAGATCCTCAAGGAAAAATGTAAGAAAGCAGTAAAATAAAATTATAAATATTGATGGATCCAACTGTAGAGGAAACTTCATAAAATTATCCAGGCAAGTAACTAAAAAAAGAAACAAGTAAATAAATATAAAAATAAGTAACAACTAAAAAAAAAAAAAAGAAAAGCAAGAAATGTAGCAATTCCCCTGGACAAGTAATCCAAATTTGGTTTTTATATAACATATTAAGCAACCAGATATTTCAAAACCAATAATAGGTACTATGGCTTATCTCTACCAAAACTTACTTTGAAAGTTGGTCCCCTAAGTAATTGTGTGAAGAGGTTATGGTGACTTTATGGAACATTTGGGGTAATAAGGGATCTGCCTTCATGAATGGATTAATGAAGTCTGATGTCAATGTATCATCAATTGCAGAATGTCAATTAAGAGATCAACAAAAGAATCAAATGGAAAACCTGAAGTTGAAAACTACAAACCTAAAATAATAAAAAAAAGTACTAGAAGGGCTCAAAAGTATATGCCAGCTAGCAGAAAAATACCAAAGAGAACTTGTAGATAGCATCCACAGAAATACACAACTTGGGAATAGAGAGGAAAGCACAGAAGAATGATCCAAGCCTTAACCTGTGGAACATTACCAAAGAAACCCACACATGAATAAAGGAACTCACAGAAAGAAAGCAAAGAAAGGAACAGGAAAGTAATGAATAAATGATAACCAAAATCTTCCCTGTTTCATAAAATAAAATTTATTTAGACTTCTAAGAGGATGCAAATGGTAACCATATAATACAGTATAAGAAAAAAAATATTTAATTTGAAACAAAGAGGGACATTTTTATGAATACAAAAGGCTCAGTTCTACATGAATTTATAACAATTACAAAAGCATGTGTGTGTGTGTGTGTGTGTGTGTGTGTGTGTGTGTACATATATATCCATAGGGAGAGAGATACATAAGCTCAAATATATGTGACACAAAAACTGACCAAACTTAAGACAGAAATAGACAACTGAACAATGAATGATATTTGAATGTTTCAATAACTTTCAATAATGCAAAACATTAGAGTTCAGAAAAGATATAAAAGGCTTTGACAACTCCACCAACCAACTTGACATAATGACTTTCTTTTCAAATGCTCAAGGGATATTTTTGAGTATACTTCATTTTTAAGATTATATGACAAATTTTGATAAATGTAAATGGATTGAAGGCATATAAAATTATTTATCTTTCTCAATTAATTACAGAATGACTATGGAAAAAGTTGCCTGATCATCAAATATTTACATGTTAAATAACTTTTAAATAACCCATATCTCAGATTTTTAACAAGGGGGGTCAGAACATATTTTTATTTGCTGAAAATAAATTGACAAAATATAAAGATCTGAGATTCAGATAAGTTAGTATTGAGCAGGAAATTTTAGCTTTCAGCATCTGTATCAGAAAAGAAAAAAAATCTCAAATCAAAATCTATTTTCTCTAATAAAATAGGAAAAGAAGACAAACACTAAACAAGGAGGAAAGAAAAAATAAGAATGAACATATTTATCAAATATGTAGAAAATATGTAGAAATAGAGAAAATGAAAAAAATCAAGAGTTTTCTTAATCTATAAAAATGGTTTAGTTTTAACTTAAAAAAGGAAGGAGAGAAAGTGAGCACAATTGCTGAAGTGTGAAAGAGAAGATTATCATTACAGATTTTAATGAAAATTAAAAGCATAAAAAGGAGTACTGAAAACTATTTAGATAATTAATGTGAATTGGACAAATTCCTAGAGAGCATCACTGAAATTAACTCACAATGAAATATGATTTCTCAATTTTTACATAATGAAAAAGTAACTTTAGCAGATAAAAGTCCACCCCATGCTCATATGGATTCATTGATGAATTTGTACTATAATTCAAAGACAAGAACTTGTCAAAAGTTATAATTTTTTCCAGGGAATGGAGAGGGCTGCAGGCATCTCATCCCACTGAATGAAGCCTGCTGTTTGCTGACATCACTGAGACAAACATGGATCATAGGTGAAGAGGACAGTAGACCTATATCCTTTCTGAACAGAAACACAAAAGTTCTCAACCAAATATCCATGAAGAGAAGATAGCCACATATAACTATGTCAATATATCAGGGTTAGGAGACGTTTACTCCAGGAATGCAAGGTTGTATCAACATTAAAATATTAATCTATAATTATATTCAAAGACTATATAAGAAAAATAACATGGGTATTTCAAGAGAAAGTAGAAAAAGTATTTTAAAAATCCAAAATTCATTTGTGACAAAATTTCTCATCAACTAGTAATAGAGGGGTTTTCTTTAAACTATTGAAGTTCTTGCTTTAAAACCATCAGCTCACATCATACTTGATGATATCATATACTGAATACTTTACCTCTAATATCAGGCCAGGGAAAGGATGTCTTTTTCACCAGGTCTGTTCTACTTTGTCCCGACTGCTTGGATAGTGTAAAAAGTTAAAATATAAGACATCAGAGCCATCGAGACTGTGAAGGAAGAAATAAAACTACTTTATTAATGAGAATATGATTGTATGGAAATCCCAAATAATCCAGAATATATTACTAGAGCAAGGTGAGTAATTTCATAAGGTTCATACCATTATAAAAATCTACTGTATTTATACATACTAGCAATGAGCCATCCAACCACAGATTTACACGTGTATGTTTATGACACCATGATTCATAATAATGGAAAGTGAAATTATCTGAATATTGATGAACTCACTAATAGTTAAATAAGATATGGTATATCTATATAATCAAATACTATTTGATTATACAAACAACTTTTGATAATACAAACAACTTTTGATGTTTTACAACATGAATGAGCCTCATACTCTAACTAAAGGAAGAGAAATGAAAACCTTCATGTTATGGTTTGATTAAAGCTTGAAAATTATCATTTAGAAATACTGAAAGCTAAAATTTCCTGCCCAGCACTAATTTATCTGAATCTCAGATCTTTATATGTCGTCATTTTATTTTCAGCAAATAAAAATATGTTCTGACGTCCCTTGTTAAATCAAATCACAAGCTTGATTCCCAGTGTGGTGATGTTTGAAAGTGGTGGAACCTTTGAGTGTGTCCTAGTGGAAAGTTGTTAGGTCTTTGGGAATGCCATCCTTGGAAGGAATTACCATGCTTCTCTCAGGATGTTGTTTAATTCCTTGGAGAGCAAATTGTTATTAAAAAAAAAAAAAACAAACAAAAAACAAAAAACAGGCCTGGTCCCTGGATTCCTCTCTGGCTTCCTGTGTTACCTTGTGATTTCTTTGGCAAGCTCTCAATATGGTGATGCTGTTTGTGTGGACCTTGCCAGAGACTAAATACTTAGCCATTCTTGGGCTTTCAGCCCCTAAACTATGAACTAAATAAACCCCTTTTCTTTATAAACTACCCAGTCTCAGTTGTTTTACTATAGCAACAGGAAACTGAATAATCTACTCCACATCCAATATGAGTAAATTTATATCAAACATCTACAGGAGTCAAATCTAAATTAAGAACATTGAATAACAATCATCTGGGTGTGGAGACAGTGACAAGGAATGACTGCAAATAGGCATGAGGGATCTTTCTGGTATAACAGAAAGGCTCAACATTTGGATTGAGGTGGTGTTTGTAAAATCCATAGCTTTACTAAAAAAAAGTATATATATATATATTTAGTATAAGTGGATTTTATGAGGCATAAATTATATCTTCAAAATGCTGTTGCACATTAAAGTCATGGAGAAACAAAACAAGTTACAACATTTTAAAACAATATAGATGTTCTAAGTGATCTGTGAAAGGTAATTTTTGTATTTCATTTTGATGAATCTCTCCTGTTTTGTTATGAATAATGAATTTGCCACCTGACTTGTGACATTACTAAATATGGACAACCCTGTCATGTTTTCTTCACTGCTTTGTTCCTTTATTCTGTGATACAAGCTACATAAGAGTCTTTGGAAATAAATTTACCATTGTTATTCATTCCCTCAGATTTATACATTCCTTGACTAGAAATATGTCCATGGTAAATCATTTTAAATAATGTTTTATTGTGCTTTTTTAAACCAAACTGTGGGCCAATATTTTTACTATGTTACTAAAATTAAACCAGATATTTAATGGAATTTAGTATTAATTTATTTTAACTAAGAAATTAGAGCCTGAGAGCTTTTAGATGCACAAAGAGCATTGATCAGAACAGTGAAGGTAAGGAGCTTTATCCAAAAGTCAATATGTGGCTATTATTGTCCTTTTGATACTACTGCATTATATGGTGTCCATTGTTCCTCAGGGCAGTAGTTTTCAATATTTTAGTAAGGCAACAAATATTTGTCTACTATTTTTGGAGCCAAACAAAATAATGGATATAAAGAAAGAAATAATATGAATTTATAGAATTATCTCATGCTCAGCAATATATTATTTGTTTCTCTGAAGGTACAACTTAATTTTCCTCTAGGAAAATTTGTTACATATGCACAAGTCATTGAAGATGTGGTATAAGGAAAGTTCTTAATTCATTCAGATTGTAATCTGATATTTTAATAATAATTTTAATTTTAATAATAATAATAATAGCGGCTTGTTGAAGTCAGGTGAAATCTAGACAATTTAGAAATGGTTGACTACCTCAAGAATCTAAACATTGTATGCTCAGAGATCATTTCTTACAACTTAGGTAACTTAGGTACACTGGACTCTTTGGTTCATTGTATGCCCAGAGATCTTTTTCTTACAACTTAGGTAAACTGGACTCTTTGGTTATATGAGTTATGAACACTTGATTAGGGATCTCTTAACAGGAGAAACCTGTATATTGAATTGAATGAATGAGACTCTTTCTTGTAAGCTTGGTATTCTGTTATTCAATAGATGTATTTCTGGTAATTAGAAGCATAAGAAACCGGTTTTTATATGTTAAAATAGGAGAATAGTGCCAAGTCCAGATGGTCTACTCAATGTTTAAAATGTGATTTATTCAGGCATAACTGTTTAATCAATGTAAATACAAGGTCAGAATATGAATGAGTGAGTATCTTTAAAAGCAACATATCCATTAAAATGTTGTATCTCATAATACAGATTATGTAGGAGATTATATAGGGTAAAGTAATAATTTGTAATTTTTGGACAAACTTTTTCTACAATCACAGATTAAAGTATATTTCAAAATGTACGCAATAGTGTGGTAGACACAGAAAGATTTAATAATAAAAATATAGAAAACACATTTGATGGCTTTCTCCATTGCTCTAAATTTGTGATATAAAGTATTTTTCCTAATTGACAATAGAGTATAGAACATGCAATATTTCTATTATTTAGAAAGTAATTGCTTAATGTTTTATAATGTATGGTTTTTATTGTGAAAATAATAAATTTATCTTTATTTTATCTTAAATTATTTATCAGAACTGAGGAATAATTTTCAAAGTATTGTATTTCTAAAGCCAAATTCTGTATGATTTATATTGAAAATTTTTGAAATGTTTTATTTTCACTGGCTAGCCTTCTAGACACTTTAGGAGACCTTATAAAAAGACAAAATAACTTACAAATTAGTAATCGTTTATCTATACTTTTCTTTAATAGGGCCAGGTAACTTTCTTATTTTGATAAATTATGTACTGAGCTTGAGAGAACAATTTTAGTACATTGGTGAGTAGCATGAATAACATCATTCATTTACCCCCGATTAATAATTGATTATTGCTCCTGAGTTTCCCTAGCATGTAAGTCAACATGTCAACACATACTATAAGTACAAACTAAACTGGTCAATATTATTTTATGATGACTATGAGATACACATGAGGACTGATTATAGTAGGAACTACAAATTGGAAACTGATATTCATTTAGCACATAACATTTCAATAAACCCCTTTTGTGCCTGTGTGTGTACCTACTGATTGATACTTCCTGAGAAATAATTTATACTTGACTAGCTATACTCTCTTAAAAATACAATTTTGGTATTACTGATATTATTGAGAGAACAGGATACTGAGGGTATTTAAGTTTAAAATTGGTACAAGAACTAAAGCAATATGGTAAGGAGATTTCACAAGAATAAAGTTGAACATATAAAAATTATAAAGATTTTTATAGTGATATGGAAACAAATAGAAAAGAAAAAAAAAGAGAGAAATCTGTAGTCATTTCCACAAAAGAAGCTATCTAATCAAGGAATCAAAAAAAAAATAAAGAAACAAAACAAAAAATAAAAAAAATTTTTAAAAACTCATATATTTCCCTTAAGGGAAAGAAAGCTGTTCGTGGGAAACAAGCAACACAGATTCTTGGTGCATAGATGACAGTCACAGATGACAGCTTTTTATTGGCTCGTTTTGACGTCTTGCCTTCTATAGATTCTGTACACAGCTGTGATCTATGGGACCAGAGAGCAGGAGGTGAGCCTTAGTGTCTGTGAATAAAGATGTTTCTTTTGGTTACATGTACAGAAAAGAGTAAGATGTCAGTTCCCTCTGAGATGAGAAAGAATGCCAGTTGAATAATTTCATGGACTCCTTTTGTGTCCAAAAGGTTTCATATCATGCTTTTCTATATCAATAGAGTGAAACCAAGAGACAGATTAAACTTTGTCAAATTCTCTTTTTGAACAGCTATGTTACTCTTTGTTTGAAACTCCAGATTGGACCATGATCTACATAGATAACTTTAGACTTTTTAAGGCAAGAAAAATTCCTTCACTTATTTCAAAAGATCCCATTATAACCCCTATAAAAACAGTTCAAGCCCTGAAGCATGAAATTTGATTGCAACTCATCTACTTTCATTGCTCCCTACACAGTATCATGATAATGTATCCTCGAATTTTAGTGAGAGATTTATTTCCACTACAGATTAAAAAACAGCCATTCCCTTCAGAAACACATTTGCCACTATCCTTTTAGATTAGAGAGACCTTTGTTAATAGCATTTAATGTTGGTGCATCTGGGTACAAGTTTGTTTATGCATTTGGAAATCAGGAATACCACAATTAGATTTTTTCTGGCATTTGTAAAACTCCACAGAACACAGAGCTATTTTCAGAATTATGCAGCATTCAAAAGACACATATGAATATCATTTCAGAAAACAAAAATGGATCTATTGTTTTATGTCCACCCAAGAAGTCCACTGCAGTCCCAGTTCCAGAAATATAATTCTGGAGATGAAAATTAAAATGTACATTGCTTAAAGAGGATGCACTCTCCTACCTTCTGCACTAGAAAAAGACATTTTTTTTTGGAAGTACAAGAATAGAAACCATTGTTAATGATGCATAAATGCAGAAAACTCAGCCACCCTGAATGAATTTATAACAAAAGAAATTTTTATTTATCTATAGGAAGAATTGGGAAGTTTCTGAAAACAGAGTTCCTGGCTAGCAGAATAAAACCATGAATGTTAAACATGAAGATTTATAGGCAAGGTAATATTGTATGTAGAAAATGCTATGAACTTACAAGAAGATACTAAAATTCAAACGATGATTTTAGTAAGGGTGCTGGATTCAGAATCAATATATAAAATTCAATTATATCTATATGCTCTTGAAATTAATAACTAGAAAGTATAATTAAAACAATTCTATTTATAGTAACTTCTAAAGGTATGCAATACTTAGGAATAAATCTGATGAATTCTGTGAAAGCTTGAACCCTGAAAACTTCAAAACACAGCTGAAACAAATTAAAGAAATACAAAATAAATGCAAAATCATACTATGTATATAATATGGAAGTCTCAATATTATGAAAATATCAATTACTCATGAATTTATATAGAGATTTGGCACTATGTAATTGCAAATTCCTGGAGGAATTTTTGTTGATTTGAACTGACAAGTCAATTCTAAGTATTTTTGGAAAGACAAATGACTTACAAGTTAAAGTAAATTTAGAACTAGTTTGAAGGACTTATATTTTGCAATTTCAGATTTACTATCAAACAACTGTAGTTAATAAAGTATAGCATTTTCATAAAAATAAATAAATAGATTGATAGAACTGTATTAGGTGGACACATATATGGCCAATCAACTTTTTTTGATGATGCCTTGGGAACTCAATGGGAAAATCGTAGCCTTTCAACAAGAAATGCTGGAATGGTATTTAGTCTCATAGGTACGCTGGGACAAATGTGATGAAAAGAAAGCATAAATTATGAAATTTAAGATCTCTAATAAAGATAAAGGTAATATTTATTCATTCTGCCAATATAAACAGCAAATAAATATTCACTAACAAAGTGAAAAAGCATTGAATCAAAACTTTAAGAAGGTAGTGTTGTGAAGCTCTTCCTTCTATTTCTTTGGTACTTACCAAGAAATATTGTAAAAAGAAGGTAAATTAAGAGAAATTAAGAGAAATAGAGGCATATCTGAGATTTAAATGTAATCAGAATAACAAAACATGCTGTAATCAGTGGTGAGATCATTATATACAGAGTCAACTTATAGAATATATTATGCAAAAATCCTACAGCTTTTTCAGTTGTTATTTTAAATATTTAACATATTTTACTAGCTCAGAACTTGCTGGTAAATTTCTGGGTACCTGAAAACACATTGTGTTCAACATATCTATGTTTTTTGGGTAGTTTTGGTAAGAAAGTAAAAGTGTGTCTAGGGCCTTCCTTAACTCCAGTAGTGAAGGGCATCTCCCTCTTTATTCTGCAGTAGGTTCACCAAGAATCTTATTATGCTGAGACTGTATACATTTGCCTTAGAAAAGGGGGAAGGAAGTATACAAATTAGAAAGTACAAGAAAGTATAATTCTTGATAAAATAGTTTCCCAGTCACTATTTAAAAATGACTACTGTATGGTAGGTTTTTAAAAAGCATATACTAAAGCTATGGAAAATTTCTTTGAAAACTACGACAAAAAATAAATAAAAACAAAACTTATGTGTGAGACTTCCACTTCTGGAATGTAAAACTACACAGAAGACAAAGCTATTTCCAGAATTATGCAGTATTCAAAGGACACATATGAATATCATTTCAGATATCAAAAATGGATCTATTGTTTTATGTCTATCCACGAAGTCCACTGCTATTGACTACAATGGAACACGTATCTCATCCCTATTTCTCTCACTAGGTATGGTTAAAATGTCTCAAGTTTATATATAAGATGAGCCTAAGAAAGCTTTGGAAAGTCCCAAGAAGGAAAAAGACCCAACTAGCACTTCAGGGTTGACGAAATGACCTGGCAATGGCTTTCTTGATTTCTGGTTTTGCCTTTGGCATCCAACAACTATTAGACAAATCTGAGACCTGGAAATGCCAACAGTTGCAGACAAAAACAAAATCTAGTAAATACACAATGGCAGCAACTTCCAGAAAAGCCTACTCTACTTAGGATCAAGAACAGGGAAGATTGAGAAACACAGACATCTTAAGGTAGAGGTGCTTTACTCCAGACACTAAAATCAGAGTGATACTGAACACCCATGATGATGAGTTCCGTTTTGCCAGATGGTGAAGACTGAACACACAGGCAATCACAGAAAGTAAGTTTTACTTAAAGAATAGAACAGAGATAGACTTCTCCACAGAGAATGGTTCCCAGAGCTGGGTACTGGAAGAAGTGGTGATGTCCGGTCCCTTTAATACATTTTAGATTTCCTTTGTTCTCATGACCACCTTCTTCCCTTATCTCACCTACATGACCAGGGACCAAAGGTGGGCCCAAAGATGGGAAAGCAGCCTTCTAGGGGTGAATCTCCCAGTCTTCCCAAAGGGCCAAGTAAAGAGAAACCCAGGAGGTGCTCATTAACAACTTTTTGGGAGGAACAGTTCCCTGTTGGCAAGTAACATTGGCAAAAGGTTGAGGGAAGGAGGGGGAAGGGCTCTGAGGGCATTAGCTTTCCTTTTCTTTGGAACCAGCCTCCGTCTCCTGAATCAGACTCAATTATTTATTATTTACACTGATTGTCTCTTTGTCCCCAGGCCTCAATATCATCCCAATAAAACATGTCAAATGTCAAATGGAGATTCTAGGCTTCTGCCCAACTAGTAAAGAGGTGATTCACTCTGGTTGCCTGAGTCAGAGAAGAAAGAGTGGGGATCCAGAACTTGTGTCACCTCTGGGTGGGAACATGGTCTCTCTCTGCACTCTGTCAAGGGAAACTAAGTGCAGAAGCTGGACCCAGAAGTAGTAAGACACTCCTCACCATCCTCCTTGGGGGTTTCAGAGGGGTTTTAATGGAGAGTCAACATTTCCATGATAATTTGTAGCAGTGAGGCCATCGTCCACCCCTGCATTATAAGGGAGGAGGACCACATGGAAAACAACAATGAGACTACCTTTGCTCAAATAGCCTAGGTTGTTTGAGGCCTAGTGAAAACATGAACCCTAATCCAAAGCCCTCATCCTAGAAGAACACTTTCTCCCTAGAGATGGCTGACAACGGAAGTCAAATGGAAAACCTGAATTCATTTCCCCACCTGATACCTCTACTCCAGCTAAAAGACAGCTAAACACAAGGTTTAAGTAAGATTTAGAGTCTAACAAAAGTAACTAAAAATGTTCAGGTTTTAATAATAAAAAATAATAATTCACCATTCTAAGAAGCAGGGATATCTCAAATTATTAAGAAACGAAAATCAATAAATAATGGTGCTTAAATAAAATAGATTAGAATGATCTCAGAAGGATTCAAAGGAAGCCATCATAAAACTGCTTTGTGAATAATTCTGGACACACTTTAAATCAATGAAAAGATAGTAAACCTTAGCAAAAAAAAAAAAAAGATATATAAAAAATGAAATGGGAATTTTAGCACTGTAAATAATGCAACTACTTAAAATTAAAAGCCTTACAGACCGAAAAAAGATAGCGGCGGGAAGCGAGTAAGCCGCTCCATGCTCCGCGCTGCCGCGCCCTCAGAGTATGTTGCAGAGTCTTAAAACAAGAAGTAAAGATCATTAAAGGAGATCTGTCAATAAAGACTCAGCACCCTGTCAAGAAAGGGGCCTAGGTGGAGTGAATTCGCCACGACTCCAGCCAAGTTGGAGAGAGTGCATCAGGACTTCAGCGCGAGCAGTAAGGCTGCAGCCCCTGAGCTGCCTGGCTCCCTCGGCCCCTTCTCCCTCTCTTCTCTGCCTTTTCGCTTTGCTTATCCCCTGCCGTCTCTCCTCCCACGCTCACTCCCTAAATCTTGATCTCAATTTCTTTCCTCCACCCCGCCGACTCTCTCCCGTGCCCCGTACCCGGCCTCCACGGGGACCGAGGCGCTGCCTCCCCTCTCCCAGCCCACACCCCCTCCCCGGGGGTCTGAAGGCCATTACTGGGCCGCCACTGCCGTGCTTCCCGTGGAGCAGCTTAGAGCAGACTCTTCACCCTGTGAGTGAGCTGCCGAGTAAAATGGAACAGCTGATAAGATGAGTGAGTGACAATTTAAAATCTAAGTGATCCAACATGGTGGCAGACGCGGAGAGATCAAGTCTCTAACCCCTTCAGCTGCGAGGGCATAGGGAGAAGTAAACTGTCGAAATACTGTTTGATCAGGACCACTAGGTACTGTTGAGCTGAAGGAGATCCCAGGTGAATAGTCTGCCCTTCTCAGAACATACCAAGCCCGGATTGGCTGCATTCTAGTTCTGATTCACCTGCTTTCTCAGCCCCAAGCCCACAAACTTAGGGTTTGAGGGAGGCAAACAGAAAGGGTGTGCCCAGGCATCCATGATAACAGGGCTCCCAGGAGCAGCAGACCCCGCGTGTAGCCAGTATTGTGGTGAGCGTCACAGGTGAGCGGGGCCTGGCTTGAGGAACCACAAGAGAAGGCTCTGGGCACTCAGGATTGGAGACCCGCACAGTCTAGGAAGAAGACCTGAGGCACAGTGATTGGTTCCCACCTATCAAGAAGAGAAGCCTGGCCCAGTGGGCATAGCTCCACCTACTGGAAGAGAAGTTAATCGAGCTCTATGACTGCATTTACTATTATTATTATTTTTAATAATTATTATTAGTTTTTTTTTTTTACTTTTTGTTGTTGATGTTGTTGTTGTTCTTTAACTTTCTTATTAATGGTTTCAATTTTTTAAATTCTTTTTATTCTATTATTATTACTATTATTTTTTAAACTTTAATTTCCATTTTTTTATTATCATTATAATTTTTTTTTGGTTTTAAATTTTTATTTTTTCATTTTTTCTTTCTTTCTTTTCACTTTTTCTCTTTTGTCTTTTCATTTCTTTTCAATTTTCTTATTCCCCCTTTCTTGAATTCTACCTACCTACACTCATTCTCTTTAGTGACTTCTTCCCTTCCCTTCTAATATCTCTCCTCCCAAGCATCAAATAAATTTATAAGAGTAAACAGTAGCTCAGCAGTCAAACAGAACAAGAAGTAACATGAGCATAAAAAAGCAAAGAAGAAAAGGAGTACAAACAATGAAGGACAGCCTAAATAGTCAGGAGGACCTAGAGTCATCAGAAAAATGGCCATATAAAGAACTCAAGGAACACCTTAGACAGATGGAAAGGAACCTTAAAGACCACATTGAAAATGAATTACATAAACAGATAAAAGAAGAAGTTAAGCATCTTTATCAGGAGATAGAGATTATAAAAAAAATCAAACAATAATTCTAGAAATGAAAGAAATGATAAACTAAATTAAAAACTCAATCGAGAGTATCACTAACAGAGTGGAGCAAGTAGAAGCCAGAATGTCAGATAATGAAGACAAAATATATCATCTTGAAAAAAGTCTAGCCAACTCAGATAGGCTGGTAAAAAATCACGAGAAAAACATCCAAGAGATTTGGGATAACATAAAAAAGCCAAACCTACGAGTCATTGGGATAGAAGAAGGCACAGAGCTTCATACCAAGGTAATGAATAACCTGCTGAATGAGTTAATTACAGAAAACTTTCCAGAAATAAAAAAGGAAACAGATATACAAATTGTAGATGCATACAGGACACCAAGCACGCAAAATCACAGTAGACCAACGCCAAGACACATTGTTATGAAGATATCCAATATACAGAACAAAGAGAAAATACTAAAAGCTACAAGAGAAAAGAGGCAGATTACATTTAGGGGTAAACCAATAAGGTTAACAACGGATTTTTCATCACAGACGCTGAAAGCGAGAAGATCCTGGAACAACGTATTTCAAACACTGAAAGACAATGGATGCCAATCAAGAATTCTGTATCCAGCAAAATTAAGCTTCAGGTACGACAATGAAATAAAAATCTTTCATGATAAACAAAAGCTAAAAGAATTTGTAGCCAGAAAACCAGCATTGCAAAGCGTCTTGAGCAAAACACTACACGAGGAAGAAATGAAAAACAATAACCAAAACCATCAGTGGGAAGTGCCGCGGTAAAGACTGAGGACGGGGGGAAAGCTAATCATGGAGAAACAAACTAAATTAGAAAAAAAAAAGAGATAAGTAATCAAACATGGCAAGAAGTACAAACCATATATCAATAGTAACTCTAAACGTCAATGGCTTAAACTCTCCAATAAAGCAACATACGCTGGTAACATGGATTAAAAAAACAAATCCAACAATATGCTGCCTCCAGGAGACACATCTGATTGGAAAAGACATACACAGGCTCAAGGTAAAAGGTTGGGAAAAAATATACCACGCACACGGTCCTCGTAAGCAAGCAGGGGTGGCCATTCTCATATCGAATAAAATCGACTTCAAGACTAAATTAATCAAAAGGGATAAGGAAGGTCATTATATACTGTTAAAAGGAACCATTCACCAACAAGACATAACAATTATCAATATTTATGCACCAAATAATGGCGCTCCGACGTTCATAAAACAAACTCTCCTCAAGTTCAAGAATCAAATAGATCACAACACAATAATCATGGGTGACTTCAACACACCTCTCTCACCATTGGACAGATCCTCCAAACAAAAGTTGAATAAAGAAACTATCGACCTCAATATTACAATCAATAACCTAGACTTAACTGACATATATAGAATATATCAACCATCATCAAGTGGATATAATTTTTTCTCAGCAGCACATGGATCCTTCTCAAAATTAGACCATATATTATGCCATAGGGCAACCCTCAGTAAATATAAAGGGGTGGAGATAATACCATGCATTTTATCAGATCATAATGGAATGAAAC
Source organism: Urocitellus parryii (assembly GCF_045843805.1). Taxonomy (NCBI): domain Eukaryota; kingdom Metazoa; phylum Chordata; class Mammalia; order Rodentia; family Sciuridae; genus Urocitellus; species Urocitellus parryii. The sequence goes on from NC_135538.1 coordinate 23,800,881, forward strand.
TGGAAATCAATGATAAAAGAAGGAAGGAAAAATCCTACATCACATGGACAATGAACAAAACGTTACTGAATGATCAATGGGTTACAGAAGACATAAAGGAGGAAATCAAGAAATTCTTAGAGATAAATGAAAATACAGACACAACATATAGGAATCTATGGGACACAATGAAAGCAGTCTTAAGAGGGAAATTCATCACCTGGAGGTCATTCCTCAAAAAAAAAGGAAAAACCAACAAATAAATGAGCTCACACTTCATCTCAAAGCCCTAGAAAAGGAAGAGCAAAACAACAGCAAATGCAGCAGAAGGCAAGAAATAATTAAAATCAGAGCAGAAATCAACGAAATTGAAACAAAAGAAACTATTGAAAAAATTAACAAAACAAAAAGTTGGTTCTTTGAAAAAATAAATAAGATCGACAGACCCTTAGCCATGCCAACGAAGAGAAGAAGAGAGAGAACTCAAATTACTAACATACGAGATGAAAAAGGCAATATCACAACAGATGCTACAGAAATACAGAAGACAATTAGAAATTATTTTGAAAACCTATATTCCAATAAAATAGAAGATAGTGAAGGCATTGATAAATTTCTTAGGTCATATGATTTGCCCAGACTGAGTCAGGAGGATACACACAATTTAAACAGACCAATATCAATGGATGAAATAGAAGAGGCAATCAAAAGACTACCAACCAAGAAAAGCCCAGGACCGGACGGGTACACAGTGGAGTTTTACAAAACTTTTAAAGAAGAATTAATACCAATTCTTTTCAAGTTATTTCAGGAAATAGAAAAAGAGGGAGCTCTACCAAATTCATTCTATGAGGCCAACATCACCCTTATTCCGAAACCAGACAAAGACACCTCAAAGAAAGAAAACTATAGACCAATATCTCTGATGAACCTAGCTGCAAAAATCCTCAATAAAATTCTGGCGAATCGGATACAAAGGTACATCAAAAAAATTGTGCACCATGATCAAGTAGGATTCATCCCTGGGATGCAAGGATGGTTCAATATACGGAAATCAATAAATGTTATTCACCACATCAATAGACTTAAAGATAAGAACTATATGATCATCTCGATAGACACAGAAAAAGCATTTGACAAAGTACAGCATCCCTTTATGTTCAAAACATTAGAAAAACTAGGGATAACAGGAACTTACCTCGACATTGTAAAAGCTATCTATGCTAAGCCTCAGGCTAGCATCATTCTGAATGGACAAAAGTTGAAGGCATTCCCTCTAAAATCTGGAACAAGACAGGGGTGTCCACTATCACCACTTCTATTCAATATAGTTTTTGAAACACTGGCCAGAGCAATTAGACAGACGAAAGAAATTAAAGGCATAAAAATAGGAAAAGAAGAACTTAAATCATCACTATTTGCCGATGACATGATTCTATACCTAGAAGACCCAAAAGGGTCTACAAAAAAACTACTAGAACTAATAAATGAATTCAGCAAAGTGGCAGGATATAAAATCAACATGCATAAATCAAAGGCATTTCTGTATATCAGCGACAAAACTTCTGAAACGGAAATGAGGAAAAACACTCCATTCACAATATCCTAAAAAAAATAAAATACTTGGGAATCAACCTAACAAAAGAGGTGAAAGACCTATACAATTAAAACTGCAGAACTCTAAAAAGAGAAGTAGAAGAAGATCTTAGAAGATGGAAAAATATACCCTGTTCATGGACAGGCAGAACTAACATTATCAAAATGGCGATATTACCAAAAGTTCTCTATAGGTTTAATGCAATGCCAATCAAAATCCCAATGGCATTTCTTGTAGAAATAGATAAAGCAATCATGAAATTCATATGGAAAAATAAAAGACCCAGAATAGCAAATACAATTCTAAGCAGGAAGTGTGAATCAGGTGGTATAGTGATACCATATTTCAAACTATATTACAGAGCAATAGTAATAAAAACAACATGGTACTGGTACCCAAACAGGCGGTGGACCAATGGTACAGAATAGAGGACACAGAGACTAATCCACAAAGCTACAACTATCTTATATTTGATAAAGGAGCTAAGAACATGCAATGGAGGAAGGATAGCATCTTCAACAAATGGTGTTGGGAAAACTGGAAATCCATATGCAACAAAATGAAACTGAATCCCCTCCTTTCGCCATGCACAAAAGTCAACTCAAAGTGGATCAAGGAGCTAGATATTAAATCAGAAACTCTCCATCTGATAGAAGAAAAAGTTGGCTCCGATCTACATATTGTGGGGTCGGGCTCCAAATTCCTTAATAGGACACCCATAGCACAAGAGTTAATAACAAGAATCAACAAATGGGACTTTCTTAAACTAAAAAGTTTTTTCTCAGCAAGAGAAACAATAAGAGAGGTAAATAGGGAGCCTACATCCTGGGAACAAATTTTTACTCCTCACACTTCAGATAGAGCCCTAATATCCAGAGTATACAAAGAACTCAAAAAATTAGACAATAAGAAAACAAAGAACACAATCAACAAATGGGCCAAGGACATGAACAAACACTTCACAGAGGAGGACATACAGTCAATCAACAAGTACATGAAAAAATGCTCACCATCTCTAGCAGTCAAAGAAATGCAAATCTAAACCACCCTAAGATACAACCTCACCCCGGTAAGATTGGCAGCCATGAGGAAGTCAAACAACAACAAGTACTGGTGAGGATGTGGGGAAAAGGGTACTCTTGTACAATGCTGGTGGGACTGCAAACGGGTGCAGCCAATTTGGAAAGCAGTTTGGAGATTCCTGGGAAAGCTGGGAATTGAAACACCATTTGACCCAGCTATTGCCCTTCTCGGACTATTCCCTGAAGACCTTAAAAGAGCACACTACAGGGATACTGCCACATCGATGTTCATAGCAGCACAATTCACAATTGCTAGACTTTGGAATCAACCCAGATGCCCTTCAATAGATGAATGGATAAAAAAATGTGGCATTTATACACCATGGAGTATTACGCAGCACTAAAAAATGACAAAATCACGGAATTTGCAGGGAAATGGATGGCACTAGAGCAGATTATGCTCAGTGAAGCTAGCCAATCCCTAAAAAACAAATACCAAATGTCTTCTTTGATATAATGAGAGCAACTAAGAACAGAGCAGGGAGGAAGAGCAGGAAGAAAAGATTAACATTAAACAGAGACATGAGGTGGGAGGGAAAGGGAGAAAAAAAGGGAAATTGCATGGAAATGGAGGGAGACCCTCATTGTTATACAAAATTAAATATAAGAGGTTGTGAGGGGAATGGGATAACAAACATGGAGGGAAATGAATTTTAGTAGATGGGGTAGAGAGAGAAGATGGGAGGGGAGGGGAGGGGGGATAGTAGAGGATAGGAAAGGTAGCAGAATACAACAGCCACTAATATGGCAGTATGTAGAAATGTAAATGTGGACGTGTAACCGATGTGATTCTGCAATCTGTATTTGGGGTAAAAATGGGAGTTCATAACCCACTTGATTCTAATGTATGAAATATGAGATGTCAAGAGCTTTGTAATGTTGTGAACAACCAATAAAAAAAAAAAGCCTTACACACCAGGCTCTCTGTAAAAATGAAAACTGGGGAGGATCACTGAACTTGATAGTAGAATAGTATACCCAAATCACACAATCTGAATAAGATTATTAGCAAGAATATGGGTAGTTTTTTTTTTCCTCTTCAGTTTTCTAAGTTTTACTTTATAGTTGAATGAAAGTATAAAATATATAAGATATGGTTCTAGAGCACAGGAAGCAGGGGAAAATTTTTAAAACATTTCTTTAAAAGGGGGATGGTAAATGTATATGTGATGGGTTGGATCTTAAAAGTTCCAAAGAAGCTTATGTGTTAGGCAATGCAGCAATATTCAGAGGTGAAATGAATGGGTACTGAGGGCTCTGACCAGACCATTGGATTAATTCTTTTGATCAATTAATCATTTGAATGGACTTACTTGGAGGTGGTGAAAATTGCAGGCAGGTGGGGCATATCCAGAGGTAGTATGTCACTGGGGGCATGGCCATAGGGACTATATCTATCCCTGACTCCTTCCCTATTTTCTCTCTCTTCTCTTTTTTCCCCCCTCCCCCTCCCCCTCTCCTCCTCCTCCTCCTCCTCCTCCTCCTCCTCCTCCTCCTCCTCCTCCTCCTCCTCCTCCTCCTCCTCCTTCTTCTTCTTCTTCTTCTTCTTCTTCTTCTTCTTCTTCTCTCCTTTCTGCCTCCCCCTCTTCCTTCCTGGTTACCATAAGGTGAGTAGTTGTCCTCTGACATACCCTTTTACCATGATATAGTAACATCAGGCCCAGAGCAATGGGGTTGGCCAACCACAGACTGAGACTTCTGAAATCATGAGGTACAATAAACTTCTTCTCCTCTGTGTTGTTTTTGTCAGGTATTGTGGTTAAAACAATGAAAAACTGACTAACAAAGTATATAAAGGGAGGTAGGATTTATACATGTCACCTAAACTGGTAAAACAGGAGACAATGGTAAGGCATACATATATGACATTTGAAGCAATTCCTATGAAAACTATATGAGAAAATACATTAAAGTACCATGACTAGTTCAAAACAAAATTCTAAAATATGTTCAATCAGTTTATAAACAAGCAAAATAAAAAGTACATGGCACTAAAATAAAATGAGAAAAAAGGAAAAATATATTACTAAGAATTATATTTTTGGCCATAAAATATCTACAAATTTATAAAAATTGAAATCTTGAATTTTTTTCTTCCCATCAAGGAATCACTACTATAAGCAATAATACAAACCTCACCACAAAATCTTCAAATACCTTAAATGACACTTTTAAATAATCTATGAGCAAAGAGCCCATGTCTCTGTGAAAATAAAGAATACATTGCACTGAATAAAATGAAAATACAACATCAAAATTTGTGGGGTACATGTAAAGTAGTGCTACAGTTGAAAGTTTCAGCATTAAATGCCTACTTTACAAAAGAGAAGAACCATTAAAATAATATTCTATATTCCTACCTCAAGAAAGTAGAAATATCCAGACATGGTGGTGAATGCCTGAATCCCAGGGGCTTGGGAGGCTGAAGCACAAGGATCACAAGTTTGAGGCCAGCTTCAGCAACTTAGTGGGGCTCCAAGCAACTTAGTGAGACCCTGTTTTAAAATTAAAAAAAACAAAATGCTGTGGATGTGGTTCAAGGGTAAAGTGTTTCTTGGTTCAATAAAACAAACTAGAAATAGGAGAACAAAAATGAAGCCAAAGCAAGAAGAATTAAAGACAATAAATAACTGATATTTATGAAAGTGATCACATGAAAATAGAGAAAATCAATTTTAAAAAGCCAAGCAAACCACTCTTGAGTCTCTACAATGATCAATATAATTAGAAAATCTCTAGGTAAAAAGAGAAGACAAAAATTAACATCACTGTAGTAAATATGTCTACAAACCATGTAAATATCCAAATGTAGTTAGTATTATTAAATTCTACTGATTTTACGGAGAAGATGAAATGGAAAACAAAAATTCTAGAAAAGAAGAAAAACAAATCATACAATATGAAATAGAAAATTTAATAGCTATGCAAGTTAAATAGATTATATTAATAACATTAAACTGAAATTTTATAAAAGAAATTTCCAGGTTCAGATGGTTTCAATGGAGAATTTTATCAAACATTTGAAGAAAACATTAACAATAGTTCTTTATACTCTCTTCCAGAAGATGGAAGAAGAAAATAAACTCATTTTATAAAGCTATTATTTATCTGATAAAGTATCAGATAATATAGTATAAAAGAGAAAATTGTACATTAATATACCTTATAAAAATAAATATAATTATTCTTATTTATGTCTGTACACATATGTACATATATTAAGACAGCTACTAAGTGTGTTCATGATTAACATATGTTCCCTTAACTAGCCTATTTGAAAAACTAAAGTTTTATGTATAAAATCTCTAAATATTAGGCAATTTTTGTAATAAAGGAGGAATCTGTGTAGATTAACTCATTCTAACACCTATCTGAGTAAATTCTAGAAAAGAAGAAAAACAAATCATATAGTTGTTGTTGTAATTGAAATGTAGAGCTTTAAATTTTTTGCCTTGAATTACATTTTCATAGTTGTCTTGTTTTATGTCTTGTTTTTATGGAAAAAATATTATTACCATAAATCTTGGTTACAATGGTAGTAGCTACAGTGAGAAAATTCAAAGTGCTATAGTTACTTAATGAAAGAATAATATATTTCAATTGCATGATATCTATCTATATGATCAAGTGCTAATGATTCTAAGTAGAATGCAAGTCTGGTTTTATGATTTTTAAAAAGGTAATCCACCACATTAATAGACTAAACAGAAGCAATTTATTGATTAATGAAGAAAACACATTTGGCAAGATCAGTGCCTATCCATGTTAAGAATTTCAGAAAATCTAGGAATAGAAGTGATTTTCCTCAACTTAAAAAAAAAAAAAAAACTATACAAAAGAAGTAGCATGAAATTTAATGGCAAAATAATTAATGCTCAAACATTTTAAATTCCACAAATTTGTATCAATCACCAATGGACTAAGATTTTTTCCTCAGTAATCTCTGAAATTTGTTTAAATTATACACTTAATACATCAGACAAACTGGATTGTTTTTGTATAAAGACTGCTTCCATCTAAAATGATGTCAAGAGTACTTGGGGGGTATATCTTGTACATGATATTCTTAGAGGTAATAATGCATGAACTTGTTTTATATACTCTTGGACTATGTATTTAACATGTAAAAATGTACAGTATTAATGTCAACCATCTCTTAAAAGTTAGCCTATAAATATTGTTGTATAATTTTCTTTGGTCAGAGACATTTTCGTCTAAGTAGTGCTGTCAGGATTTTCTTCAGTGCCATTTAGCAAAATATCTGTCATTCACCTATGCAACTAGCAAAAATGTGTGTAATACTTCAGAGTACCTTATAGTTTCTCTTTTAAAATTTCGTCACTATTCTTGTGGAACCTGATCTAGCAAAATTAGAGGAAAGCCCTAAGGAAACTTACTTGAGAAAAGCCAACATTTCCAGGTTAAATAGTGGAATCTACTACTAAAGATAACCAGTATAATGTCTACCATCTCAACCCTCCAAAGTTTGCAAGGTGTTTAAGCTGTTATTTGTGCTTATTTGTGGGGTAGTTGAATAAAATTGGGTACTTAATTTTTCGGTTCCTTGTCCCTCATGAAAAAGCAGTCACTGTAAATTTGACTTGTAGACAAAGTAGAATCTGCTCTGCATGTTGCTTTTGTAAAGATGACATTTTTCCATCCAAGCACATGCTATCCAATTTCCTGTCTATCACACTATTGTATAAAGAGCAGCAAAACTGGAGGGGAAAGAAAGTGCTGTACACACTGAATTGCTCTGCATGGTCTTATTTGAGATAATTGGTGTAAGAATCTTGATGTTTTTTATATTTGAAAACATCAAATAAAAATGGAAACAATAAAAAATAATAATTAATGCTCTTCCCTTAATGCTGACAAAAGACGTAAGGGTGTCCACTTTAACCTGTATTATTAGAAATAGTACTGGAAGTTCTACTTAGTGATAAAGAAAAAAAAGTAAATGATAGATATATAGATTGGAAAAGAATAAATAAAACTTTATCTCTTCTATTATTGAATATCTTTGTATGTGAGGATACAATATCAAAATATAGGGTCAAATATATACACCACCAACATACATATAAAACCAAATTAAAAATACAATATCTACAATGCTAGAAATAGTTATAAATCTAAAAAACACACATAGGACATATATGCTGATGATAGAAAAATACTGATTATGCATATTAAATATTTAAAATAAAGACATACAATGTTTATGGATTAAAGAACTAAACAACGTAAATGCCAATTCTTTTCAAATTGATATACAAAATCAAGGAAATTCTTATCAAAGTACTGGCATGATTTTTTTGCAGTATAGATAAAACTACTCTAGAATTTACACAGAAATCAAAGGATGAAAAAAACAGTCAAATAATTAGAAAAAGAGGAAGAAAGTGTCAGAAAACTGTATGCCTAACTTCAAGGTGTTTTACATAGAGACTGTAATCGTGACTGTGTAATATTGATGGAAGGATGGTCATATATAGCAATAGAACAACACAATGCCTGCAAATAGCCCTACACAAGGTTAGAAAACTGGTATTTGTAAAGGTGTGAAAAAATTCAAAATTGAAGGAATAGATTTTTAAATTTAAAATGCTAGCACAATCATATATCCACAAGTACAAAAATAAAACTCTCCCTAAACTTCATACCTTATATAAAGACATCACAACTTATATAAAATTAATATGATCAAACTGATGATGTATTTAAATGGCAAACAAAAACTTTATAGTGTTTTGAAGATGGCATGGAAAAACATCTTTGGGGTCTAGGACTTGGTGTAGAACTTTTAGGTAGGATACAAAATTCACCATTGATCAGAAAAAGAATTGTTGGATTTCATGAAAATTAAAGGTCTGTGAAAGAGTCTGCTAAGAAAAGGAAAAGACAAGTAACAGGCTAAGAGAAATTACTTGTCAATAACTTATTCAACAATAAGCCAATGTCTAAAAAATATAAATAATTCTCAAAATTCACCCTAAAACAAACAACAACAACAACAAAATTTAACTGGAAATAGCCCAAAGCTATGAAGACATATTTCACTACAAAAGTTATGTTATTGGCAAATAAGAACACAAAAAGATGTTTACAATGTTATTCTTTAAAGAAATGCAAATTAATATCGCAATGAAATCTCAGTACTCACCTGTTAAAATAGCTAAAATGTGAAATTATAACGTGACTATTCAAAATACTGATGAACATGCAGAAAAACTAAACACATTATCTAATACCTTCTGTCAAAAAACTTTGATTTTTCACAGTTTCTGTGTTCCTATGTGGAGAATTATGCATCTGGTGGGTTGGATATTCTTACCACTTTTATGATATGCCCTTGTTAGTAAGAAACTTTCTCCTAAGGATGTATCTTGGAATATCATTTTGTTATACAATGTTGGCTTTATTTCTATATAGGCACCATAGTTGAGTTATTATGGCTTCCCTGGCTATGATTAGTGACTATAATCATAGTGTCTACCATGTGGAATATAAAGTGATATAGACTCTGGTAAACAGTTGGGTAGTTCTTAAAAATTTTTGCAATTACAATATCATCCAACTATTGCAGTCCTGGCATTTACCACAGACACATGAAAATATATTTTCACAAAATAAGCATATATATAAATACTTGTGGCAGTTTTATTTGTAATGAGTAAAACCTAGGAATGACTCCATTGTCTTGTGATGAGTGAAAGATTAAATATCAGTGGTATATCCATTCCATGGAATACTATTCAGCAATAAAAAGAATGAATTATTGATCAGGCAAGAAAAGATATGCATTTTAAGGCCATTGTGCTGTGTGGGAAAAAAATCAGTAACAGAAAGTCAGATATTTTATCATTGAATTTAGATAAAAATCTTAAAATGTTAAAACCAGAGATAGAAAACAAATTAATGGTGGCCAGAGTTTTGGAATAGTGGAGATAGTGCATATTTAATCTGATAGTGTAAGGGAGATCTTATTGTGAGGTAATGTTTTGGTGTCTTGACTATAGTGGTGGTTACACAAATCTGCAGATGTGGTCAACTGACATAGGACTATACACTTACATTGAACCAATGTCAGTTATCTGGCTTTAGCATCAAGTTATGCTTCTACAGAATACAACCATAGGGGGGAATTGAATGGAGGGCTCTGGGACCTCTCTATTACCTGTGTAATTTTCTACGAATCTATAATTATTTCAAAACAAAAGTTTAACAAAGTGAAGATTCTGATTAATATGTTGGTTTTGGAAACATGAAGGAATTATCTTTAATTCAACAAGTGGAGCTGACACAGAAAACAATCAGTTATCTGGTTTTGTTCATATTATGCTTAGATCAATAATATCATGTGACAAATGAAATGACAGTTGTTTTCTTTATTGTGACCCTAGACTTAGAGAAATTTGGTGTACATAAGTCAAAAAAATCCTACCCCTGTCCTGTCCCATCACTATGGAAGGGCTGTTTAGCACCCCCAAGCCATGACATTCAGTTGCAGGTGTTTCTAAGGATGTAAAGAAGAGGAAGGGAATGGGACACTCATGGCAGAGGGGATGACAGCAGTGGCCCACTAGTGTCAAAGAATAGTGTTCTGTTCTTATTACTCTTTAATAAAAGGCTGTTGGAAAAGATGAAAAACCTGTCAGAGCTATTGTTTCACATCTCTAAATCAGTTTAGAGAATCTGAAAGCAAGACAGATGAGGTAAAAAGAAACGGCATCTCCCCTGATTAAAAAGAAAATAATAATGCAATACATGAGAAAAAGTATGTTATAAAAGAATAAAGGCAGTGACTTTGGAACTGGTGTTTAGGGTTTGTTTGAATCTCTGCTCCACCATATTTTTTTTTCTTGAAATGAAATGAGAAATACCAACTATGAAATTATATTTCAGTGAATAACAACAACATATTATAATGGTACAAAATAAGTTATTATCTATTTTGGTTGGTTTTTATTTTTTAATTGTAAAATGATTATAATGTTCTTTATATATTACCTTTGAAAAAAGTACTAAAACATACAAAGTAATTAGAAACCATTAGTAAAATAACTATAATGATCTTTATATATTACCTTTGAAAAAAGTACTAAAACATACAAAGTAATTATAAACCTTTACTAAAATATTTTATTTTTAATGGCTGGTAGGACTGAAACGTTTTCCAAATAATCATTCAAATATAACTCTTAGAAATAACCATAAGTAAAAATTTTTGGTTTTTTCCCACAGATGTTGTTACATATTTTGCAGAAATATGTAGCTTCAAATAAAAGGGCTTATAGTCTTCTATGAAAAAAATACACTAAATGGAAGTACTTAGTTCAAAAGTTATGCTAAAGTTACCATGAAGACTTGCTGCGAAAGGTAACTTAAGGAGATAGTATTTTAACTAATAAATTAATCATATTAACAATATAAACATATAGTTTAAAAAGATAAATATCTTCAGTTTTATCTTTTATGTATGTATGTAAAAATGAATATATAGCATTTTTATTCAATTAGTAATTGTAATTTAATCTTTCCTGGTGAGTATATATAACCGTACTTATTAATCTTATTAACTACATGATTTCCAAGAAATGGACAGATCCCATTTTATTTAACCCTTTATTTCTTGATGGACATTTAGTTTCCTTGCAATGTGTACTAATGGAATACTAATAATAAAATCCTATTACATTACCACCACAAACATACTATGGCTGAATCCTCAAAATGATTTTAAATGTTGTGTCAACTCAAGAAGATTTTTAAATATGAAAATTGTATAATATATTTTCATATATGTTAAGTCTCAGAAACATGCCATTCATGTGCCATGTTTTAAATGTAAATTTAAAATAATTTTAAATGGTTAAAATTAGAAAAGTGAACACAGCATTTTATTATTGGACTGAAGACTACTAATAATTATTTTAAGAAATTAAGTTATGTTAAAGTAGGAAAAATACGAGAAACGAAATAAAGATAGTAACTTCTTGGTAACCAACAAATATAAACTACATTTTTGATATTTAAAAACATTGTGTCAGATCAAAAATTTATATTGTACTAAGTATTAAATCTGAATCATTCCCATTCAGTAGAAGAATGGCATTTTTACCTTTTGTCATTGTATAAGAAGCTCTATGCAATCAAATAGAAAATAAAGATATAAATATTGCAAATATATTAATATTCCCAATTCCAGGTAGTATTTTTACAAAACAAAGGGTATCAGATGATAAACCGAATGTTACGAATCTCCTCAAGATTTGAAAATAAAAGTTCAATTATTTTTTATAATAATGGTAATAACTACTTAGGAAATAGAATGAAAAATAACTATTCCAATAGTTATTGGGGTTTAAGTGGGCCCCAAATGTAAAACAACTCTTTAGCTTCACTTGAGAATTTAATATGATAAACAAAGGCATTAAATATGGGTAGAGAATCTAATACCATTTTTGTGGCTGATGATAAGTATTGTGCTGAATCTGCTGAAAATCAGCTTTCTTTATACTGAATTTAAGAATTAAATGGACTTAAAACCTATGATAGAGATGGATGCTCAGGAGCCTCCCAATGCAATGGCTTCTGCTCTCTTAAGATATACAGTGGGGAAGGTCACAGCAGAACCTGCGATCTCTACAGAAAGTTCTTTCCAAAAGGCTGTGGGAGATGTCTGGGACAACAGCTCTATGATTCTCCTTGAAAAATTATGATTTGCCCTGAATTCCTCCTTTTTTATTAAGCATAAAAAAGCGGGGGTGGGAGAAGGAAGTGAAATGCTGGTGAAATTTTCTCCACATGGAAGGAAACATAAGAAGGTGGTAGGAAGCAACCCAAACAAATACTAAGCAAGGATGTGAATACATCTAATACATCCAAAGGGGAAAGATAGAAAGATATCTGCACAAGTAGAGACGAAAACATATAATTGGATTAAATGTTGAGGTTCATCTAGTATTTCTTCGGGGAAATAATTTTAATAAAAGACTATTGTATCTCCATAAATACATAAAAGGATACTGCATTCATCTAGCTCTGCATCACATCTAATTGAACATTAAGCCTGCTCTCTCAGAAGAATGATATTTCTTCCACTTATATTTACTGCTTGCAAAGAATTTCAGATTTATCTGTGATTCAGCACCTGAGATACAAAATAAAATCATGAGGCTTTTTTTTTTTTGTTAAACTGTTTTCCAATTTTGAATTATTTTATCCTTCAAATTTGGAGTTTGCATAAAATACTATACATTAGAAGTGTCATCATTTTAAGATATGTTCATATACATCTATTTTCTTCTACCTTATTGCAGTGTTATATAAAAAACTTATCAGCTCGATTCCATATTTCACTTAAATGACTAGAGGGTATTATTTGGAACCAATTAGGGTTATATAAATCAATTGAAATATCAGTGTATTTTGAGAATTTTAATTCTTGATGGAAGATTCAAAGTAAATCTAACTTCAGCTTATCAGAACATTTAAAAATATTGAAAAATAAATGCATCTGATTGAACTGGAAGAAGAAGAAGACTAGAAGAAGAAGTAATCGATGCTAAGATCTTCACCATTACTGTGGGCATTGTTGGGTATTCTGCTTCCAACTGGGGAAATACATCTAATTAATGGAAGATTGCCTTAACGATTTGCCTAGGACTACAATTAGTAGAGACCTCTGGGGACTGTGGTTTCTGCTTGGGGTCCTCCAATTTGACTATATTGCTATTCAATACTGGAAATTAATGAAAGCTTGATGAAAAAAGATACAATGTCCGACTGAAGTAGTTCTTTTTAGGCCTACATTACCTTTCTTGAATACTTGTGACTACATTTTAAAAGAAAAACTTTCCAAATACTTCCTCTCTATATAAATCATAAGTTTTTCATTTTAATTCACGACAGATGGCAGCTGTCTTTAAGGGCCATTGCAAAGATGAATGGTTGCCTGGGGTTCATTTCTATTCAAAACTTTTTGACAACCAACTATGCAAAGTGCTTTTTTTTTGTATCAGAAGAACTACTGGTTCTAACTCATGTTTTTAATAGGATGTGTTTTACACAGTAGTAATTTATAGGTTGACAGCAGAACAAAAGCATTCTGATAATCTACTTATGAAATTATTCTAATTGTGCTTGTGTCCTGATATGGTGCCCTTTGTAATCTATTCTCCACAAGTGGGGAGGAAACCATCTGACTTGCATTTTAACAAAAAAATGCAGCAGAAGAGAAGAAATTCTGACATTAGGTCATTAAAGACAGTGGCTTCTATCTAGTTAGCACTTGCTGATGTCTTGGGGGGCACCAGAATCAGGAGGCACCACAGCTTTGCAGGTTCAAACAACAATTCTTTATTCCCGATCTCACACCAGCCTCCACACACGTTCAGGGGCAATTCCAATATCCGATCCCCAATCCTACTCCACGAGGCTTTTTTCAAATCCCATTTTAATCTCACGAGAACTCAACGGAAACAAGCAGCAGGAACACCCTAATCCCAGCATCAATAATCTTCAACCTCAACTTCCCTAAAACTCCTATTGTCACGCCCTAAACCCAAGGACGGAGATACTTCCTGCAGGAATACACCCTAATCCTGGATCCACCCTGGTGATTGAGCAGGGTCACCTTTCTCAAACACACAAGCAAGGTCACAGCAAATTTCCAAGGCAAGTCCATTTAACATGGGGTACACTGGCAAGGATTACAATGCGTCATACCTACTTGGTAATGGCCCTCAGCAAGCACTCACACTTGGGATCTTATCAGATTGTTCATGTGGGAGTAGTCCACATGACAAAGGACTGAGTGCATCCTCCAGCTAATGACCAGGGGAGAAGTGAAATTCTTTAACAGCCCATAGGAACTTATTCTTGCCAACATCTACATTCAAGAGTGAGCTTGACTCTTCTGGTTGGGGTTTAGGAGGAGTGTAGTCTCATACAATGCCTTTGTTACATCTGTGGGGTAGACCAGAGAAACAAGAAAAAGAAAAGTGGAGACAGGATTTATGATCCACAGAAACTTTGAGAAGTAAGTGCTGTTTTTAAGCCTTACATTTTAGGATAATCTGTTAGGCAGCAACAGACAAAATAATACAAACATAAATGTCCATAATGTTTAAATTGGATGACACTGTCTCAGAGAATAATCAATGGGGAAAGAATGTTATTGTTATACAAAAACTTCCTCAGAATTGTTCAGGGTTTAGCAGTGTTTTATTAGTTCACACCTGGCACTATTATACCTAGCCACCACAAGTTGGATGATTTATAAACAGGAAACATTTATTTCTCACAGTGTGTAGGCTGAGAAGTTCAAGACTGGCATATTTGGTGTCTACTGAAGGCCTGTTTCTCATAGAGGGTGTCTCCTTTCCCTGCACCCTCACATGCTAGAAATATGAGTTTTCTGTTTGGCTTCTTTCTTACGGGTACTGATCTCATTCATGAGGGCTCTGCTCTCACTGTTGGGAACCTCCCCCATCCCCATCTTCTAATACTATCACTCTAGTTTTAGAATTTCAATATTTGAATGGGTGGGGAGCACAAAGATTTAAGGTCACATCTTCTCTGCTTTTAAATTTGTTAAGGGATTTTTCATGCCAAGAATGTGATGTATTTTGGTGAATGCACCATGTGACCCTAAAAGTAGTGCACATTCTGCTACTGTTGGATGAATTGCTCTATAAATTTCAATTACAGAATGTTGATTAATAGTGCTATCCAGGTCCCCTATTTCTTTGCTGAGTTTTTGTTTCCTGGAACTATTACTTAATCAATAGTGGTGTGGAAGCATTATTCAATGAGGGGAGACTTGTCTGTTTCTTCCTACAGACTTGTTTATTTCTTCTGTAGTTCCATCAGTTTTTGCCTCATGTGTTTAATACTCTCTTATTAGGTACATTTACATTTACTTTCATGTCCTTTTGGGGAACTGATTCCATTTTTATTTAATAACATCCTAATATCCCTCATGATTTCCCATTCCTGAAATTACCATATCTACTCCTGATAGGCTCAGTTTTAGCATCGTTTTATTCTTCATTTTCCATAGGGAAGAAAGGCCAACAAGGATACCATGGGAAGAAGACCAGGTACAAGCTCAGGAGAGAGGCCGCAGAGGAAACCAATCATGTGCATACCTAGATCTTAGACTTTTGGTGAGAAAATACATTAATGTTGTTTAAGCCACTCAATCTTTCTTATTTGTTATGCTAACCCTTGGACACTAAAATGTGTCTAGTTCTATATTTTATTTTAAAATATTTATTTAAAATAAATAATTTAAAATATTAGAGATCTCTTTAGGGTGTGCATTGAAATTAATAACCACATTTAAATTATTATTAAATATTTATCTCTGTTTTCAATAATATTCCTACTTGTAACTTGTTATGATATTATTTAATCCAATTTTTGAACTTTTACAGTTTTATTTTTAAGTCATCATAGTATAAGTCATTCACCACAGACCCAATATATCTTAAATAAGATATGAACGCTCGAGTTTTCTATATTACTTTTCTAATGAGATTTTTCTGTCAACTTTTTAAACAACAACAAAAAAAATCCTTTTGACTCATCCTGTGAGTAAAATAGCTTAAAATTTGTCTTGAAGCTACTCTCATTTTATAATTAGTTTGTTGTATGTCTTATTTTGCTTTAGGAGTAATTCTAAGCTTTTTGCTCATGCCTTACATTTTAAATATTGTTAGAATTTATTCACAAATAAAAATATTTCATATTAATGTACGTACTAAGATGTCTCTTCAGTACAAAAACCATTAGATCACATACTTGTTCATATCGTAAATCTGTGCCACATCAAAGATCCCTTTAACAGTGACTGTGTATGTTTATCTGTCATCTCTCTAAAGATCTTCCCTGTGCCTCACTTTTTTCCTGTTGTCTTGCTTTATCTTGGCCATTGGAGACATTTAAATACCTGTTTTAGGGCCCTACCAATCCTTTGGATCAATATTTGCTTAATCCTGTGTTAGTGATAAATTTTAAAACTTTACCCATCTTTTTTTTTTATCCCTTTTCTGTTGCCTTTTTATTCTTTCCAATAACCTCATTTTCCTTTTTTATCCCTTTACTTTGAAACATGATCAGAATGCTAAGCATTTCTGATTTTTTTAAATCTTATCATCATTTTGTGTTTAAAATCGTCCATTTATTATGTTCCTCTGAGCTCTATTCTCATTCTTTTGTTCTTTTATTTTACAAGAGTCCCTGTGAGTATTTCTTTGCCTTTATACTTAATTCCATATGATGAGATTCTTTATTGGGTTTATTAGCAGGTGATATTTTAAATTAGAAGACTTCTTTAAAAATGGGATGGGAAAATTGACAAACCAGATTCTATCCAAAACAAGGTCACTACATTGTGAAGTGATTATTATTGATGTCAAATAAGGAGTTAGAAACCTGACAATTGTTTAGCTTGGAAATGAAAGAGGCTGTTGAAAAGATACAGCTGTCTAAATATTGATAGGACTGTAATCAGGAAAAATAAGATATTTTCCTGGATGTATCAGAATGCAGATTGGAAATTTCATCTCTATCTACATAAAAATTGTGTCATGAAAAGGTTAATTTAAGTCACTGTGGGTTTAGTTCCTTACCTTAGCTATTCAAATAGAGTTAAAATGACCTATTGCCATAGCCTTTTGAAAAAGATTTCTTATTTAGGTAGCTATGTGACTAGATGTATATAAAAGGCAAAAGGAAATAGTAAGTAAACTTGTAATTTACATGGACTGAATATTTGGGGAAAAAAAGGCTGTGAAATGTTTATTTTTCATTCATTTAAAAGACCTTATTTCCACAATATTAGAGTTTGATCCAAATGATATGGTTGAGTAATGCAAATTAGATTCCAAAGTAATTATGCTTTACAGTCTAATAATCTTAAACATCTTCGATAAATTTCCTTTTGCTCTAGATCAAAATGAGCTGTATTTGTCAGTTATTTAGAAAAGGGATACATACAGAATACATTTAAAGGAAAATAATGTAAAAATATTAAAATTTTAATTATTAGGCTGCTGCATATCTTTTCATATGAGCAAAATGTGTGGTCGACTGAATATTTGTAAAAGTATTACTATGATTTTCCTTGTTTATTCACCATCTCTTTCTAGAAGATTTGCAATGCTACCTGAATTTATAACCAAACCTAATATGGTATCACTTCTATAAATTGTAGTACTGCCAATAATTTCCTAGGATAGGAAATCTAATGATTATTTTAATAACTGCTTTAACATAAACACTATTATATACGTTGTTAACTAAACATTAACAAAATAAACTGTGCACTGTACTTACTTTCAGCTTATAAAGTCCTCAAATAGGATACACCATTTGAGGTTAGCCTGAATCTTTCAGAAAGCTTGTGTATTCAATTCAGTACACAAGAGACGTTTTAACTATTCTAATGAATAAAAAGAAGCTTTTCTTCTTGCTCTGATTTCTACATGTATATGATTTCAAAAATGACTTAGTCATGTTCCTAGCCATCCCTGCTTATAATGAAGCTGCCCACACAATTTTCCACTGAAATCTACAAAACTTTGATTAGATCAAATTTGAATCTACATCATTAAAATTTTGTGGGTAATTAAGGCTACATTTGAACATATGTATGATGTTTTCACTTAGTTTTAAACATATGTATATTTGTGTCCATTTTCATTTCCTTTATTCCTTAAAGACCATATTAAATTTACAATGATAGTATAAATGCAAATATAAAATATGGTTCAATTTAATTAGAAGGAGTATCATATTTTCAAGTAAAACTATTATGCGTTTTAGTGGTTGTTAATGTTATTTTGATATAAAACGTGCAGATGGAGGACATTTTGTATTCCCTTACACATTTATCCCAGGGCCACTTATCCATGAATCTCAATGCTGTCCCAGAGAAAATGTTGGCATCTGGACAAAGCAGACACTACATTTCTTATTTTTTCTTCTTTTTATAGTGTTGGGGATCTAACCTAGGACTTTGTCATGTGAAGTGAACACTATATCAGTGAGCTACACCCCCAGCCAAGTTATCGAATTTATTTACAAATACACTTGAATTAAAAATAAAAGCTCCTGACTTGGTAAATTGGATGTCATAAATACTAGTGATCAGTATTTTTAGTAGAAGAAACTGTCAAATCTTTAATTACAAAAAAATACAGTGTTAATGGGCACGTTTTAACAACTTTAAATGATGACTATTTTAGTATTATCTTCAGGAATTCAGAAGGAACATAAATTATAAGGGATATGTGGTGAAGTATTCAAAGAGAGGTCTGTTATATGCAAACCCAGAACAACCTTGAGGAAGAGAGTCTAGTATGGTGGATCTTAAACTTGGCATCACTGGGAGGGAGTTGTAAGGTACTGTAGACTACTGTATACTTTTAGAGCTCGAAAATGTTATACTAGTTAAGTATTTTAATTTAACAAATAATGTTAAGTTTTATTAAAGCTCAACATACCATGTTTCTGAATATAGAAACATGTCTAACATGTTATAAAAATATGTCCCTGAAAAATACTTTAAAATATGGGGTACGGTTCTTTTATATTTGAAAATTTCATGTGAGAGCTATCTCATTTTTCAATAATGGTAGCTGTGACAAATGCATGTGCATTTTATCACCTGTAAAAGTATATTCTTTTTTCTTTATGACCTCATAAATACATATTAATAATAAAAGTAGTTATGGGATAACTACTTTTATTATTGCATTTATTATTTTCCCCTAGCTCTGAGGCTACAAATTTATTTGGCTTTGGAAATCTCTTCTAATATTAAGTGTGTTATGTTATGATGTCATTTTTAAAAAATATTTTTTTAAGTTGGCATTTGAGATATCTGTCTCCCAGGTTTTGGCTTCTATACTACTATACTTAATATCTTTCACACACATACTTAGAATAAATATCAGTTTTACACTATTTTATATTAAGACTTTGATAAATTTGTTTTTTCTTTTGACAGCTTTGCCAAGTATTATTTACATGCCATAAAATTCACTCGTGCTAAACCTCAATGTTAATGGCTTTAGTTAATGTATAAATTCATGCATCCCGTCACCAAAAATATTTTAGACTGTATCCATCTTCTCTAATTCATGCATGCCTATCTGTAGTTGTTTCCTGCTCTCAGCCTTATTCCTAAGTGATTGAAATATTATGTCTCTGTGTGAATGTGTGCCCATGTTTCTTTTTCCCTTTTCTAAAACTTTTACACAAATGGAGCAGTCCTTCAAGTAATCATTTCCTTCTCATTCCCTTTTTAATATTGTGTTTTAGAGAATCACCCATGTTTTTGTATGCATTGATACTTCATTCAAAATTACTTGTGAGTATACATATACACTCCATTGTTCTCATTCCCTAGCTGAAATTCATTGTAACAATTTTGAGCTATCATGAATAATGCTGCTATAAGTATTCACATAGAGTTCTTATGTGGACATATGTTTTCATTTCTCTTGGATATATTCCTTGGAAATTGCCAGGTCTCATGGTAAGTGTATGTTTTGCTTTCAATAAACACGTACATACACAAAAGGCCAAAAATATTTTTTAATTGCCAAACAATTTTGTCAAGTTTCTGGACCAATTTTACATTTCAATGGCAATGATTGAGAATTCAGCCTTTCTTTATTGTCAATGGCATGTAGCAACAGCAGCCTCCTTTATTTTAGCTGTGTTAGTGAGCATGCAATATTATCATATTGTAGTTTTACTTTATATGTCTCCACTGATGAATGTTTTCTTAGAATCTTTTTATGTTTGTTATGTTTAGATGTACCCTTTAAAACATCTTCTTTGGTTTAATTGTTTGTGTACTTATTTATTCAGTTGTTCGTCTTAAGAGATGTGTAAGAATTTTAAACATATTTTTGATATAAGTAGTTTTATGACATTTCTATTTTGGAAACACTTTCTTCCAGTTTATGGCTTAGGTTTTTGTTTTTTAATGGTATCTTATGAAGATTTAACATTTTAACTTGTGACAAAGTACAATTTATCAGAATTTTCTTTTTATGGTTCCAACTTTTGCTTTAAGAAAGCTTTGTCTAATCACAAAGTACATTTCTTTCCTATTTTGTTCCAGAAGTTTCATATTTTATTACACTTTTGGCTAGGATTCATTATGAGAGCATTATTGTGTATATAGTGTGGTAAGAGTGAATTAAAATTTTTGAATTTTGCATTTTACTAATCAATTCTTTTATTATGACTTATATTGTGCCTTCTCTATTGAATTTCCTTGGCATCTTTATGGAAAATCAATTAACCCTATGTATTTGTTTAATAGTGGAAATTCTTCTGTGTTTTACTTTTCATATGATCTCCTTGCTCTAATATGGTAGTCCTATTTGCAACAGAATTTCAAAGCTTTGGGATATGTATTGAAATGATGTAGTAAAAGTCTCCCAGCTTTGTTGATAAACAATAAAATATCTACTAATTATAACAGAATTTCAGGTTACACTTAAAGAAGAATTTCAAAATTATTTTCATTCACACCATGAAATCTTGGCTTCAAGATTCTTCCCTCAAATTATCTAAATGTTTATTTTTCCTTTGAACTTGTTCTAATAATATTATAGTAAGACAAAATATCTTTACTTTTCTATAATATTGTATAAAAACCCTAATTTTTTAGATGTAATAATATGCTTCTTAATGTAGGTGTAATTCTTGATTTGGTACTGTACTACATTGGTATCAAGAGGTAGCATTTTTTTTCCCCAACTCTTTAGAGCCAGCAACACATAAGCAATATGTAAATTAGTCTATTCCTTTTGTATTCTGAAGATGTTTCCACAATTAACCTTGGCAGTTTAAGGAAATTTTCCCTCAGATCTTTAGTAAATGTATCAAATACTAAGTTTATTTCCTTTTACCATAATAGCATAACATAGGTGGCTTGGTGGCTTTTATCACTGAATTAGAGCCTGTGTCAATAAGTAATTTTGCTTTATTCTGACAAGCTATTTCTGTAACAATGTTTCTTGGAATCCAAATGATCAAAACTTCAAGTTAAATGTCTTTTCTACCAGTGCTTTTCATGAAAAGACATTTCAAAGAGGGCACAGTGCATGTGTTAAAACAACCCTTCGTTCTCCCGTGAAAGAATTTTTCCAGTGAAATAATAACTCATGTGTATTGAGCTAATATTAGTCTATGAGAGATGATTTCTCAAATGCCATGTTTCAGCTGTGATTAGATCACATCCCCAAGGAATTTGACTATATTTTTCTTCCACCAGCCTGGAGAGAATAGTAGTTATAATCTCAGTAGAAATCTGAGACATTAAAAACTTAATCTTAGAGTACTAAAAGCAATCTGGGACCTCAGGGTTATCTAAAGATAATGCTTTCATGGAAAAACTTATGCGGTCACTGTTAAAGAATCGACTTATTTCGATTACTTTATACTTTATATGTTAACTTTATTTAACATTAATTTATAATTAATGTAATTAAACATAACTTATAATTCATTTCATGCATAGAAATAATTTGAAACTAAGACTTTATACCAAATTTATCTGAATTGGTGATCCAAATCATTTCCTCCCTCCTCCCTCCCTCCTTCCCTCCCTCTTCCTTCCTTCCTTCCTTCCTTCCTTCCTTCCTTCCTTCCTTCCTTCCTTCCTTCCTTCCTTCCTTCTCTCTCTCTCTCCCTTCATCCCTTCTGGTGCTGGGGATGGAAACCTCACACATGCTAGGTAAGTGCTCTCCTACTGAGCTCTCCCACTGAGCTGCATCCCAAGCCTTCATATTTCTTACTCTAACTTGTTACTTCCAAATGGCTAGTGATGAACCAGTTTTTAATTAGTCATGCCTATCTCTCAACCGATCTTGAAAGGTAGATGTAAAATCTCACTGTTCTGCGGGAATATCAAATTTGTGATATAAAACATCTCCTTTATGAAGGACTAAAACCAAGCTTTCAAACCAGTAGCTCATTCTTAAATTCACACTTCCATTTTATTTTATTTCCATCAAATTCATAATTATCTATGTAAAGCATGAAGATGAGTGTCCTTAGTAATCAGCCTAGCTGTAATATCTTCAACATTGTGAAACCTTTCGTTCCTGCTCTTCTTACACTGCCATCTCTGTGTCTATATCCCTCCTGTACTAGAAGACTTCTCCTGTATTCAAAACCCGGTTCAAATGTCACCTCCTCTGAGATACTATATTATTGATGCTCTTTACGTTTCGAAAGAAGATATATTTTATACTATTCTCAGCAACATTAGTTTGTGGCCAACTTATATGTAGGATTCAGAATGTCATTTATTTAGCTGTATAGTCATCCTAAATCTTTGTGCTTTCACATAGAAAATGTAAGATTGATGAGTAGATTTATTACCCTTTATATAATCAAATAACAATTTTTATATATTTTCTTATGTATCAATTTCTGTGAGTCCCACTCTTAGTAAATTCTGGGGAGTTCATATGTCCAATAAAATAAAAGAATGGTACTGATTCTTAAGTGATATGTATTTGAGGGATGAGATATTCACATTTCATTCTTTCTTCCATTATAGTTACATACGATAACTGAGCCCTGGTTATATATAGAATAAGTAATTTAAAATTTGGTTTTCCTGGTTTATTTGTTAGCATTTGACTAGAAGATAACACAAGTATGAGTAATACCAAAGAGGGAATTTATTCTGGGGATGGAATTGCAAAAATGTAGAAGTATTTAAAGAATTCTGGGGGAAGACTTGTACCACTGTGTCTGCTGGTGAACCTAAAATTATCATTGGTCAGTATGGCTGACAGGCAGGAAAAAGTTTGACCTGAAGACTGAAGGTGGAAGAAAGCAAAGCAAAGTGGAAGCAGGAGGAACAAACAGAGTCCCTGAACTTATATAGAATAAGAGGCTCAGTTATGTGTATTGGAGGCAGTTAAAGACATGCATGTATGGAAGTGGAAAAGTGGGGGCTTCTGGCAGAAGTTGTCAGCACCTGTCCTCATGAGCTGAGTACCTGCCTGATGCATGATTTGGGGAAGTGAAGGTGGGAGGGTTGATGGGAGGTTGAGTAGCTGCAGACCTAGAAGGGTGAGCCAATGTTTTGGTCACTTGTTTGGGTTCTGGTGGAGCTCAGAGCATTCTGTACCTTCAAAATAGAATGCCTCATGTTTTGTTTGCACCTTCAAATTTAAAATGAATTTCTATTGTGTTGAACCCTAAGCCAGAAACAGAGGAAAAGGCATCTTGGAAATATTGTTTGGGCATAGCTAAGTTGACAGGAGAGAGTCACTTCAATTGGGTCCTTTTCTTTCGAACCCGATTAACACTTATGCAGCTTAAAATATGTGACATATCTTGGGTTGCTATTTGCATTGTTAAGCAAATTTTTCAAAATAAATAGAGTTGTGAAAGCAATGCTTTTAAAAGCATATTTAATTTGACTTGAGTTATAATTCTTCTGTTAACCACCTTATCTTAACAAGCTAAAAAGAAAAAAGATTTTTCTTATATCAAGGCTCTAATATTTTCTCATTTATCAATTTTTCTGTCTGTTAGGAGTCTTATACAATGTGAACACATTAAGCAGATTAACTTCATAAAAATAATTGCCTGTTCAAAATTACGTGATGGGTTTGAATATACGAGTTTGTTTAGGGTTTAGTGCCATTTTAAATGTGGCATAAATTCCATCCCTATGTTTTCTAATACCAGACATGCAAAAGCACAATTTATATTTATGTGGCCAAATACAAATTACATGTGGTTTTAATAAAGATACTATATTATTAATAATAAAGCAAACAGTATAATCTGATAATGACTTTCCCTTACAAATTGCTGGTATAAAATGTAATTTTGCATAGAAAATCCAGCTGTGCGATCTTTTGTTCCCATTCTGAGAATCTTTTGTTTTGTTATCATTTTAAGTGAATTACTAAGCTTAATCATTTAAGAATGACTTTGTTTTAAAATCAAGTCATGAAATGAAATTAAATATCTCTCAATATTATACATTAGAAACAGCTTTTTATAATTAGAGAGATCAGTTAATTGGCATATTTATTTCCACTTGGGTATGATAATTAAGATAATTTTCATTTATTAATACAAGACATTTCATGGGAGTGTGAAATCTACTGATTATCTCAAAAAAGAAAATCAAAATTTTAATTCCTTCTGTAGCCTGTAGAAACAACAACAAAAACAAACTCAAAGTCCTCTATGTCTGCATGCATAAAAATATCTTTTCTTAAGTTTACTTGTTTGATATATTAAGCTAAACTGGCCATAGACTCCCCAATAGATAAAAACATGCCAGGTTCAGATAATTGAGGTAAAAACCTTAATTTTATGTCAATTATTGTTTTAAATATGTGTATGTATGTATGCACATATGTTTGTTTGCATCAGTCATATGTAATATACTTTATTTCTTCCACAATGCTGCAATGGTAGAGTGAGAGATGACATTTTTCAAAGATGGCTAACAACATATTTCCCATCACACAATCTTCTTTCAATGCAACTTATATATCATAAAGTGGGCTCTATTTCTTCCTTACAGATCTGGATCAGTCTACAACAGTGGCAAAAGTAATGTTATGTAGGTTTCAAACTTTGTTGACCAAATGATTTCCATTTGAGGTATCAGTTACTTTTGAGGTATCAGTTCTTGGAAGTAAGTCATTATGCTGTGTGTAAATCTAGGTAAAGTGTGGTTTACCAGGGTGAATATGGAAAGGAAATGAGATTCCCTACCTCAAAACACACACACACACACACACACACACACACACACACACACACACACACATACACACACACCCTACACACAGAGCTCTGGCTGAGTTCCTAGGCTGTAGCCAGTACCAATTCACCAGCTATTTTAGCAAGTCATCATTAACAGTGGATAAAATCGTTCCTCAAAAGAAGTCACATAGAAAGAGATGAACCAACTTTACCATGTCTAAATTTAGATTGCTCAAGAAAATAAGGGATTGTTTTGTCTTATATCAGAAAATTTAGGTAATAAAATTCAACAAACAAAGTTTTTACCTGCACAATTGGAACACTGACCTTTGGAATGCTGAGTGCTGCCAAGCTATCAAGATGCTCAGGCCACGTAGACAGGCCTTGTGTAGGAGGTAGAGAGATTATCAGCTGGCTGACAGTCACAGCTGAGTGAGATGCCCAGTGATGACCAACATCTACCAGGCCTCATCTAGACTACCTTGTTCCAGCTGGTTAACACTTATCCATCTGTGACCATTTTTCGCTGAATTCTTAGCATTATGAGAAAACAAAACAAAATGAAAACCACTCCCTCTGTTCCTTTTCTGAATGGGTTTTTCCCAGAGTCTGTGAGCATGAAAAAAATGCTTGTTTTCAGTCACTAACTTTTGGGTTATTTGTTACTCATAAACAGATTGACAGCGAAAATTGAGTGTGGTACCAGGAATGGTATTTTTCAGTAGTATAGGTTGTTAGGGCATTGAGGAAACCACTAGTAACAGGTAAAAAGCATCAAAAAGGGTATTCATAAAACCTAAGGTACTTGGAAATGCTAGAGATGCTGGTTTAAAGAAAAGTTGGAAAAATATTATTGGTAGTTAGAGGAAAAGTAACTCTTTCTGTGCCTTTGTAAAACTAACAACTATGTCAGTAGAAATAAGGAATATATTATAGAACTTAATGATATAACTAAGGAGATTCCCAAGCAAAGTTTTGTGTGTGCAGTATGTTATTTTCTAGTTGCCAAGTATAAGATGAGCGGAGAGAAATTTAGTATAAATATAAATGGTCCCAGATTTGCCGAGTTTGCAAATAAAATTGTCTCTCATTTTTTAGGTCCCCCAGAAGACTCATAAGGTAAGAAATAGGCAGAGATTATAGATTGACTCCAGATTATTCTAAGGAAATATTTTATGGTGAAGATGAAAATAAGGGTACAAATTTAAAACCACTTGTTAAGGCCTTTAAAAGACCTCATAAACCCTCTAACACACCCAAAAGACTTTGAGAGAATCTTCAAGACATGGTCCCTGGCCATCTCTGGTAAGAAAAAAAAAGGTGGGGGGGGGGGATTCTAAAATCTTGATAGGTTTGTTCCAGTAGAAGGAAAGGAAGGGAGCCCTGGTGAAAAAACTTTGTGGATGTGGCTTTTCTTTATTGGATTAAATTATAAATTGATACACAGGAAGTTTATAAGCATTTAAAAAGAAATCATATCCGTTTGAATTTAAAGCAAGAGAGAGGATATAAAAGAAAGGGAATGTTTCACACTACTTTAAGATAAACAGGAAGAAACAGGTAGAGAAATCTATTTTGATACAAATAGTCCCTCAGAGAGCCAAACCAAGAGCTCAGAGTTTGCAGCTTGGACCCCCTCCTTGAACTCCTAGGCAGAAGGACTTTTCCTTAAACAATGTTCTGGTAACATGTCCATGAGTGTATCTGAAATTCTATGGACCAATAACTATAGAGTACCTATTTTTGAGTGGGTGCATGTATTTTATTCCCATACCATCATTGTATGCTACCTGTGGGAAGGAGCCAGATAAATTTTCTCTTTAGGTCACAAGTTTTCAGACAGAAATTGATTTCAAGAGACTTTATATAAGGTATGAGACCTGAGAAGCCTCATCTGTAACTGAACCTGATTTGGTTCTTAGGCTTTTATGAACTAATGTCATAATAGGATAAAGCCTAGGAGCTGTGGGATCAGGCACTGCTTTATTTTGCACATGATTTTTTAGCTAGAAGGCAAACTTGCATATTATATTTTTGAAAGACAGACACAATAATATCTCGGGTACCCTATGTTCTTATGATGTGATTTCATACCTCTCTCATTGAAAGTTGAGGTCTATGTTCCACTTCTTTGAATCCAGGGAGACACATTATCATGGCAATAGCAAGAGAATGATACATGTGCAAGGAATAGGTTATAGAAGGCAATATAGCTTCCATCTGATTACTTTAGAATTCTTTCCTTTATAGCATTGAGCAACTTATGAAACATGTCCCAGACCACCATGTTGTAAAGAAACCAATGCCATATAGAGAGTTTCTATGTACATGTTTGGAAAACAACTGGAGTTGAGATGAACACCTTTTGCATCACTAAATTTAACTGACTTGTATTTATAATAATAACTAATATGTTAATATTTTCATGTCATATTCATTACACTTATTTTTCTCATTGTAAGAGATAAATTATTCCTTTGTTAATTTGAAAATATTATTTGTATTTTTAGTTAAATCATGACTAATAATTTATTAAAAAATTATTTGGATCCCATTGCAGTGTTTTATTCATTGATTCTATATTTTTTATCTTAAACCAGACTGCACAGAACTTTAAGATTCTCTTGTTCCTCTATCATACCATATTGATGTCTATATTTAGACTATAATGCCATAGATATAATTTCCATTTTTTTATATTTTTTATCCATGCTGTTTTAGATGACAATAATCTTTATTAAATTGACATTCATCTTTGTTTTATATATTTCCTTTAGCATTTTTCTCAGTTCATCATACACACTTATTAGGAATATATGTCAATAAAAATTTTTTATGTGATAAGTTCTTTGGGTATATTTCATTACATCTTCATTTTAAATCTAAGTGCCAAAAATAGTAGCATCATATGATTCTTTATTTCTTATATTATGAAATTATCATGCCATTCTCTTCTAGCAATTATTGTTTTTTATTATTTTTATTTATATATGACAGCAGAATGCATTACAATTCTTATTATACATACAGAGTACAATTTTTCACATCTCTGATTGTGTACAAAGTATATTCACACCAATTCATATCTTCATACATGCACTTTGGACAATAATGATCATCACATTCCACCATCATTTATAACTCCATGCCCACTCCCTTCCTCTCCAACCCCTCTCTCCTATCTAGAGCTCATCCACTCCTCCCATGCTTCCTCTCCATATCCCGCTATGAATCAGCCTCCTTATATCAAAGAAAACATTCCGCATTTGGTTTTTTGGGATTGGCTATTATCTTCTCTAACTCCATCCATTTACCTGCAAGTGCCATGATTTTATTCTCTTTTATTGCTGAGTAATATTCCATTGTGTATACGTGCCACATTTTTTTATCCATTCAACTATTGAAGGGCATCTAGGTTGGTTCCACAGTTTAGCTATTGTGAATTGTGCTGCTATAAACATTGATGTGTCTGTGTTCCTGTAGTATGCTATTTTTAAGTCCTTTGGGTATAGACTGAGGAAAGGGATAACTGGATCAAATGGTGGTTCCAGTCCTAATTTTCCTAGAAATTGCCATACTGTAGTATAGTTTAAGTTTCCATATTGGCTGCACCAATTTGCAGTCCCACCAGTAGTGTATGAGTGTACCTTTTTTCCTACATCCTCACCAACACTTACTGTTTTTTGTCTTCATAATAGCTGCCATTCTGACTAGAGTAAGATGAAATCTTAGAGTGGTTTTGATTAGCATCTCTCTAATTGCTAGTGATGATGAACACTTTTTCATATGTTTGTTGATTGATTGCATATCTTCTGAGAAGTGTCTGTTCAGGTCCTTAGCCCATTTATTGATTGGGTTATTTTTATTTATTTATTTATTTTTGATCCTTAGGTTTTTGAGTTCTTTATATACCCTGGAGATTTCTTTATATACCCTAGGTGTCTTTGCTGAGAGGAAACTTTTTAGTTTGAGTCCATCCCATATATTGATTCTTGATTTTAATTCTTGCACCACAGGAGTCCTATTAAGGAAGTTGGAACCTAATCCCACATGATGGAGATTAGGGCCTACTTTTTCTTCTATTAGACACAGGGTCTCTGGTTGTATTCCTAGGTCCTTGATCCATTTTGAGTTGAGTTTTGTGCATGGTGAGAGATAGGGTTTTAATCTCATTTTGTTGCATATGGAATTCCAGTTTTCCCAGCATCATTTGTTGAAGAGGCTATCTTTTCTCCAGTGCAAGTTTTTGGCACCTTTGTCTAATATAAGATAATTTTAATTTTGTGGGTTAGTGTCTGTGTTCTCTATTCTGTACCATTGGTCTACCAATCAGTTTTGGTGCCAATACCATGCTGTTTTTGTTACTATTTCTCTATAGTATAGTTTAAGTTATGGTATAGTGATTCCACCTGCTTCACTCTTCCTGCTAAGGATTGCTTTAGCTATTCTGGGTCTTTTATTTTTCCAGATGAATTTCATAATTGCTTTTTCTATTTTTATTAGAAATGACATTGGGATTTTGATTGGAAATGCATTAAATCTGTATAGTGCTTTTGGAAGTATGGTCATTTTAATAATATTAATTCTGCCTATCCAAGAGCATGGTAGATCTTTTTTATCTTCTAATGTCTTCTTTGACTTATTTCTTTAGAGTTTTGTAGTTTTCATTATATAGATCTTTCAACTCTTTTGTTAAGTTGATTCCCAAGTATTTTATTTTATTTTATTTTTTTGAGGCTATTGTAAATAGGGTAGTTTTTCTCATTTCCTTTTCAGAGGGTTTGTCACTGATATACAGAAATGCCTTTGACTTATGGGTGTTGATTTTATATCCTGTTACTTTGTTGAACTCATTTACTAGTTCTAGAAGTTTTCTGGTGAAACTTTTACTGTTTCAGCAAATAGTGCCAATTCAATTCTTCTTTTCCTATGTGTATCCCTTTAATTTCATTCCTCTGTCTAATTGCTCTGGCCAGTGTTTCAAGAGCAATGCTAAATAGAAGTAGTGAAAGAGGGCATCCCTGTCTTGTTGAAACAAGTTTTTAGAGAGAATGACTTCAAATTTTCTCCATTTAGAATGATGTTGGCCTGGGGCTTAGCATAGATAGCCTTTATGAGGTTGAGATATGTTCCTGTTATCTCTGTTTTTTCTAGTGTTTTGAACATGAAGGGGTGCTGTATTATGTCAAATGCATTTCCTGCACCTATGAGATGATCATATGATTCTTAAATTTAAGTCTATTGATGTGATGAATTACATTTATTGATTTCCGTATGTTGAACTAATCTTGCATCCCTGGGATGAATCCCACTTGATCTTGGTGCATGATCTTTTTGATATGCTTTTGTATTCAATTTGCCGGAATTTTATTGAGAATTTTTACATCTGTGTTCATTAGAGATATTGGTCTGAAGTTTTTTTTTTTTTTTAATGTGTCTTTGCCTGGTTTTGGAATCAGTGATATTGGCCTCATAAAATGAGTTTGGAAGTGCTGCCTCTTTTTCTTATTTCCTTAAATAAATTGAAGAGTATTGGTATTAGTTCTTCTGTAAAGGTCTTGTAGAACTCAACATTGTATCTGTCTGGTCCTGGTTAGTAGACTTTTGAGGGTGTCTGCTATTTTGTCACTTGAAATTGATCTGTTTAAATTGAGTATATTATCCTGATTCACTTTGGGCAAATTTTATGACTCTAGAAATTTGTCAATGCTTTGATATTTTCTATTTTATTGGAGTACAGGTTTTCAAAATAATTTCTAATTATCTTCTATATTTCTATAGTGTCTGTTGTGATGTTTCCTTTTTCATCATGTATGTTAGTGATTTGAGTTTTCTCTCTCCTTCTCTTCATTAGCATGGCTAAAGGTCTGTCAATTTTATTTATTTTTTCAAAGAACCAACTATTTTTTCTGTCAATCTTTTCAATTGTTTCTTTTGTTTCGATTTCATTGATTTCAATTCTGATTTTAATTATTTCCTGTCTTCTGCTGCTTTTGGTGTTGATTTTTTTCTTCTTTTTTCTAGGGCTTTGAGATGTAGTGTTAAGTCATTTATTTGTTGACTTTTTCTTCTTTTAAGGAATGAACTCCATGCAATGAAATTTCCTTTTAAAACTGTTTTCATAGTGTCCCAGAGATTTCGATATATTGAATATGTGTTCCCATTCACTTCTAAAAACTTTTTAATCTCCTCCTTGATGTCTTCTGTAACCCATTGTTCATTCAGTAGCATATTATTTAGTCTTCAGATGTTGGAGTGAATTTTATTTCTCATTTTACCATTGATTTCTAATTTCATTCCATTATGCAGGGTAGTATCTGTACTTTTTTATATTTGCTAAGAGTTGCTTTGTGGCATAGTATATGGTCTATTTTAGAGAAGGATCCATGTGCTGCTAAGAAGAAATTGTATTCTCTCATGAAGGATGAAATATTCTATATATGTCAGCTAAGTCTAAATTATTGATGGTATTATTGAGTTCTATAATTTCTTTATTCAGCTTTTGTTTGGAAGATCAATCTAGTAATGAAAGAGGTGTGTTAAAGTCACCCAAAATTATTGTGCTGTGGTCTATTTGACTCTTGAACTGGAGAAAAGGTTTTTTGTCTTTTTTTTGTTTGTTTTTTTAATGAACATAGCTGCTCTGTGTTTGGGGGCATATATATTTATAATTGTTAAATCTTGTTGGTGTATGGTTTCCTTGGGCTGTATGTAGTGTCCTTCTTTATCCTTTTTGATTGACTTTAGTTTGAAGTCTATTTTATTTGATATGAGGATGGAAACCCCTGCTTGCTTCTGCATCCATGTGAGTGGTATGATTTTTCCCAACCTTTCACCTTCAGTCTGTGGATGTCTTTTCCTATGAGATGAGTCTCTTGGAGGCAGCATATTGTTTTTTTTTTTTTTTTTTTGTTGTTGTTGTTCAATGTGCTAGTCTATGTCTTTTGATTGGTGAGTTTAGGCCATTAACTTTCAGGTTATTATTGAGACATGATTTGTATTCCCAGCCATTTTTGTTTATTTTTGGCATTTAATGTGACTTGGTTTCTCCTCTGATTTGATTTTCCTTTAGTGTAATCCCTCCCTCTGCTGATTTTCATCATTGTTTTTCATTTCCTCTTCTTGGAATATTTTGCTGAGGATGTTCTGTAGTGCAGGCTTTCTAGTTGTAAATTCTTTTAACTTTTGTTTATTATGGCAGGTTTTTATTTCATAATCAAATCTAAAGCTTAGTTTTGCTGGATATGATTCTTGGTTGGCATCCATTTTCTTTCAGAACTTGATATACATTGTTCCTCATCTCCTGGCTTTGGGGATCTGGCTTGAAAAATCTACTGAAATACGAATTGGTCTCCCCCTATGTGTGATCTGATTCCTCTCTCTTGCAGCTTTTAAGATTCTATCCTTATTTTATATGCTAGGCATTTTCATTATAATGTGCCTTTGTGTAGTTCTGTTGTAATTTTGTACATTTGGTATCCTGTAAGCCTCTTGTATTTGGTTTTCCAATTTGTTCTTCATGCTTGGGATATTTTCTGATATTGTCTCATTGAAGAGATGGTGCATTCCTTTGGTTTGAAAGTCTGTGCCTTCCTCTATCCCAATAACTCTTATATTTGGTCTTTTGGTGAAGTCCCATAATCTTGGATATTCTGTTCATGTTTTCTAACTTTTTTCACTGTGTGATCAACTTTATTTTCCAGATTGTATACTTTATTTTCCAGATTGTATACTTCATTATCTGATGTCCTTTCTTCCAAGTGACCTAGTTTGTTGGTTATGCTTTCTATTCAGTTTTTTATTTGATTTATTGTATCCTTCATTTCAAGGATTTCTGTTTTTTTTTTCATAGTTTGTATCTCTTTCTTGAAGTAATCTTTTGCTACCTGTATTGTTCTCTGATTTAATTGTTGGAGTGATCAATTTTTGCCGATATTTGCTCATTTAGGACATTCTTTAATTCACAGATCATTTAAATTATGAACCTTCTGAACTCCTTCTCTGACATTTCATCAACTTCATTGTCCATGTGTTCTGTTATTATAGTGTCCTGGTTTGTTTGGGGCACTTTCCTCCTTTGTTTTTTTATGTTGTCTATGTGTCTTTCCTTTCTTGTAGTGTGGATCTGAGATATTACAGTTTCTTCCCTGAATTCTTGTAGTACCTGTACAAATTGTCTGTACCTCATTTTGATGTTAGGCTTCTGGACTCTGCTGGTGTCCCTTAATGAATGCTACTGCATCCTGGATCTGGGTCCTGTGTAGGCTGGTGTGGGTGGTCTGGGCTGAATCTCAGCTCCCTCAGTAGTCTGGTAGTCTGCTGGTTCAGAAGGGGTGGTTCTGCACCAGAGGTTAGGCCCTGGTGGGTGTCTGCCCCACCAGGGGAGGGGTGGACCAGCTCTTTGGTGTGCCTGGGACATGTACAGGCTGGTGTGGATGGACCTGAACCACTGAGCTTGACCTCCCACAGTAGTCTGCGCCTAGAAATTATTATTATTATTATTATTTTTGTTAAAGAAAATCAACAGGAGTGATCTATTTTGTAACATACACTTTATCTTGTGCTGTGCTGGCCACTTGATGAACTTGTTGATATGCCAATTAAAAAAGAAGTTATTTGTTAAGAATGAACATCCTGAGAATTGCATAAACTGTACTCTTTCCTAAAACAATGGTATGGTCAAAGCTGGTCTGTGCTGGGCTCATATTCTCCAATCATAATTTTTGATAAACAACCTATGTAAGTCACTTAAACTGCCCTTTTAAAAAAAGTTTCCTCAAATGCCTTTCTAACAGAATGTATTCTTGTTCCTGCTGGCATCTATGCTCCCCACATTGCAATTGTAAGACCACAAATGTATTCAGTTTGCTTAACAAATGGCCTCCTGGATGGCATGTTGTTTATAATTCTGATATTAATTTGATTAGAGTTGTTTTTACTGTTTGAAAAAAAATCTTAATTTTACTATTGTGTGTTGGGTTGTGGCTTTCTAAAAGATTCTGTATTCATGAAATTTTTCAATATGAGTTATTTCATTGCTTTAATATTTGGATCTTTTATCCTTATTGCTTCAAATATTTCTTCTACTATTTTAGCTCCTTCTAGGACTTTTACTGAGGCAGTTACATGTCTATTGCTATCTTGCAAACACCACAAGTTCTTATCTTTTTCATTTTTTAAAAATTCTCTCCAAGTGATTTCTGGAAGAGTTTTTAAACCTAATATTCCAGTTCAATAAAATACCACGTTGGCTGTATTATTCTGTTATAAAAATCTTTGTACTGGGGTCTTTATATCCAATATAAATATTATATTTTTATAAAAGAGATTTCTCCTTGGTTCTTCTTCATAATTTTATTATCTTATTTTATGTTACCAATAATTTTTATAGTAGTTTTGTTTCCTTTTCTCAAATATTTGATTTGTCTCTATATTCTAACCATCTATAATCCCTAGGGGATTATCAACCACTAAAGTGGAAAATAGGATCCAGACACTGAGGTTGAAGCCACAAACTTTGACTTTGTCTGGTAAATTCAATTCTAGGTTTGAAAGAGTCAAGAACAGACTGTCACACTGATAATTTTCTACCTCCACATTTTTTGCTACTCTTGAAAAAACAAATTGCTGATCAAAGGGATTGCATGCATGTACTTCTATGAGCTGAATTTTTCCCTCATTCCTTATTCCATAGCCCTGGGGAAACATGGAAGAGAGAAACCACAAGTACTTGGTGGTCAGGAAAACTGTCTTGATTTTGTTTTAGCCCCCTTGGCTGAACTAAGCTCTAGCAGAATCTTGGTATTGCTCTACATTAGGATTAGTTTACACTAAGCAAAATTCAGCTTCTATAAAATGTATTTTTCTCTTTGCTCATCCAGTCTATTATTTAAGTAAAAAAATATACATCTTAATATGATAGCAATAGTTTTGTTCTGTGAGATTATTTTTTTCTTTCCACTTTAAGAGCAATATGCAGAAAAAGAATAAAATCAGAAGCTGGACATAGTGGTATGCACCTGTAATTTCAGTTACTTGGGAGTCTGAGGCAGACAGATTACAAGTTGCAGACCACCCTAGACAACTTAGTGAGACTCTATCTCAAAACAAACAAACAAAAGATGCAAAAAGAAAAAGAAAAAGAAAAGAAAAAATAAGGAGCTAGGGATGTAGCTCAGTGGTATAGTGCTTGCCTAACTTGTGTAAGAGACCAGGGGTTAAATCCCCAGCACTGGAAACAAAACAAACAAACCAAAATCTAAAATCAGACAAAACTATACCCCAACATCTCATGCTTATATCATTTTGTTTTGCTGTACATAAATTCACTTCTTAAGAATCCCTGGAAATCACTCTTCCTTTTAGAATACTTTTTGTTTTGTAAATCTGTTCATAACTATTAAAATCTATCTCCCTTCAAACGATTGAATCTACTCTCCCATCCTCTTTATGCAATCTTTCTTCTCACAAATAGAATTAGTTGCAAGCAAAAACATACATCTTTGGAGATTAGCTCATGAAAAGCATAGGGGCTGTTTCCTTGCTCTGCCCATTTTGTGTTCTTATTCAGAGGAAGCAGGTGTCTTGCTGTGAGGGTCCTGGGGCCAGAGTGGATATGAAGATTTTTATATTGTAGAGAGCCCAGGACTTTTGCTAACAGTCAGGAAAGAATTCAGAATTTGTTAACAGCCATATGAGTAAGTCATCCAAGAAAAGAGCCTTCAAAAAACTGTTGAGCCTTCAAAAGATTGTTCCCTGGTTAAAAACAAAAAAAGCCTTCAAAAGACTGTTTTCTGGTTGGAGTATTAATTACAACCTGTTGAGAAATTCCTGAGTCAGAACCACTCACTGAAGATACTGCTAATTTCCTGGGCAACACCCACTCTGTGAGAACAAATGATTGTTGTCTTAGGTCATTAGAAAACTAATATAACATTACAAATCTTAGGCCAATACAATTGTGTCTAATTTATATTAACAGTATGTTATTTTTCATTGATTTTTAATTAAGAATGATAAGATGATGGTTAGTTTGTAAGATGCAATTAAATTGTCTTTCAAGATGACTGTACCATATGCACCTATCCTCCCCAGTCTTTGGTGTCATTATTTTGCATTTTTGGCCATTGTAATAAGTGGTGTGCAATGCTATATCATTGTCCCTATTATTTGCAATTCTCTAAGGACAGAGTATATTGAATATATTTTCATATGATTATTTGTTATTCATGTCTTTTTTTTTGCTATTGTGTGTGTTAAGGTTATTTGCCCATTTTTAAAATTTGGTTGTTCATTTACTATTGAATTTAAGAATTCTTTGTATATTTAGATAATATCCTTTCCATGACTGTCTTTTGCAAACATTCTCTCCCAGTCTGTGGCTTGTCTTCTTACTTATTCTCAACAGTAACTTTCAAAGAGAAGTTTTGAATCTTTTAATGATATTTAATTTATCAATTATATTTTATAAAACATATGTATTTTACTGTAACAAAAAAGGCATCAACATACCCAAAGTAATCCAGATTTTCTCTTATGTTATCTGCAAGAAGTTTTCTGATTTTTCATTTTCCGTTTAAGTTTATGATCTATTGTGAGTTAGCTTTTATGAAGGGAACAAAATCTGTGACTAGATTCATTTTTTCTTTTGCATGTAAAAAACACTATCTTTACTTCATTATATTGCATTTGAGTTGTTCACTTTTTAAACTTAGTTCTATTTTCTTACCATTTATATATAATGAATTTCATCAGTTGTGTCATATGTGATGAGTTTCAACAAATGATTTTAATGTGTGTGCACCACTGTCATAATAATGGAGAGAACCTGCATTACCAGAAATAGTTCCTGGAGATTCATTGAGGTCAATTCCACCTACCAATCCCAGTCTATTGCAAGCAGTAATTTGATTTTTGTCACTATAGATTTGTCTTTTTTCAAATTTCATATAAAAGTATTATGCACTGTATTATTATTATTATTATTATTATGTGTGTGTGTGTGAGTGTGTGTGTTTGTGTGTTTTCACTTGGAATCATTCTTTTCAAACTCATTTCAATTGAATAAGTTGATTATAGTTGGGGACTTTTATTTGTATATCTGTTATCAACATTTGAGGCTGAGTATTTCTGTGAACAAACATTGTTTTTATATTTTTCTGTCAACAGCTGATGTAACCATAGGATAAATGTTAAAAGAAACTGTATCTTCACCAGCAGCTATGAGAATTCTAGTGACTTATTTTGCTTACTGATACTTGGCATATTTAGACTTTAATTTTAGTGATCTGACGGGTGCATAGATATCTTACTGGGGCTTTAATTTGTATGTCCCTAGTGACTAATGCTTTTGACATCATTTTTGTTTGCTTATTTTCCATTTGAATACTTTCTTTGGTTAAGCATCCACTAAAATATTGTACCTATTTTTATTATTTATTATTCATTTGACATATGTTGTTTTAAAGTTCTTTCTACAATTTAAATAGGAATTCTTTTTGAGTCATACTTTAAAAAAAGAGGTCTGCAAACTCTTATCAAGAGTAGAAAAAGAAACTGGACATTATTATAATAAAGGAAGATAATGTTTAACTGGAATTGCTTAGAGAATTTTTGGAGACTTTTTACCTCAAGATGTAGATGAAGAATGAATAATTAAATCAATGGTCTTTAATCGCTAGCAGTATAATCACAAAAGGACAAATGTTTTTCTTTTTTGTATACAAATTTATATTCCTTAATTCTGCAGTGACTCACTGAAACTGGTTTATAATACAAATAAAGACAATGTTCTCATTTTAAAAGCTCTTAAATTTATTTTATCTTAATGATGGTTAATCTAAATTGTCCCCTTTTTATAATCACACATATAATATAAAGAGGAATAGGTTGGTCCTTTTCCTCTAGAGAACCCTTAATACTGTCATAATTTTCAAAAATAACCTATAATAAAACATTAAAATGTTTGAATGATATGTATTCTTTCACACCAAGGAAATAAAAAAGTGCAAAATCTATCTTGTTCAAAATATGTCTTTGAAATAAAAGCCTAAAAGATGAGCTTACCTTAATTGAGGTAGCTCAGGAAATTGTTAGGTAAATATATACACATACAGAAACACAGAGATATATTTGTTCATATATATATATATATATATATACACATATTATAATAATAAATCTATATAAATAAATACATATTTTAATACAATAAATATAACTGGCAATTTCAGCTGTCAAAAAATGCATAAAGTACACAAAAAACAATAAAATGCACAATTTAAAGAGACAAAGCAATTATCAAAACACTAGTTAGATATGTTACAAATTTTGAAATAATCAGAAATGTTTTTTAAAATATTTATGATTAATTATGTTTAAGATTTCAATTGAAAACAAAAGTCAGCATTAATGATAAAATAGGTACTTTTACCAAGTACATGGAAATTTTAGGAAATAGTTAAATTAAATTTTAGGAAATAGTTAAATAAACAAACAAACAGCACAAAAACACATTAAGAAAGAATGAATGTGTTCTATTTGTTCATCAGTAGACTTGATACTGCTAGGAAAAAAAAATCAGCCAGTTTGAAGACAGGCTGGTAGAATTTCTCAAAGTGTGGAAACAAACTAAAAGCAAAGGAGGGAAAGATGAGACAAACTACAGTGTACCTAAGACCTGTGGAACAATATCAATTTCATACGTTCTAACATATATCTAGCTGAAACTCTAAAAACAAGGACAAAATAGGTATAAAAAACATATTAGAAAAAAAAATAATGGTCAAGAGTATTCCAAATTAGTGACAGTTATGCAACAAAAGTTCCAGTATTCTCAGAGAACAAGAAGGTAAATATCAAAACCAAATACACTAAATAAACAAAATAAAAACATGCATGTATCATATTCAAACTGAAAATATAAGAGACATACATACAGCCTTCGAAGTAAAAAGAAAGCTTGTTTTCTTAGAATGAAACTGTAAGAATATAACAGGGTTTCACCTGAAGCCAAGTAAACAAAAATACAATGGGGTCATGTTTTCAATGTGTTGAAAGAAAAACATGTTCATTTTTTGTAGGGATGTAAAACATCACAACTTCTTTTGAAGTCAACCTAAAAGTTTCTTTTTTCCTTTTTTTTTTGTTTTGCTTTCCTTTTTGAAAACATATTATTTTGAAATAATTATATGTTAACAAGAAGTTGCAAAGATAAAGAATAATAGAGAAAGGTTGTATCTATGATGTATTCTTAAGTTAAATGTAGGCTATAAATACCACCAGTAATCACGCTCTTATATACTTCCTAGTGAATTGAAAAGGCATGATCCCTCTCTCTCTCTCTCTCTCTCTCTCTCTCTCACACACACACACACACACACACACACGCACGCACACACGTGTGAAAATGTTTATAGCAACTGTATTCATCATCAACATAATAGCAATCAAACAAGATGCACTTTAACAAGTATTATGATTTTGGAATGGTTTGAGTGTATCTTTTAAGAAAAGCTTGGTCCCCTGTGGCAGTATTATGAGATGTTGGAACCTTTAAGAGGTGGGGCCTAGTGGGAGATGGATAAGTCCCTGGGGGCAATTCCTTGGAAGGTATCAATGTTGGTCTTGAAGAATAAGTTTGTTCAGATGAGAGTGGGTCATAAACCCTGAGTACTAAATAATAAATGAATAAATAAATAACATCCTGAGAGTCCTGTGTGATCAAAGTTCTATAACAACAATGTAAACTTATTGTGTAGGTTCAGCATGTCAAATAATTAAGATGAAAATATTTGGATCACACATTTATGATAATGACTTGCAAAAAAAATAATAACTTCTCTAATTTGAGGAACTATATTACCTAAATTTTGTTTTAAGTTTTCTAAAAACCCTAAGATGTTTAATAGTTGACCAAACTTTGATGGACATGTGTACTTATCAAAAGTCTAATAAGATTTAGTGTTTTCTCATTTATGTTTACATTTTCATTTCCTTTGAAAACATCCAATTAGTCTTTCCGACATCCAATTAATCAGTGTGCATGGAAAGCATAAATAAAGAAAAACTGGAAAATATACTGGAAATTGAAAATATGTAAATGATGAATTGATGAGAAAATGAAAAGTATACCCTCTAAAATACAAGAAAGAAAAAATACAAATTGTAATTAATCATACACAAACACTGCTTAGCTCATTAATAATCAGGGGATAGTAATTCATAGTAATAAATGGGCAAGAAATCTGAAGTTCTGATGACAACAAATATGAGTAGAAAGGTGAAGCCATTGGAACTTTACAAATCTCTGGAAAAACTATTTTGGGGGTTACCACCTTGGGAGATATTTGTCAGTATCTCATGAAGTTGAATGTGCATCCATGAAACAACTGAATAAAGTCATTAGTAGGCATGTACCTTAGAGAAACTGTTGCATTTGTGTGTAAGCATTTGGTAGATATAGTTGATGCCCAGCCTCATACCTTTTTTTGCCTACTTGGGTTCACTTACTTCTCCTTCAAATATTACTGACCTGGTGCCAGACTCGAACTTTAGGTTCCTGTGTCCTCCTTCCCAGATTGGGTCTGTATTCTAGAAACAATTGAGGGAGAATTGGTAGACCCACAGGAGCAATCAAGAAGTTCACACTGCTAAGAGTAATTCTCAACACAGGGCTCTGGGAGTCAGTGGTTCGACATTCCAGCCTCCTTGTTCTGTGGTAGAAGTAACCTGCATTATGTTCCACACAATCCCCAGGGGGTTTGATTCCCAGTTGCTCACTGTTCTACTCCAGCTTGTTACAGCACAAGTCTTTTTTTTTTTTTTTTTTTGACTATTCTCTTTTGCCTCATTCTCTTTCCCTCTTTCCTCATTTTTGGCTCCTGGGATCATCTCCAAAATAAATTTTCTGTGTCCAAATCCTTGACTCAGTTCGGTTTGGCAGGGGAAGCACTCCAACTAAATAGAGTTTTAGAATGCTCATTGCACATGATTGGGAAGAGTAAAAAATTAGCAAAACTGAGGATGTTTTGTTTTATTGTTTCATATTATTTTAGTAGAACAAATCAAGAATTTATCTTTACAGCTGGAAGAAATGATAGTGTACATCAATTTGATACTCTCCAAATTTAAAAAAAAATAGCAAAATTGAGGCTGCTTCATTTTACTGTGTTTCATAATTTTTAGCAAAACAGATCAAAGATTTATTTTTACATCTAGGAAAACTGAGAGTTTGTATCAGTTTTATACTCTCTGAGTTGGGGAAATTAAATGTCAAATGAAATTTATAGTTTTTGTAGAGTCAATACTGGGAGGATCATTATTTGGCATAAATATGAAACATATAGTAAAAAGACTACCAAGTCATGGGATTAAATGTATGCTTGGAATTAAATACAAATATTAAGTTCTGAATGAGTGTTCATGGTTAATATCAATTACCAGAGAATTCCAATAAAGAAGTAGAAATGAAATGTTGCATTTTCTTTGGTAAATTAACAATTCAATTTTATCATATTCTGCATTAGTCTGCTCAGGCTTTCATAATAAACACCACATACTTGGTGACTTAAACACAGAAATTTATTTTCCTAGAGCTTTAGGGACTGCTAGTCCAAGATTAAATTGCCAGTAGGGTTGATATCTCCTGAAGGTTCACCTCTGTGACTGGGAGCCTCCTCCCTGCATGCTCTCATGATCTTCTTTCTGTGCATTCCTGGAGAGAGAGAAAAAGCAAGGAAGAGAACACACAAATACACTCTATTTTATAAGGACATTAATTCTACTGGATCAAGCCCCAATTTCATGGCCTCATTAAAACTTAACTATTCCCTTAGAGGTCTCCTTTACTCCAAGCCCCACTGGAGCTAATGTCTTCAACATACACATCTAGAGGAGGGGTCACAAACATTTAGAGCATAATAAATATATTCATATTCTATACTCAAGATTGTTGTTAGAGTATGTTATGAAGAAATTGCCACCACTGATTATTAAGAGGCTTTGGAAACTATATGCAAATGTATTATTTTTCATCTTAATCCTTCTAAGACTTTAACACAAACTATAATCATGTGTAGAATATAATGTAACCACCCAGTAAAAGAGATATTGCTATGTGTTTCTTGGCAAAGTGCCAAATCACACTCTACTTCCAGTCACAGGAAATGGTGCATTATATTTATTTAAATATTTGGAGAGTCTTCCTAATGTGGACCCATGCTGTTTATTCTTGTAATGTCCACACATTAGACATAAATCTGCCATCTGGAAAATGCAGATCATGTGTGCTCTCTGATTCTAAGTGTCACATAATTCATCTTCATGGCAATGTGGACCCAGAACAATCAAGTATTCAAACTGAACACTGCAATATGGATATTTAATGTCAATTAATAGATACTTCCTCTTTGATTTCCTCATTAAAAAGTTACCACAACATAGAAATCCTTTCTCACTTTATGCCATATTAAACATATATTGCCATTTCAAAATTAGTTTGCTCTGTTGTTTTGGTAAAGGAAGAGGGAGAGAGAAAAATAAATCACATGATATTGTTTTCGACCTCTTATGCTTTATTACTGCTGCTATTGTTACATAGCTGATAGGGGATACAGTTTTGGAAAAAATGTGATAAAGACAATTCAGTAATTCAAGCAGATTAAATAATTCAACAAAACAAGCTGCTCATGAGATATCATCATTATTGATACTAGTTCATTACCTTCAGGGTTTAATTGCTGCTGTATTCAGTGTAGTTATTCTAGGTGTTGTTGTTATATCATTACCTCTAACTTTCTGAGTTATTTCCTGCTCCACCAAGACATGAAGAATGAAAATTACATGTCTGAGCTTCCTTGTCAACAAGGCTCAGTTAAATTCAACCAATGAGAGGCAATTTCATGAGGTTGTTTAAAGGCAGGAATCATCGTCTTTGTGATAGCTGGGCATAGGCTCTGGCTGAATGCACATATGGGTTTGTCCCTTCTGAGAATCCTCCTCTTAGGTATAGTATGCAATTGAAACCATTGTTAATGGTTTCCTGATGTGGCTTCACTTGAGAATTTTTCGAAAGCAGCCTTTTGACCTTTACTCTCCCACCTCCCAACAGTCATATTGTCATCTAGTTCTGGGTACTAAACCTTTTAGGTATGAAATATTTCATTGCCATCAGTTTTAATAGATGAACTTTAACCTATTAAATTGTGGACACTGGGCATTCCTTGACACTTTTTCTAATTATTTTTGCTTTATTAATGGCTTATAGGACTTCATGAGAAAAACCTCAGAACTTTTTAACATAGGTTCTATTAAATTAGCTATATTACCTCTATCATACTCAAAAAATGTTTACAGTTTCCAAACTCTATGTTAATGATATTCATT
The DNA here is from genome assembly GCF_045843805.1 of Urocitellus parryii. Classification (NCBI taxonomy): domain Eukaryota; kingdom Metazoa; phylum Chordata; class Mammalia; order Rodentia; family Sciuridae; genus Urocitellus; species Urocitellus parryii. The sequence continues at coordinate 23,844,708 of NC_135538.1, forward strand.
TTTGTAATGTTAAAATTGTGAAAATATATAAGTTGAATTAACATAATTTCAATACATTTACTTTTATATTATATATTACATTATAAAAGGCATGAAGGAAATTTGTTAAAAATTTAAAAAATAATTAAAAATGATATAAATATTAAAAAAAAACTATAGCAATGAAATTTAATAGAGTTTAATAGAATAAAACCTATTTGGGAATACAGAAGCTCCCAAAACCATCAGAAGTTCAGAGACCTAGGTAGGTAGTCACTGTAACACAAGGAAGCAGTACTTATTAAGAGAAAGTAGAAATGAAATACAGAAAGAGTTTGCTTGATTAAGTCCTCCAAGTTGCTTTATTTGGTCTGATCAATTGGCAATCTAAGATGGGCTAAAGTTTGTCTCTGATGATTGGCTAAGCCCTTGGTATTTATTACAAAATATACTCCTGATTTAGGCTTTTTGATTTGTTTAGTTAGAGTGCAGGTAATTATGTAGACATTCCAGGTACTAAGGCAGGCTCAGGCCAAGTTTAAATTAATGCAACAATTATTGTCCTAATGTTAATCTTAGCAACAGAAATATTAAGTTGGTTGGGTCATGGAGGAATCTTTGAGTCTTCTAAATAAAATGGTAAATCTGAAGTCACACTGGAGGAACAACAGAGGTTACTGTTTTCATAAAAAATATTTGCCATGCAGTGAACAGGTGTGTGGTTAAAGTTATCTCTAAGATGAGCAAACATTTAATAAATGGCAATAGAGAGCCCAGCTTTCTTTCTCAAACAGCCCAGGCTATCAGTATTATATGGTTCTTTTAAATATGTCATTGAGAAAAAAATATATATATTTATTTTAAGATTTCTCTTAAATAAAACTTAAGTGGAATTTTTCACATTGCTGATTTCAGCATAATTATGGCAAAGATTAATCAGAGACTCTAAAGTCTGAAGGACATAGCCTAACTATTTTTCCAGGACTTACTCTCTAGCTGCAAGTCCTAGAAAACTCCCAAGGGCAAGTTTCACATTTCTGGCCTCATTTAAAAACTGAAATCATTTTGGAGGAAATTCTGAAGAGTTTCGGAGAAGCATCCAAAATTTCAATTGCTTCTCTGAAACCTTGGCATCCTGCCTGTTAATAATCTCCATGCTCTTTGCTTAGAATTTACGCTCAGAATCAACTGACAGGAAACTGCCCATCACCCTCCACCCTCCCAGCAAGACTGTGCCAAAACACTCAACAGAAACCACAATGACAAAAATAGATCCAATTGACGACTGTGCAGTGACTAAGAAACGGATATACTAATTTAAACTATCTTTATTATTTTTTTTACTTGTTTGGATGGTAGTGATAAACAGAAAGAGAAAGGTTTGTGATAGCATCTGGTCAAACAGCTTGCACACACAGTCAGCCCTATGCAATTTAAAATATTTGAGATCTTATAACATCCCTGGAAAGCATGCCTTTTAATCCAAACACCACAGACATACAGTGGAGCCTCTAACTATAGTCATACTGCTGGGCAGAGCTTGAAGCAACAGCAACAATAATAAAAGAAAATTCTCTTTGTACAGCTGAATGGCTGCACTAGAATTTTCAGTGTTCAGATGTAATTAGAAAACAGCTGTGAAGGAAAATCAATTGTTCCTGGTAGTCAATGGCTAATTTTCCACAATCAAAATAAAGAATGCAATATGACACGTTTGTAATGAGCAAGTAATTGTTTCTCTTTTGTTTATTGTTTTAACATTTTTCCCCTTTATTTGTAGGAGCTGTCATTTGCTTGCTGCAGAACAACTTCTTCCAGTCTCTGCTTCTCCCATCCATATTTAAATACTAGCAACTGCCAAGGAGGCTCTGTAGTCCAGCTTAGTTTATTCAAGATTGCCTTATGATGGTGATTTGTGGACTAGCAAGGAAATGTTGTCCTTGCTTCTATGAATTCAGAATAAAGCTTCCATAAATGGAATGATTATTAAACAATAGCATTTATTCATGGGATTTAACTTTGATTCATTCTGCAAAGGTCTCATGTGTCAAAAAGATGCAGTTCCAGGAATTCATTGACCTGCTGCTCCAAGTGCATCTGCATCGCAAAACAAAACAAAACTGAAACCACCACATGGCTCTTTTTTTTTTTTAATATCCTTCTTCTATCATTAGCATAGACAGGAAGGTATTGGTGCAGCAGATGGATAGCAAAGTAAACCTCTATGGTGCACATTTGGAATTCAGATGGATGGAAAATGAACTTAAATGCTAGAATAGGCCAATGAGAGTAAAATTGTTTTATCATGCAAAAGAGTCTGGTTGAGAAACACCAGGAGGAATAACACGCTTATGCTGCTTTCAGTTGATAAAAAGAAAAAAAAAAAGGAAAACAAAATGCTTATATTACTTAGTGAAATTAAACTCTATATTATTTGCTTTATACACTTATATTTCTCTGGATCATTCTTGGAAAGCTAATATAATGGCAGTTGAAGAGGGAAAAGAATGGTAAAAAAGATAGATTCTCAGTTGCTATGTGATACTAGGACCATTTCTTAGCTTTCCTGCATTTTGTTAAGAGTAAATGATAACAAGTGAATATTTGAATTATTCACAATAAGTGAATAATTATTACCTGAAGTACACTATTGCACAAATTAATAATGACAAGAGTTTTAAGTTCTGGCAGAAAAGCATTCTTCAATCTTTCAAAAATGCATGATTAGCCACCAGTAGAAAGTAAACCTACAAAGTTTTAACATGTACATTTATATCTGATCAGATCAACAACTGTCTGACAATATAGCTGAGGTTTTTATAACATTGTGTCTTCAGACTGCCTGTTCCAGAATATATATAATTTATCTATTTCTGTGCCTTAAAAATGATACTATAGGCTGAAATAAAAAGATATAAGAAGAGAATTCCATATTTTTATGAAGCTGATAAAATTATTGACTGAACCAAAATTTAAATTAAACTTTGAACGCTACTGGTCTAGTTATTATTTTAATAATGAATATTATAAAATTTAAATTTTAATACACTTTGTAAGTGGCTAAGGTGCCATACAGATTTTATTAAGAAATTTTAGAAAGTATCAGCCTCTGTGATTATATATTTTTCAACTTTTGTTCTTCATCATTTTAGCTGAAATATCAATAACTTAGTATTCACATTTTCCCCTCAAATAACTCATACTTGCACAGGTTTTTACCTCTGCCTACTCTCAGCATGGAGTATCCCCTTTCCACTTTCCATGTCTTTTTAAGCACTGTAGTCAAGGTCAAGAGATGTTTGAGTTTTAATTAGTTTTGTGTATTTTTTGAAGCTCAAATATCATATCTATAATTTTAAACCTTTGGCAGCAATGAAACCTAGGGGAACTGGATTGGAAGATCAACTAAGAGGGAATAACACCATGACGGTGGCAAGAGGAAAAGCAGCTGAAGTTAATTTAATGGTATATTAAAACATACATTTTAGGACCCAACAACCGATAGAAGAGAAGGATGAAGACAGAAAATGACGGAGGTTTGTAAATTGTCCAGTTTTGCAAGTAATTTATTATCTCTCCAACATGCCTCCTATGTCAGCACAAGCCTTCACCCACAACTTTGGTCATATATCTGGCAAAATTCCTTTTGCCTTGGTTACAAACATAAATAAGTAAGTGTTCTGTGTCAGCTGTATAGCTTTCAGGAATTTGAAAATTGTGGGTCTATCATCAAGAATGAAGGCTTTTAGAATTGGGGTACTTATTGGCAATTGGAAAGGGAGTTACAGAAGGAGCTCCTACTGCTGAGATTCTAAGATCTTCACTTTTCCTTGGTCTTCTCAAAGGTGGATTTTTTAGCTCTTTCTTTGCTTTTATGATCAATCAACCAAAATAATTTTTCCAGAAGCTCATGATTACCCAAACTTCCTTTTTTTGAGGGTTGGTTTCAGGTGTGTCTTGTTCAAATAGGTTAAAATAATAAATAAAGTAATACAGAAGGTAGTATCTGATAGTGGCTTGAAGCAATTGATTCTGAGTTAACAGTGGTTTTGGAATTATTCAGTAGGTCGAGATGGAACAAGCAGGAGAAATACAATACCATCTACATTGTTATGTAATAGCCATGTTTGACGAGGGTGAAATTTACAATCAAATTTTTATTTTGGATCCCCTAAAACTATATTCCCATTAATCAAATCTCTGTGAGTCAGGTAGGTGCTTCCATAGATCAATTTATAGGATGTAAGAAATTGGGAGAAGCATGTTGTTCTGCTCTCATGAAGAGAAACAGTTGCTTTGGGTATACTGGAATATTTAACATAAAGAATAGCATACCCTGAATTTGAAATTCTTGCATTAAATTATCTTGCATTAAATAAAGCTGAAGTTGGACTTAAAGAAGGGTAAAAAAAAATGCTACTGACTCCTTCTTATAATAGGAGCAATGGGAATAAATTCCAAATTCAGAGACTAACCATATTTTGCTGAAATATTTTAGAGATTGGCCTAGAATGTGTCTGAACTAGGTTTGTTATATGAAATTCAGCATATTTATTAAAATACACTGTGAGCCAAATACACTGGGTGAGGTCCTGGAATATGCAGTTTGGAGATATTCCCCTTCTCCAATAATGTGTGTGTGTGTGTGTGTGTGTGTGTGTGTGTGTGTGTGTGTACGCGCTTGCTTGCTTATGTATGTGTATATGATTGTGCTTGTGTTCTAGGGACAAAACCCAGGGTTGCTACACCTCCAGCTTCTCTCCTCCAATAACCAGTAAGCTCTGTTCTGCTGAAGAAATTTATATTTTGTCTTCTTTGCTAATGAAGATATGAATCTATGATGGAGGAGATAAAAATTCTCTGAAATCTCTTTGCCAGGGCCATTTCATAATAAATAAGATACATAACTGACTTGGGGAAATAGTTTCATACATAAGTAATGATAAGAATTTGGTAATAAATGTCAACAAAAATTCTCAGGAATTTTGCCTGGTGAGGATGAATATAACTTTCAAACAAATTTAAGGGTTTTTTTTGTTTTTCTTGTGTGTGTGTGTGTGTGTGTGTGTGTTGTTCTTGTTGTTGTTTGTTTCACTTTGTTTTGTTCATTTTCCCATATATTCACTCAGTAGAAAAGTATCTATTTGTTTGGGAAACTATGTGGCTAAAACAAATTGGAATAAAAATTGATCTATACTATGTTACATATTTCAACATCAAAAACTCTCCCTATAATAAAAAGAAAGGTTATGGATGACCAGGGGAAAGAAGGATATTGAATCAAATCTGTCATTTACATACCCTACTTGGTTTACATCCAATTTCTGCGTTTTTGCCCATATGCTTTGCCTTCTCCTCTGTTACATGAGTTGAAATCTTTCCAACATTACCTAAGGCCAGTTCTCTGAATTGGATGTAGTTCCTGAAATTATCTTTCCTCATTCCTTCATCACTGTGTTCTTCTGTTTACTGCATCATTCTGTTATCTATAAATATTTCCTATTAAAAAATAAAAATAAACCTAAACATGTATCCCCTTCCCTCCAAGTTCAACCCAGATTCTTAGTTTGCAATAAAATGATTTATAGAATTGTTTTTCTCACTTGATCTACTTCCTCTCCTTCAATTCTGTCTCTGCATCGCCTCCAATTCAGATTTTATTCCCACCACTCAACAGGAAAAGCTCTTCCTAAAATTGCCACTGATTACCTAATTTGAAACTCCATTTTCAGTTTTCATGCTAATATCACAAAAGATAAACTTAAACACATGGTTGCTCCTCCCTTCTAGAAACAAGTCCTTCACAGGGTTTCACGATATCTATCACTCTATCTTGGTTCACCATTTCTTCTGAACCTTCTTTGCCCCATCTCCTTTTTCTTTTTTACTTTGTGTAGTAGTAGTCTACATTTAGAAATGTGCCAACCTAGATCTTTGGCCATTTTTTTTTTTTCTATATGTACTTATTCTCTAACTGATTTTGTTCAGTCTTATGACTTTAAGACAATGCAAAAAGTAATGACTTTCAATATGATGTATTATTAAACTACATCTCTCCTGAAACTCATCCTCTTATAGCCAAATAAATACTTAATATTTACTTGTATGTATAATATATTTATTAATGTTATATTCATAATCAAACTTCATATTCCTTTTTAAAATTATTTTCCAAATTTTCTTATTGCAATATAGTATTTCAATCAATTGATGCCACCTTTGTGTATCAGTTTCATTAATGTATACATTTGGCTTTTGCCAGGTTGAGATTCTTACAAATTGGGCTACCATGGACATTTTTCCACAATTTTGGTAAATATAGATATTTTTTCCCTAGGTATATATGTTGAAGTATAATTTTTGGGTATGCACAAGATCAACTATAGTGGATAAAGCCACAAAAGATTTTTGAAGTGGGTGAGTTTCTTGTCTGAGGCCTGTGCAGACCGACGCTCTGTAGTTTGTCTTTAACTTTTTCTATTTTGGATAATTTTTAGTTCACAGTTGTCATTTAATGTACATTTCCCTCATCATTGTAGAAATAAGGTATTAATGCGTGTCATTGCCCATATGCTAACTTCCTTTAAATGCTCATTCAAGACTTTTTTCCCACTATCTTGAGTATTGCTAATTATTTCAAAGTTCCTTCGTTCCTTCCTTTCTTCTTACTTTTCTTCTTTCCTATACTGGACAAGAAATCTTTATCAAAATTATATAATTGCAAGCATTTCTCTCAGTTTTGGCTTGTCTTTTCACTCTCTTTAAGGGGTAAATATAATTAAATTGTACTTTTTTCTTTATTACTTCTAAATGTGTATCATGTTTTACAAATTTTGCCTACTCCAATGTCAGAACAAGATTCATCTATATTTTTGTCTAAGAGCTTTGCTACTTTAATTTTTAATATTTGCATCTATAATCAATTTGAAATTTATGGTTTATGTGTGTTGAGACTAAGGCTTAAAACCAATTTTTTCTAGGTAATTAAATTTTGATTGGGATTATACTGGCTATATAAATCAATTTAAAGAAAATGGAAATATTAAAAGTAGTAAGTTTTCATATCCATGAACATTTTACCCTTTCTTTTCTAGATTATATAATTTTGCTCAAAAATATATTATAATTTCATTCAAGACCTTAGTTCATCATTCATTAAATTCATTGCTAAGTAATTAATCATGACAAAGGCAATATATACTGATTCATTCAAAAATTTCTTTTTTGTCGATTCCTGATAGGTTGATAAGTTATGCAAATTGAATTTCTTTCTATCAATATGATAAATTCACTTTTTAATCTAATATTATAAAAATTCCAAGGAATTTCTATGTTTAAAACCATATCTGTTTGAAAAATTATTTTTATTTCTTTCTTTCTAACTTTTATACATTTGATTCATTAATTGAATTGCCTTTTCGTCACTAATAAGAGCTTTCAGTACAATGTTGCATAGAAAGTGATGGGAAGTATCCTGTTGTTTTTCTAACTGTAAGGATCATTTTCACTTTCTATTAAAAATTTTAATAATAACTATTACGTTTAAAATGTTTTCTGTAGTTATGTTTGAACATAAGTTCTTAAAAAATCTTGCTCTTTTCTGATTATTAAGTCTTTAAATTATTTCATTATTCAATTTTATAAAAACCTTTTTTTGTGTGTAGCTTTTGAGATGAAAACATGAATTTTAAAGTTCAATTTTTGAATGGGAAAATCTAAATAGATTGAATTTCAAACTTTAAGTGTATCTTCAATACTTGAAACAATTTATTATTTTTCTTTCTTATAGTTGTTTAATTTGCTTATAATTGTTTAAGACTTTAACATTTATAGAAAGATTAGTCTGTGATTTCTTTTCTTCCATAATATTTTAGGACATCTCAGCAACAATTGTACTTAATTTCAAACAATAACTTACAAAATACTTTCTTCTTTTCTCATCTTAGGAGTTTAAAATTGCTGTTGCTTTGTTCTTTAAAAAAAAATGACACATTCTCCAGTAAGACTTTTGTGTTACCATTTTGCCATTTTACATTCTAAGAGGCTTGAAATATGTTATTTTTTAAGAGATAATATCACTTTTTTTGTAAATTGATGTTATTTTTCTAAGACTTTTGTTATCTCATCGACTTTTTAATTTTATCTTTGTTCAGAACTTTTTTATTTGCTGAATCTACAATGATACATTCTTTTTATTTTATTTATGATTTCTTTCTTTTATTCATTTTTTGATCAGTCTATTAATTCTATAATTTAAAAACTCTTTAAAAATCAAATTTTATGGCTTTTAATTTTGTCTGTGTACTACATCAACCACTGAGAAGCATGAACTAGTTTTCAATATTTCTATAAATGTGTTTTCTTAACCATGTTGAAGCCATATTGTAGGTACATATAATTTATATTTGTGGATATTTTTTCTGGTGAATTAATGATTACTGTTATAGATCATTTTCCCATGTTGCTTCTTCACCTAAGGTTACTGTACTTGATGTTAATATAGCTTTTGCCACATTAGTACTTGTCCTATAATTTACCTTCACAGCCTTTCTGAGATAAAATGAAAACCTGCAGAGTTCAGGGCTCAGTCTGTTGTTTCTGTGTCTCTTCCTTCCCAGAGCTTAGTTGATCTCCATGTCCTGGCTCCGTTGACAGCTCTTACCTCCAATTTTGTTTATTTAGTCATGTAAGATGTCCAGTAACTTTCCTGGCTCTGTGGACTTGGCATAGACCCTCAGAAACAGATTTGCCCCAAATCAGCAACTCTTGTCAGAGAAGCAGATGTACAATGTCAGCTCATTTCTCTGTAATTCCCTTGTCTCTGCAATCTTGAATCCTCAGTTTCTGTAAGCTCATCAGTTCTTTCATATATTTAATTCTTTTTTTTTTCATTTTATGCAGCTTTTCTTGTTGTTCTTGAGGGAAACATTGGTCCAGTGCAAGCAATTTCATCATTATGAAGAAAGACCATTTCTCTGCTCAAAACACATCACATTCAAATAAAAGCCAAAGTCATTACCAGCATGTAGATCCAATATGATCTTGACTTCTCAGACACAATAGGCTAGCCCTGCTTTCCTCTTCATTGTACTTTTGACTTTTAAAAAAATTTTCTTTATATTCTATGATTATCGCTTACTATTTGTTTGTATTTCCTGGATTTTTTTTCCTGTTAAAGTATTTCCAAGACTCATTCTTTGTGTTCTGTCTCTGCTTTATGGTGTTTTAATAGAAGGCCTATCACCTCAGTCCACATTCTTCCTGTGCTGTTTTATTTTACTTAATAGTCCTTATTTCCGTCTGTCCTAATGTTTATTTATTTGTATTTTCAGTGTTTCTCTCCCTCTCTCCAGGAGGTTATATACTCCTTGGAAAAAGGAATCTTGTCTACTTTGGACACTGATCGATACCAGCACTTGTGACATTTTCTATTGGTATATACAAGGTATTTAATAAATATTTATGTATTATAATAACCCACACTTTCATCTTATATTGCTTTGCTAAGAAAATTTTCTTTTGTTTTTCAAAGTCAAGCCATAGATGAAGATATTTCTAAGAAAATTTTGGAATTTTTTTAATAAGAAGTAAAATTTAAAAATACAAGAAACATAAGAACAAAAAATGACAAACCTTATTATAGAAAGTTAATAAACTTGCTTAATGTAGGTTTAATAGAAGGTTTGGCATGAAAATTGTGATGAAATTGTAGTTTTTGAATAAAATAAGGTCAGGATATATGATGCATTCCATTGATTGCTGCAGGTAAGCATTTGAGTTCTGGGGAAAAACACTTTTAAAAGCAAGACTTTAAAAAACTTGATGCATAAAGCAGAACTCTGTAGAAACACTGTTTTCTAGATCTTTTAAACTTTCTGTTTTAGTTAGGTTTTTTAGTCTGGGACTAAAAGACTTGACAAGAACAACTTCAGAGGAGAAAAAGTTTATGTCGGGGCTGATGGTTTCAAAGGTTTCATTTCATAGGAGGCTGGCTCCATTCCCTAGATCTTGAGGTGAGGCAGAATATCATGGCAGAAGAGTATGGTGGAGGGAAGCAGTTCACATGATAATCAGAAAGCAGACAGAGAGACTTCACTCACAGATACAAAATATATACCCCAAAGGCACACCCCCAGTGCCCACCTCCTCCAGCCACACCCTACCCACCTTCATTTACCACTCAATTAATTTCATTAGGGAATTAATTCATTGATTGGGTTAAGGCTCTCGTAGCCCAGTAATTCCTCCTCTGAACCTTCTTGCACTGTCTCATACATGAGCCTTTGTGGGACACCTCATTTCCAAACCCTAACACTTTCTATATCCATAAGGACAGAAGTATGTGAACTCTAAAGAAAAAATATATTACAACTTAATAATATATTTATAAAGAAAAGTATTATCAGAGCATATTTGAAATTTTTTTTCAGCACAGATAGTAAAAGCCAATATAAGTTGATAGTTAAAGAGGAGATGGAGGAGTAGAAGAGCACATTTAGAATTCTCTTTTTATCAAGTTTCTTCAGAAAATCACCTTATTGAGGAGGAGCAGAGGGAAGTTCCACAGGGAGCATTTATTTAGGATTTTTATCCAGGTATGTGTGAAGTGTTGAATTGTCTCCCTCTGTAATTTATGTGTTGAAGTTCTAACTCCCAGTGCCAGAGAATGTGATTGTGTTGTACACAGGGTCCCCCCACCCTTCTCTCTCTTGTTTTTAGTTATACATAACTTTAGGATTCATTTTGACACAAAATTATGGAATATATTTTTTCTAATGCAGTTCCCGGCACTTCCCCTTTCTCTCCCCTTCGCCCTCCCCCTGTTCCCTTCCCTCTCTTGATCTTTCTGCTATTAACTTATAGTTTTTCTTTATTTTGGTTTTTAATTAGTGGATATGCATGATGGTGAGATATACTTTGGTATATTCACATACATGCACAGGAAAGTCAGGGTAGATTTGCTGCCAGCTCTTTTCTCTTCGCCTCAGTCCCCTTCATCTAGTTCACTAAACTTTTATTTTATGGAATCCCTTCCACCAGTTTCCTTTCTCTCTCTCTCTCTCTCTCTCTCTCTCTCTCTCTCTCTCTCTCTCTTTCTTTCTGTTTGTTTATTTATTTGGGACTAGGCATTTAACCCAAGGCACATTATCAACTAACAACGTCTCCAGGTATTTTATATATATAATTTTGCTGATATTACAGGCTTGTGAAACTACAACCAAATTTTTTTTCTAATTTATATGAGTAGGGGTCTTTAAAAAGTTAATGAAGGCTAAAAAAGATCATTAAGGTGGGTCCTAATTAAATGCAATTTTACCCTTTCTAGAAGACAAGATTAGGATACAGATTGCAGATGAAAGAGCATATGAAGACAAAGAAATAAGATAGCCACCTCCAAGACAGAAGCCTCAGAAGTAGCTCTGATGATATATTGAACTTGAACTTCTACTCCTCAGAACTAGGAGGAAATAAATTTCTACTGTTTAAGCCATCTAGCCAATGATACTGTTTCAGAGTCGTAATTAATACTGCATATTTTTACATTAAGGGGAAAATATGTAAAAAAGCTAGATGAATGAAACAATGTAGAAAGGGGATGATTTTTGAAACAGACAAAAAATGTGATAGAGGGATATATCAAGAGGTATACTCATGAGGAAGAAATTGAAGAAATGTGTCTGTTCAATTTTATCAAAACAACTTTTTACAAGGGAAATTTATAGACATATCAATATATACACCACATTTCAGTTTCTACATATTGATCTTGAATGTCTAAGGCTAATTTCTAACACTATATTATTGACATAGTCATCAGGAAGTTTGGACTATGGATTCTCCATCACTTTCATGGATGGACCCACAGGGGCTGCTCTTTTGTCTGGGAGGACATGTCAATTACCTTCACATATATTTAACTAAAACCCATTATCATTACATATATCGCTTTGAGTAGACAATAAGATCAATAACAGTAAATTAAATTTTTCAGTTAAATATACTTCAAAATTTGCAAGACAAAATATTTTGAAAAATAGATAATATTAGAAGTGAGTAGTACCAAAAGAATCAGAAGGACAAATATACAGAAGAAGCCAGATGAATGAAGCAATGTAAAAAGGTGATGCTTTTTAAATGAGAACACAGATGTGGTAGAGGGATGTATCAGGAGGTAAAATCATGAATTAGAAATTGGAGGGTATGTTTATGAAATCTTATGACAACTTTTTTGAAAGAGGAGTTTATAGGCACATGAATGTATATATAAATATATAATCTAAATAAATTCAGTGATACTTGGTAACTTATATCCAATGACAACAAAGAGATATCTAAGGATTTATCAGAAATCAGAATAGAATCAGAATTTAATAACCAAATGGAAGTAGAGTGAATAATAAGAAAATGTGATACTGATATATATATATATATATATATATATATGTCTGTGTGTGTGTGTGTGTATACACACACATATGTGTGTCTACATAGCACATTTGTATGGCATAATTTATATGTATATATTTACTTATGAATATTATACTTATATATGCATATTAAATATTTATATATGTAATATTGCATACACATATATGTAATATTTATATATGCATGTAAAATATACATATATACAATATTTATGTATACATCTATATTAAATATATGTGTAATATCACTATGATATATATATATATATATATATTTGCAGTAATATCAGAGTGTAAATTTACATGGTATATTCACATACATGCATAGGAAACTGAATATAAAAGTACACTATAGCTTGTGTATTGTTATCAGAGGGTCAAAGGAAAATCCAAGCATCTAACTAATTGGATCACTATGGACCACTGCATTGAGCTAATATGGTATGGGCCAGAAACTTCATTCTCACCAAAGGGATAAACTCCAGTTGGATTACTTGATGAAATTATACATAGTTATTAACAATATATAGGTTATTTATATCTGTAATCTTAAATACTAGCATGATTTTTCTTGTCATATGTATTATGCACTAATATTTAATTATGCTTTGAGAGCTTCAAAATCACTCATTAAAATACTAAATGCTAATGAATTACAGTAGAGGGGGTAGAGAGAGAAGAGGGGAGGGGAGGGGAGGGGAGGGGAGGGGGGATAGTAGAGGATAGGAAAGGCAGCAGAATACAACAGACATGAGTATGTCAATATGTAAATCAATGGAAGTGTAACTGATGTGATTCTGCAATCTGTATACAAGGTAAAAATGGGAGTTCATAACCCACTTGAATCAAAGTGTGAATTATGATATATCAAGAACTATGTAATATTTTGAACAACCAACAATAAAATAAATAAATAAATTAATAAAATACTAAATGCTGGGCACAGTGGCACACGCCTATAATGCCAGCGGCTCAGGGGGCTGAGGCAGGAGCAATTTAGCAAGCCCCTAAGCAGCTCAGTGAGGCACTGTCTCTAAATAAAATATAAAAAAGGGACTGGGGATGTGGCTCAGTGGTTAAGCGCCCCTCAGTTCAATCCATCATTCCCAAAACAAAACAAAACAAACCCAAAACAAACAAACATGCTACATGCAAAATAGAGACATTTTCTCCCTTTTTAAATTTATTTTCCACATTGCTAATTTATGCTTAGTAATCTATTACCTAGACAGATGTGTCATTACTATCTGAATTAATACTTTTGGAGAAAAACAACCTCACTATTTATCAAAATGTATGAAAAACATTTTCTGTATTTTTAAATAATAGCACTTGGCATCAGTGAGAGATTCTAAATTTCCAAGTTCTCTAACTTCTCTTCTGTTTTCTTCTTTTTCTTACAGAAGTTTGACCTCTCTGTCTTGCAGGTGAAGATATTTTGACTTCAGAATGAACAAGAGGGTATTATAATTCTCTGCAGGCACTGAATCTCTAGCCATTGATCTGTGTGTCATTTCAACAGACTTTCAGGCAGAGCAATGTTACAGTCTAGCAGCAGATCATGAAGGCCTGAAGAAACCTCCTATTCTGATTAATAAAAGAAAGTAAATACTTCAAATTTGTTTATTTTACGTGAAAGGTAGCCTGTGGTTGAACATATACATGTATTACCTTTTGAAAATCAACAAAAATATTTAGTTTGATTCCAATAACATTTGAAATCATGGATTCATATATCAGATATTGAATTAAAGAGGAAAAAGAGCATTGGAGTATAAACATTGAAAAATGATGTAAAACGAAGAAAGCAGTGGCGAGGGTGCATAAAACAGACACTTGAGAAATTTTTCAGGCATGATTCTTTGTCTTCTTGAACTCTGATTTAAAGGTTGCTTAGCAACAGTGGCAGTAACAGCTGGGACACCCTTGATCTTGTTGTGTAAACTATTAAAAATAGGTGATGGAAAGTGGCACCATGGAAACAATGACTCTACTGAAGCAGGTGTCTGTAATGCTGCTTTGCAATCTAATGTTAGAGGCGTAAATTACAAAAGGCAGAAAAATGAAGTAACCATGGCTTTCATTCTCCTAATCTTTGAGTATGGTGAAAGGTATTTATTTTCCCCTTCTATATTTTCCTTCAGTTTCCCAAGCCTTTTGGTGTAATCAGTTGTTGATAATTTTAACTGATTACTTGATATTAAATTTTTATTTCCAAATTTCTAAAATCATTTCATTTCTTTGAGCAACCAAGGACTCATCAATCTAGATTCCACATATTCACTTAAACACAAATCAGTATCAAGTGCTATGTCAATGTTATTGTACATGCATCTTCAGTTTTCTCATTTATGAACATTACTTTTCAAATACCAGTCATCTTGCATTTATTTATTTTAGATTAAAGTGAGTTTGAATGTAATTTCAAATTAATTAGAATCATCTGAAGTTTTACTTGTATTTGGTTTTACAATTAAATATTTTTAATAAAAATCATATAAAAATGCACTATTTCCTATTTTTCACAGACTTTCTTGGTTTTGTGGGATACCCACACCTGATAACCTACAGGCCATTGTAAACCACAGTATTGACTGAGGTGAAGGGGACTCTTTTTCCAACAGTGTCAATTAAATTAAACATTTCTTGCCCTTCAAGTGAATTTTTCTGTTCTATGCATTCCATTGAAGCACCCTTAAAGAAGTATAGATATTAAGAGGTTTCATAATTAGGGAATTTAATCAAAATTAAAAATAACAGGAATGGTCTCTAAGACCAATTCTACCCTTATTTCATACACAAGGAACAGAAGATCAAACAGATACAAACCTCAGTTATGGGTAGAGACTATAATTATTAAGATAACGTATGAGTTAGTGATAAAGGTAAGATTTGGGATTTCTATTCCAGAGTTCTTTTCATTGCATTAAAAAGCTCAAAATTCCACCAAAAATTTTGACAACTTGGGAAGATTTTATTACTGAATAATATTTGAGTAATAATAAGTTACAAGGGCATTTCTGCACATTTAAGTTTTACAAACTCATACATTAATCTTTGTCTTTATAAAACTCTTAGAAACAAATATCAGCCATATAAATAAAATACTATTAACATCAGATGCAAATATTAGATAATCCATTGACTCTAAATTGAAGAAAATCATAAAGCAGTAAAGAGTCTTTAACTCTCTCATCTGCTCACCTACAAGTTTGGAGGCATGTAGATATGGTTGATCTTGGATTCTACAGAGTGATATAAAAATAATTCTCTATTAGAAGATGTTTGGAGTCAGGTTCAGTGATTCAGTGGCAGGAATCAAAGCACATGGTGAGTTTCTTCTCACAGGAAAGGGGACAGATAATGAAAAATGGAATTATGGCATTTACAGGAAAAGACCTAGAGCTAGAGACTCTTCATGTTAAACAAAATTAGTCAAACTCAAATGATTAAGGTTCTTATGTTTTCTCTCACATGTGGAAGCAGGAGAGAAAAAAGGAAACCAATGATGGGAGTTGATTTCCTAAAAATCAAAGTAAGATCAATGTAAGAAAGGACTCAAGTGATGGGAGGTTGGGAGGAAGGGGTGAAATGCAGGGAAATGATATTGGTCAGATTATATTGTTGTATAGTATGCATGCATAATTATGTAACAACAGATCCCACCAATATGTACAACTATAATGCACAAACAAAAAATGTAGAAAAAAAAGAAAGGAGAAATAAATTATTGCTTATGATTATGGCTTTTGTTTTCCATATAAAAATGCATTAAAAAAGCTAATAAAATAAAATTTATTAAAGTTGCCACATAAAATATTAATATGTAAAGTGAAATAATTTCCATAAACATGATTAAGTGAAATTGAAATAAAAATAATATACTTTTCAAAATAATGTATAAAATATGGACTACAACAAACTTAGTCCTTAGAAAACTACTGAACATTACTAAAGATCATTAAATAAGTCATAAAAATGAAAATAAAATGCAATTTTTATATAAAATAAGTCTCAATACTATAAAGAGAGCAATAAATAATAATATGTGAAATTAATGATAGTAATAATATTCAAATAGAAAGAAAAGGAAAGCAGTTTTGTCTCTCAATATTACCATGCACTTGAAAAAATATCAGTGGCTCATCTAACTGTTCATATATTGAAGGGAAACTTTTTCTTAGGTTTTGAAATATTGTTAAAACATATAATTCAATGCTTGAGGAAAAATTAAAAATTTTCTAGGAATATTTTAGTTGTACTAACTAAACTTTTGTACTAAACTACTATATCATATGGAAGAGTAGTTGATAAGCAAAATAGTAATCTATTAATAATCCCAGTGTTATTAAGTATTAAAGCACACAATTTGTTTTTAAATGAAGTGACTTTATTCACTGATTTACTTCCATAGTGAGAAGCATTGGTTAATAACTGAATAGGGAACCAGTTAGGCTTAATCAGCCCTAGATTCATATTCTTCAATATCATCCTCAGGAACAGTGTTGTAATTACAGTACTACCTCATCTGTTTCTTAGGATGACTAAATCAGTAAGAAATATGAACCTCATAGGAGAGTGACAGAAGCCACCCTTGGGTGGGCCGACTATGATGATCCTGGTTGATATTCTGCTGCTGGTCTTGACAAGTTCCAGGTGCCCCCTTCAGTAACCCTTGAAATTTTTTGGTCAACAAATGAGGCCTACTGTAATACAATCAAAATGTCCCTGTGGTTTAAACTCCAAATAGTCATTTTGTTGAAACAGGGGCAATTCTACATATAAAATATATGCCTTCAGTCTAATCCTGCCCCCAAAATAATTTAAAATTAAGTTTTTACCCTTTTAATTTGCCTAAAAGTCAATGAATTCATATTAATTACCTTTTGTTAGAAAACAAGATTGGTGAATTACTAATAATTAAATGGTTTCATACCAATTTTACCAGTTTTCCCAATAATGCTTTTCCTCTGGTCCAATATCTAATCCTGGGCACTATATTGCTTTTAGTCCTCATTTCTCCTTAATGTCCTATGGCAAATTCTTAGTTATTTCTTTTTTTAATAACTTTGGAGTTTTGAAGAGTACTTATATTGTTTTCTGTAGAATGTTCTAGTTATAAATAAATTTTATCTGACTGATGATATCATCATCTGTGCTCTATTCTTTCCTTTTTTTCTTGAATCTTAATAATAAACTACAATTAAATTATTACTTTTGCGATTGTAATGTTGGCTTGATATATTGTACCACACATTACAATTGCTTAGTGCATCTTTGAACTCTGTCTATCCTGTGTCATCAAGCCACACACAGAACTAGTCTTCCTCCTCTTTCCTCTTGCATTCTTTCTTGGGGATCTGTGCTTTTGTTCATTGCATGCCCATCAGGTCTGCTCAGCTCTGCTGGTACATGTGCATATCTCACCTATCCTCTCCCACCATAGGACAGGAGTTCATGGAAATAAAAGTACCACCTTCCATGTTTCAGAGAGAAAATTTCTAGTTATATTGTATGTTCTGTTCCACTGCTTTCAATTCCATTTCATTCTATTTTCAAGCATACTTCATGGTTTTTTTTTTTGTTTGTTTCTTTTTGTTATTGTTGTTCTTTGTGTGTGTGTGTGTGTGTGTGTGTGTGTGTGTGTTTTCCTCAGAGGATCAGGCCCCAGTGTTTCAAAGTGCTAATCAGTTCCAAAAACATTCTTTGGGTTTTCTTCTCTTTGTGGTTAAATATTTTCCACTCCCTAACTCTAGTTCCCTTGGTACTGAATATTTTGGTGGGGGTTTGGTTTCATTAATCCAATCTTAGAGTAAAACTAAATAATTTACAATTAATATCTTCCCAAATGTTATAAGGAACCTAGTTGGCTAGTGCCCAGGTTATTCCAATCATTCAGTCTAAACATTTTGATCTCTCCTTTGCAAACATTGGAGGAAGAGTGATAAGAGGCAGGGGACGGGGAGATCCAATGCTTTATAATGCTAATTTCCTTAACAGACAAACAGAGTGAATATGAAAATATTAAGAGACTTGACCACTGAACTTAATTAAACACAATGAAATCTCTCAAGCCCATAAAGTAAAATAAAATAAAACAATAAGAAAGAAAATCTCAGTACACATTTTTATCTAATCTTGGGCTATAAAATTAAATAGGAATACAAACTGGAATGTAGGAAAATGTTAAATAATTGCAAATTATTTTCTATAGAAGAGAAAGTAGAAAACAAAGGTATACTTTCCCCCACTATTATGTACTATAATACTCAATGCTCATTTAGTTATAGGAAGCCTCTTTCTCACTCTGTATGAGGCACTATGGTGGACCTTGGGTACAAGATGGTATAGACCTTGGGTATAGAACACACATCATCACTGAGATCAGGATGTACAATTCAAAGAAAAAGTGTACACTAAGGAGTTGAGAGCTCAAATCATTCATACTTATGAAAGGCAATATGTAGATGAAGGAATAAATTAGAGTAATATGAAAGAAAATTATCGGAATTTGCTTATATTTAAGTTAGGCAGTAACAGAAGAGTTCCATTAAAGATTTAAGCTGATATGTGAAGGATGTTTGACTTTTTGGATGAAGAGAAAAATAGGAACTGAAAATGAGTGAAGGGAATCTGAGAAGGAGAAGTTTTAAGACATTTTGATAAAGAGTGGTCACTAAAAATACTTTACAATTCCTAGAGAGTATTAAGCATTTTAGGGATTACTGAGAGCTGGGTGTTCGACTGATAATGAATTTTAATCTATTCAATGGAATGAGATAATACATTTGTTATAAAGAAAGAAAATAACAAATACCAGAGTTATAACTGTATGTCAAACCATCCTATGATTATAGAAAATTTTGCTTATTTAAAAGATTTAGGATTTGTTTTGCTTAAGGAAAGAATAACTTTAAAGTAGAATTTACAATCACAATTAGATTGTAGAAGTTTTACTACCTCAGAATAGCTTATTGGATGGATATTCATAATATCATAAATATGTTCAATATTTGGCAAAATTATGAAAGATTAGCTTTAAGAAACTAATATTTAAGAATAATCATGTGATTATTCTTCAGTGTATTATATTAAGAAAATACAGCATTTAAACTAAGAGCATTTATCCTATGATTCATATTTCTATTACAAATGTTTGTATTCCTTCATTAATGTATATTCCCTTTGATACACTGGAGAAAGATGAAGATTCTTTTTCCCACACTACAGTTATGTCCTTGAAAATAGCTTTTATATGTTTCATATTCAATTATTAACTTATGTTACATTTATACACATTTTGGCTTACTTGTAAATTTTCTTTTTCCTTTTGTAGCTCTAAAATATTCTTTATTTTGTTCACTATATCTAATATTTTAAATAATACTTTAAATATTTTTTGATATATGAATAAAATCATGACTTTGGGAGATTTAGCATGGATTGTATAATCAAGTTTCACAAAACAAAAACATAATATAAGTGCACATGTTAACTTCAAAGCCAATGTAGTTTGAGAAATATGTGGGGCAAAGATTGTGCACCTTTGATTTCAGAAAGGGTAGTCCAGCTACCATTATACAGTTCATAATCTGGAATTTGAAAACTTTCTTAAGGTTTAGCTTTGCACAGCAAGTTTAGAAGAAGCTGTCAAGTATTCTCTCATAGATGAGGATTATTTCTAACATGATTGATCTCCTCTGTGAATTGAGTTTATGTGTATTTCTATGCCAAGTGTCAGATGAAGACTACATATTGTTTTCATCTATATTTAGAGGTAGTCATACATTTTTTTCTATTTCTTTCTTTCTCTGCCTTTCCTGATTCATGATGTCATTGCATATTTGAGTTATAATTATTATACATTCTTGTCAACTGAACTACTTTTTATGCTTGCTTGATGACTGTTGCTCAGTCAGCAGGATAATGTTAGCCTAATAGGCTCTTCCTCTTGATATGATCATTAGGATCTCAGTGTGGGGCAGTGATCTATCTCAGTGTTTATTATAAAGTCAATAAAAGCTCTTGCACCAGAATGCATGGATCCCACTTCTGGATCTATGGCTCAACAATTACATATATTGTAGAAAATTCTTCTCTCTTTGGGAATTTCAGTTCTTCATAGGTACAAAAAGAATGATGGAGGTATATAGCTCATGCAGCTGTTCCCAGGATTACACAAAATAATTCATGATAACAACTTAAAAAAATTACTGTCATATAACAAGTAGTACAAAAAGTTGGGAATTAACAATTCGATGCTTTGAAAATGCTTCTCTGGTCTTCCTTCAAAATTAAATTGTATGTATTGTAATATCTTAAAGCATAAAATACCTCTGCTTTGTAGCACTCAAAATTTGTAATTTAAAATGTTTTTGGAGAATATTTGTTAAATTTTGGGCATTTCTAATACTAAAATCTCCATGGGAACGCTACTTCTTTAATTTTTCTATCATTACATACCAGATAGCTGGCACAATACCCAATACACAGTAGGTGATTGGTATGTTAGTATTAAATGAACCAATGGGTGGATTTACAGACTGGGTACTACAATTGTATTATTTTCCTGTTCCATCTTAATAAGGACCACATTATATATGGTATGTATAGTGTCAACTACTCTCTTTCCCCTTCCTTGTCTTAAGTTGTTTTCATTGTTCTGATGTTATTGCATTTGATTTCAATTAATAGCAAAAGGATATATGTTTTTAATATTTTGGTATGACTCCTAATTAAAAATATGTATAAATAATTCACATTCTCTAGAATTCAGGTAATAAGTATCATTGAAGATAATAAAAATTGTTCTTTCTTTCTTTATTACAACAATGAACTTTGGTGCAACTGAATTTTTTCCTCAGAAGTAACTTTTAAGAAGTTAACACATGATATCTTCAGGTAAGCATTAACTTAATTGTAGACAAAAGTTTAATTTTCTGACTTGAAGACAATCAAATATACATTTCCCGTTTATTTATGGCTAAATTAAATTCTTTAGGTCAAGTAATCAATTTTTAGCAGGCCTTTCAAAATAATTCTGTTTCTTCAGTAGGTGGAAATCCTTACGGCATGCTCTATTTTGAAAATCTAAAAATAAAATAAATAGTGTAGCCAATCATTAGGCAAGTGTTAGTTGCATTTTCTAATTGTACAACAGTAAATATGCATTTCCTTTTAATTGAAGAAATACATGCTCTATATTTAAACTTAACTGTCCATATAATTTTAAATAGAATTGAAATTTAAGAAAAGTTTTATGACTTACTTAAGATATTTTTAAAATAAGCATTTAAAACCCTCAATGGAACACACACACGTGAATTTGCTGTTGAATATATTTAGATGTTGTAGAGATAGAAATATAGACAGATTCCTAAAATTTTGAATAGAAAAGGAGAAAATATTTTTTACTCCAACATTGTCTACACATATTTCTGATTTTTAATACAGAGAAAATATGTTTTGTATGTATTTAGTGTAAAAAAATAAAATAAGTTATAAAATTCTTTCTACAAGATAAATCATCTACAAACCATTAAGCAATTGCCAATTTTGTTTTGGATCTAGAATGCTATAAAAATAGAGACTGAATAATTCTATCCTGACTAGTTAGTTGACTGCAAGGAGATTTTGGCATTAGAGAAACTTGGTAAAACTTAAAATTACTAACAATGTTTTTCTTCAAATAAAAAATTCCAAGGCATTATGCATTTGCTCAAAATTCTTTCAGTCTCAATGGAAGTATAATTACAATTTTAAATAACTTATTACCCTTTGGGAGTTAATGTAATGTGACTATTCATTTTATATAGCCATAAAGATTTGTGTCAACACAAAAGAGGCAGTTTAAACAATAAAAATCTAAAAATATGTATAGACTAATTTTACTTAATACATATGAGAAAAAGCACAAATAAAAAATGATGATCTTACTCATAAGTGCAGTCTAAAAAGGTTGATGGGACAGTTGAATGTTGGCAACCAGATCCTGGGGAAAGTGGACAGGAGAAGTGTGTAAAGAGTGAGCTGATGATACTAAGTTAGGTAGGAGCAGAAATATTTTGTTGTTAGTTATTGTGGTTAATCTCTTACCATGCCTCAGTTATGCACTGAATTTTATCACAGATATATATGTGTGGAAAAAAATCGCAGTACATACAGCATTTCATACCATGCATGATTTTAGGTGTCTATTGGTTGCTTTGGAATGTATCCAACAAAGATAAGGGTGAACTACTGTATCATCCCTAAAGCAAAAGGGAGAGTAAGGCACTACATCTGTTAATGTCACTTTTCTGCTCCCCAAATGTTAACCAAATTAGGGGAAAAATGAAAGCAATCATTGGATAGAAAGTACAGATTCATATTATCTTGGAGGACATTGGTTTTCTCTTATGCACTCTGGGAACCAGGGCAAGTTAATGTCACCTGCAGAAAGCTATTTTCTCTCATGTACACCCAGACAGTTGCTCCTTAGGATGCTGGTCATACAACCTAAGAAAGCTAATTCTGATGATTTCACTGCTTCTGAAGCCTCAGATATAAAACTGTTCTCTGAGTGGGGACTGGTATGGAATGAGGGTACTATGCAAAGGATATGTGTCACTCACTAAGCTCACTGTTACTAGACAAAACACTGAGGGAGAGGAGAAACTGCTCTGTAAATCACCTCCAGGGATGGAGATGCTTTCTGTTAGCCTGTTGCCTCTGAGTTCGTCTTGGAACAGACTCTGATCTTTCATAATCTTTCCCTAACAAACCATATGTCTCCTATGCGGTCTATGGGTCCTTTCTTTGGCCTGTCTGCAACATATCTCACTGTCCTAGCACAATTGGCTACGGATGAAACAACTACTGTGCCATATGATTACATTTCTATGAAACATGACACTGATTATATAAAAATATAGAAAAAAAAACTAATTTAATCTTTAGTGTCAGAAAGCAGGCTAAAGTTTTCTAAGGGTCAATAAAAGAGTTTATTATGGATTTGAGGAATAGATATATTGTATAGAATACAATATATCTATTTATTCTATGAAATAGTCTTATTAATTATCTTACATTTTTAAATTTTAAATTTATTTGTGTTACTAGTGTTAGTAGTCATTATTAAAAGTATCACTGGAGCAGTGGAACACATGAATGAGAACTTACATGAGGTTTATTTGAGAAGGGCATTGGTTTTGAGAATATCAAGGAAAAGAGAAATTTGTACATTTGTGGTATCATACTGCTAAACAAGGACAGGATGCCTGGGTTAGAGACATCAACTATAAATTGATCTAATTCAAATAGAAGTGGGAACTCAGAGACAGGTCATTAGGAAAATATCCTCCCTACCTGAAAGCTATGGGAGTTTGTGTATCCTACAGGGAACTCTGTAAACATAGGATAGAATATAAATCAACTTTATTTAGGTTCAGTTGCATTTGAAGAAAATAAATCAGTGGCAGTAGTAATCTCTCTATGGAAATTAAACAGGAACAATACAGAATTTTCCAGTTTCACTACTTTAGTAGTCAACTTTCTGTGTAGTTTTGAAAAACATTTTGTTTTGGTTAGAAACAGTGGGTGAGCAAAACATTGTATCACTGGAATTATATGTGACTTGCATTGTTAAATTTGTACATATCTATATTTTTGCATACTCAGCAATACTTATGTTTTTATAAGAGAACTAAATTTTGTTATTTATTATTGAAAAATATTTCAAGAAAAAGATATTAATCACTATTTTTACTTGAAATACAAAGTATACAAGTGTGCAATATATCAAATTATTGAATAAATATGCATAAATGAAACCCTTGTTATGATAAATAAGTGACTACACATAGGGTGCTATGAATGGGAAAGATTCTGAACTAAGTTAATATTTGACCAATTCTGGATTCTACCACTGCAAATGAGAACTCGTTGATTCAATAAACACTTGCTGAGAGCCTAACATGATCTCAGTTGTGTAAATATGAAAAATCTCTCTGAATCTACTACCTTTTAAAAAATAATTTTAGGTAAATCTAGGGTTTGTCCAAGGAATAAAATGATAGTTTGTATTCCTGATCTGGCATAACACCTGTATTTGATATAATAATTTATGTAAAAAAGGATACAAACTAATTAAACAGTTGGGCCTCCTTTATTTTATTTGCCCTCATTTATTCAAATTGTTAAAATGATAGGCAGTTTTGTTTAAAAACACACATATGCATTCAATAAATGTCAAAATTTTCATTTATTTTTTTATATATGGAAAAGAATCCCATTTATGCTACTTAACAACAAATAATTTCAAATCTTTCAGACTAAAGTTTAAAAAATAAAACTAATACAGTATTGTCAAAGTTTCAGTTTGTTTTGAAGTAACCTTTATTTTAAAATAATTGGTAACATTTGAAAATATAACCTCTACTATTTCCATTCTTTGTCCTTATTTAACTAACATATATATTCATAAGTATGTAAATTATTTTATATAGATTATTGATTTATATACTGCCCCTTTTTAACTCCTAGAACTTAATTTATTGACAAGCAAACAAAAGAAAGTATTTCCCATTATTTTTGTGAGCTCTTTCATTGCTGCAACAAAAAGATATAAGAAGAGCAATTTTAAGCATTTTCCTGACTATGGTTTCAGAGGTCTCAGTCTATACCCAGCCAGCTCCATTTCTTGGGGCTCAAGATGAGGCTGAACATCATGGCGGTTGAGTATGGTAGAGGAAAAGGGCTTAAAACATTATACCAGGAAGGAGAGAGAGAGAGAGAGAGAGAGAGAGAGAGAGAGAGAGACAGAGACACTAAGCTCAGATCACCAAATATATACCTCAGAGAAGTGTCCCCAGGGAACCACCTCCTTCAGCCAGACCCTATCTGCCTATAGTTACCACTCAGTAACCCTTATCAGAGGATTAATTCATTAATTGGGTTAAGGCTCTTAGAACCCAATCATTTCACCTCTACTCCTTCTTCATTGTCTCCCACAGGAACTTTTGGGGGACACCTCACATCCAAACCATAACACCCATCACTTTTTACAATTCTAGCATAGCACACTTTATTTGTTTTCTCTATTACACAAAATTACTATAAACTAAGTGGTTTAAAATAACAAAATTTTATTATATATTTCTGTTCTGGAGTGAGAAGGCCAAAATAGAGCTTTCTAAATTGAAGTTAAGTGTCTGCTGGGCTGTCATATAAAGAAACATATTTACTAGTTTCAGAAATTAGAGAATGAGCATTTTCAGAAGTCTATTATTCATTCAGTCCCCACATACATATTTATAGACATTTTATAAGACAAGCCATATTCAGTCATTCAATAAAGGATTGATAAAGAAATTTTTATATTCAATAATAATAAAACAAACCAATTTCAAAAGGGAAAAATTTTTTAACAGTACCTCACCCAAGAATATATATGTTAATACAAGTGTACAGAAAAGCAGCTCAACATGGTATATCATTATGGAATTGCAAATTAAAGCAACAGTAAAAGAATACTCTGTACATATGAGAATTGGCCCAAATAAAAAATATATAACACCGGATTCTGGTGAAGATGTGTAGCAACAGAAAATCTGATTCATTATTTGTTGGTATGCCAAATTTTATAGCTATCTTTAGATGATAGGCAATTTTTTAACATATACTTATCACATAATTCACCAACCACAGTTAAAGAGATGAAAACTCATGTTTGTGCAGAGATAGGTTTTCAGCAAAGGTGATGGTCTTGGCTTACTCATCAAGTAATAAAAGGTGAAGCATCCATGATGAAAGTGTGAGAAGACAGTGATCAGCTATCTGCAATGGCCAAATATTTGGCAAAACTGCAGTCTATCATCACTTGGAAAGTTGTTGACTTATATAATAAATTTGAATTTCTCAATACAAAGATTGAGAAATAAAATTAAAAAATATTAATTGGTGTTCACAGTTCTATGGAAGGCATTAAAAATGAGGAATAAATTCAGGAAAGAACTGGCCAATTTTTTAGTAGTCATAAAGAATAATGGAGAGGTAGGTACACAGTGTCAGGAAATTTTCACATTTAGTAAGACAACTACTTCTGAAACACACACAGTAAAAGATAAAATTTTAAAATGTTTTGAACAGCAAAGATACCTTAAGACTTCTGAATGAATTAAATTGGCTTTGTTAATTTTTTGTGGATTAATAGATCTGGGGAGAAAGCCTAAAGTATTCTTCCATCAAAGATTGATAATTCCATGTAATGAAAATTAGTTTTGGAAAGTTATACATATGGACAGAAAAAGGTATTTAATAATTATGAGAACTGTATCTGGAAAGGGTTATAGAAATAGCTTTAATACCATGGTTCTGACTGGAATCCTTTAGATAAGAGTCTTGGGAAAATACTAAGAGGTTGTTCTGCCAAAAAGATATGTGTATATATGTATGTGTGTGTGTGTGTATATATATATATATATATATATATATATATATATATATAATTAATATAGTATCTATATATATATGTATATATGATTCATATAGTATATATATATATATATGATTCATTATTTGTTGGCATGTAAAATTGTATAGCTATCTTTAGATGATAGGCAATTCTGTATATATATATATATATATATATATATATATATAAATATTCTGTAAATATATATTTATATATACCTACACCGAAGCAAAAAAGCTGTTAGTTGTTTGGTTCTTAAAAAAAATATCTGGCATCCTAGCTTTATACACAAAAAAAGTTTTAATAAGTTTTTCAGTTTACCCTACCCCAAATTATTTTTTTCCTACAGTATCCACTTTTGATATGTTCAGAGAATAATATAATGTCCTCAGGGAAAATTCAAGTAAAGAATTCCTTCCAAGAATAATCAAGAAATGTTCCCCAAGTTCAGGGTAGAACATTTCTCAAGTATTTTCCAGTAGGTTTAAAAATTCTTACATACCAGTGATTACTAAGTGTTTATCCCCTTAAAGATGGAAGGGTTTGTGGGACTCAGTGGAAATTCACTTATTCATTCATTTGCTTACTTGATTAATTTCCAGTAGGTTATCAGACTACTTCAGGTTGTTTATTATAGCTCATCAAAAGAATGTTATTTATTTTGTTTTAGTTAATAAAGATAAACCATTACCACAGATCAATGCAGGATAATGCACTTTGACTTGGTTGTGACCAGACACAACTTGAGGTTCATTTAGGTTGGAAAGATATTTATAATGATTCTGAGGAACGAAGAGAATAGTGAATGTTTGGTAATAATAAATGCACCCCTCTTAGTTGTTGTGCCTGTTTCTGACTTTCAGACATATGGTAAAATTAGACTTTCTACATTCTTGATCAATGTAATGGGAACAAAGATGACTAGTCCTATTCTGGTTGGAAACTTCAAAAATGACTGAGCTTCATCTTATTTCTTTCATCTTAACCAAAACACTGTGGACATATATGTTGAGGTAGAAGCTCCATCAGCCTCTGCCTCTAAGTGACCTCAGGAAGCACACCTTAAATAAACTGGTTAGATATCTACCTTTTAAACCCCCAGCAGACTTGTGCAACAAACAAGAAATTTTGTTGTGTTGGGCCACTGAAATTTAGGGGGTTTTCTTACTCAGCTTAACTTAGCACATTCTGATCAAAGATCACTACATTAATTATTTAAAACAAAGACTTGCTAATGGGTCTTTGCTATATTTATCCCCTTAGTTTATTTCATTTTTTATATACAGAGTGCTTTTGATCATTAAAAAATCAGGGAGAATTCAAGGTAGATAATATGTGACAAATTAATAACTCAAGAAAACATATACCTGACCATTAAATATCAGTCAGAAGATAATGTTCAATCTTGATTTTAATATAATAAAATTTTAATGTAATTGTTTAAAAAGAAAACTACGTTTAGGCAGTTGATTTTTTATGTATTTACTTTTTAACAAATTGCATATTTATTCCTATTATTTGAGTGTGGCATGTATATATTATTCCTCTATCTTAAATGATCCAACTTATACATAAAACATTCTTTTAATTATTATTTTAATTTGGTACTATTTTTCAAAGTTCAGTAAAAAATTTAACTTAAGAAACTGAATATATAGTATATTTTTATGATCTGAGCATTTTCTTTCTTGCCTAACTTATGATGGAAAAGTATTTTGTGTAGATGCCTACAAAGATTTGACAGAAACCTAAGGTTTTTTTTTTTTTTTTAATTAAGGGTCTATATTTAATATAGTACAAAATAAAAATACCTGTTCATTTTTCTATTTTTTACTTTACAAAATAATGGAATACCCTAAATTACCTGGTAAAAATGATCAATACAGAGTGCCATATATTATGTAATATTTTCATGTCATCAGAATTTTCATCGATTTATCCTTGAGTTATGCAGCTATAGAACCTATACACAAAAAACAAAAAGAAAGAGATTAAAATATATCTCTATAAACACTTACTCACAAAAGAAGACAGTAAGAGAGGAAGAAATGAACAAAGATTATAGAAACCAATTAGAAAACAATTCAATGATAGTAGTAAGTCTTCCTCCAGTGATTAACTGGAATATAAATGGACTAATACTTTCAATCAAAGCACACACAGTAAATGAATGGATGAAATATTCCCAAGTATATGATGCCTACAAGATAACTCACTTCAACTCTAAGAACATTCAAACTGAAATTGAGAGTATGGAAAAAGATGTTTTATACAAATGAAAACCATGAAAGAGAGTTGGAGCTATAAGTTACATCAGAAAAAAATAGACTTTAATCAAAAGCTGTAACATGGGAAAAAGAAGGTCATTACATATGATAAAAGAGTCACTTCATTAAAAAGATATAATAATTATGAATATGTAAAGTTATCCAACATTGTCTACCTCAATTTATAAATCAAATATTAATAGATCTGAGAAAAACACTGAAAAACATTAATAATAAAGTACTTCAATATTACTTTCATGTTTGGGCAGATTATCCAGACAGAAAATCAATAAGGAAATATCAGGCATAAACCATAGTCTAGACCAAATAGATCTAACAGACATACAAAGTATATTCTAGACCACAGCTGCAGAACACACGTTCTTCCCAAGTGCACATGGAACACTCCTTAGGATATATTATATCATAAGCCACAATATATGTCTTAACAAATTTAAGAAAATATGTCATATGAAATCATTAGAATTCATCTAAGTCATCTGAACCCAATCAATGGTATAAAACTGGAAATCAATAATAGAAGGAACTTTGAAAATTCAAAAACGAATGGACTTAAGCAACATGCTTTTCACTAACCAGTGAGTCAATTAAAAATATTAAAATGGGAGTTAAGAGTTTCTTGAGACAAATGAAAATGAAAACACAATGCACCCAAATTTATAGGGTATAGTAAAAACATTCTAAGTGGGAAGGTTATTGCAATAAATACTTACGTTTAATAAATAACATAAAATTGCATCTAAGAAGCTATAAAAGTAAGTACAAATAAGCTCAAAATTAGTAGAAGGAAGGAAATCAGTAAAATAACCAAGCAGAATGAAACGAAATAGGGACTAGAAAAACATCAGAAAAGTTCAAATTAATGAAGAACAATTTTTGTAAGTATCAATAAAATTAATCATTGCTTTATTTAAGAAAGAATGTGCTAACATAAGTAAAATTAAAAGTGAAAAAGAAAGCATAACTGGTATCACAAAAATACGAAGGATTATAGGAGACTCCTCAGTGCAATTATACACCAACAAGTTAGATAACCTAGAAAAATGAATAAATTCCTTAACACATACAACTTATCAAAATTTAATTGTAAAGAAATAGAAAATCTAATTAGGCCAATAACAAGTAAGGAGAGTAGATTGATAGTATAAAAGCTTCCATTTAAGAAAAGCCCAGAACCTGATGTCTTCATGGCTGAATACAACCAAACATTTAAATAAGAACTAATAATAATTTTTAAACTCCTCCTGAACAATTGAAGAGCAGGAACGAATTTCTTTTTCATTTTATGAAGCTAACATTATTATCCTGCTACCAATATTTGACAAGGACACAACAGTAACAATAAAAACTATAGGCCAATATCCCTAATGAATATAGATGGAAAAATCCTCATCAAAATACTTGTGAACTGAATTCAAATGCACAATAAAAGATCATTCACCATGATCAAGTGGGATTCATCCTGGGGATGCAGGATGTTTCAACATATGTAAATCAATAAATGGGATAAATTGCAATAACGGAATGAAGGCAAATAAAATATGAACATTTCAACAGATGGAGGAGTATATGATAGAATTCAGCATCCTTTAGTGATTTAAAAAAATATTCACTGAATTAGATAGAGATGGTATAGACCACAACACAATACAGGACAGATATAACAAACTCAAACTCACAGCTAGGAGCATATGTAATCAGAAACAATGAACAATTATTTATCTCAGGTCTGATTTTCTCCCGTTCTGAAAGTTGTCTCCAATATAAAGATTGGAGATATGAAGAAGAATTATAAAAATAAAATAGGAGAGCATAGACAAAATGAACAGCACAAAGGAACACAGGTCAGGAGCAAGTGCCAATATATACAATTCCATGTTGTATAATCACAGTGACAGCAGAATATACTATTCTCCCTCCTGTGTGAATAAAATGCATATCAA
This sequence comes from Urocitellus parryii, assembly GCF_045843805.1. Taxonomy (NCBI): domain Eukaryota; kingdom Metazoa; phylum Chordata; class Mammalia; order Rodentia; family Sciuridae; genus Urocitellus; species Urocitellus parryii. The sequence continues at coordinate 23,875,798 of NC_135538.1, forward strand.
ATTTAAAATATTTTTAAAAATTGCACTTTGAAGAAAAATCAGAAGATTTCCATGGTAAATTTGAGGTAAGCAAATGTTTCTTAAATTGGAAATATACAGACAAAATGGATTACATTATACTTGCAGAACTTCTTCAAAATGAATTACCAAGAATGTGAAAGTCAACCTGTGGATTCGTAGATGATATATGAAATACAAATTAATAAGGAAAGAGTTGTACAACTCATCATTAGTCATGGAAAAATGCAAATCAAAAATACCTCGCATACATTCATTGGAATGGCTAAAATGAAATAGATAATTCGAGTTCAATAGAAAATTAAAACTATCAGACTTAAATTAAATATAATATTAAAATATTTGTATAATTCATAAAACTCTCAAGCAGTATTTATTAATGCTGTATATATATATAAATTGTGTCTACTCTTGTGTAGAGCCTGAAAGAAATGTGACCATATGAGCCCAGAGCATATGTACTGTAGTAAAAACATTTGCTATATAAGACTACTCATCAAAACACAAAATATCTAGTAAAGGTAGAGTGAATAATAAAATATTTTTAGTCATTAGACTATCATAAAAAATAATGAATTCATATTTTACAAGCAACATGAATAAAAAAATCACAAAATATTGAGCAAAGGCATCAGACACAAATGATTGTATTCCATGTTATACTCTTTGCACAAATTATCCAAAATAAAAGAAAAAAGTCTATCTTACAAGTTAGGACAGTGTTTAGCTTTACTGGTGAGAAGACATTAGTGGTGAGTGGAAGAGTATAAACGGGACCTCTGTGAATTTTGTCTCCCGATCTGTTGCATCCTTACTAGACGAGCTAAGTCATAAATTTGTGATATATGAACTTTAAATTTAATGCTTCCATCCATTCCTCACAGTCTGCACAACCAAGTATTCTTTAAGTCTGTTTCTAGTAGGGAGGTATAAGCAGACCAACACAAAGACATATCTGAGCATATTAAATTTAAGAAGATAAATACTCCAACATAATACATATAAACAAATTTTTACTAATAGTTACAATACTACATATAGTCAATTAATCCCCTTAAATCAGTTCTCAACTTTGCTCTGTCAGTACTTGATAAACACAGATAAGTGAAAAAAAAAACTCTACATTCATCCATTTAATCTATATACATATTGCCATACAGTGATTTCATGAAATTATAAAATGCTACATATTTAATATTTAGTTTTGGATACATACATTTCTTGACCAGGTAATTTATTTCTGATTGGCCATAACTAGTTATATGTCTTAGATAAAAATATGATCAGGATGGATTATTATTACTTTTGCAATGTTAATATTTCTGAAGGCAATTTAGAGATACTAAATTTGACAGACTTGGGCAGATTTGCCCATGGTCAAAAAGATTCAGCCAGAGTATCTGTTGCCATGGTATTTCACTGTAGGGTCTCCTGATATACTGTCTATTTTATTATTCTTGTAGAAGCTTAGTTACTTTTCAAGAAATACAAAAAAAAAAAAAAAAGAATTTGAAGCACCTTGCCTTTGATGGAAATAAAAAAATAGGTAGTTGCAGTTGAAATGATTTTTTTAAATACTGTACTGAAAAGACCTCCTTGATAATGTGTTACACACCGACACATCTAGGAAATAAAAATTACATGCATGAATATAACATTAATATAATTTTATTTTGCTTTAAATAGCACTGAACATCCTTTGTAGAACTTGAAATTGGTTTGTGAAATTCTAAATTATATATATAGAGTTGTGGATAATTCCTCATTAATTTATATATATATGAAATCATGATAATATTAAGCATCACATTACACATTGTACTTTAGTGATTCAATGAAGAAATATAAATAATCTTTATATTGAAATATCATAAGATTATATATCATAATCATCCAGGTCAAGCAGTTTCATAAATCAAATTCAACTATTGGATCAATACTCCCATCAAGAAAGAGAATAGTTGGGGCTGGGATTGTGGCTCAGCAGTAGAGCGCTCGTCTAGCATGGGTGGCCCTGAGTTCGATTCTCAGTCAGCACCACATAAAAATAAAGGCATTGTGTTGTGTCCATCTACCAAAAAAAAAAAAAAAAAAAAAAAAAAGATTCTCTCTCTCTCTCTATCTCTCTCTCTCTCTCTCTTTAAGAGAGAGAGAGAGAGAGATAGAGAGAGAGAGAGAGAGAATAGTACCTGTACCACATCAGACCTTACTCCTCTACAAAGAAACTTTGGCTTCTGTCAATATTGATTGGTTTTGTTCATTTTTTGAATTTAAAAAAGTAAATTATAAAATATGCACTTTTAAGTCTTGCTTACTTTTTTGCAGTCATATTTGTCAAATTATTTGATGTTCCATGTATAATGTTAATTTGTTAAATCTGTAGACAATATAATTTTTAATGTACAGATCACTGTTTCTTAACCTTGGTATTGTTGATATTTTGGAATAGACAATTATTTGTTTTAGGGGCTTTTCAATGCATATTGGGATGTTTAACCACAACCTTAGTCTTCACCCTTGGATACCTGTAACACAATTTTTCCTTCACTTTCTCATGGTGATGACAGTTAAAAATTTCTCCCATGTCACGGATTCCCCTGGGAGCCAAGTTACTCCCAGCTCTCTCTCTCTCTCTCTCTCTCTCTCTCTCTCTCTCTCTCTGTGTGTGTGTGTGTATATATATATATATATATATATATATATATATATATATATATCCAAGTACTTTTTCATTCACCTGTTGAAAGACCTGTAGATAATTTCTCATTGATTTAGAACTTTCATAAATATTAATGCCATGAAATTCATGTGTCTTTTCTTGTCCATCTACAAGCACATACTTTTGTTGAGTATACTGTATATCTAAAATCAAACTTGCTGTGTTCTAAGAAATGGGGATGTTCACCTTTTACTGGACAATGCCAACTAGTGTTTAAGGTGATTATGGCACTTTCTATGCTCTCTTACGCTCTGAATCCTCGCCAATATATATATATATATATATATATATATATATATATATATATATATATATATTTATTTATTTATTTATACATATACATATATGTCTATGTATAAAAATGTATGTGTATAAAACTAAATATTAAATTTATATATATATATATATTAACATTTTATAAAATAGGAGCTCAGTGAAATCTTTTTTAGTTTTAATTTTCATTTGCCTAATGACTAATAAAGTATATCATCTGTACCAGGATTTATTGATTGTTTCAGTATTTTCTTTGTTTCCTTTTTAAAGTGCTGAATAAAGATCTTTACCTGTTTTATCCATTGGAATATCTATCCTGTTATTGACACACAAACATATGTATTCTAAATGTAAATATCTTCGTTGGGTACATGTAGAGCAAATACCTTTTTTCTGTGACCTATCTTATCATTTTTTTTTTTTTTTGTCTTGTCTAAGGATTTCCAGTTGCTGGTTTGCAGATACTTCTACAGAGCTACAGTGTATCCTCCCAGGGCAGGAAATGAGAGCTGTTGTATTTAACCAGGTGGCTTGGTAACGACAGTTTTTGTCTTTCTGGCAACTCTCAAATATCACAATCAGGGTTTTAGCTGCTTTCTCACATTCACGCTTCATAATGTCAAAAGGCAAAACCTTCCTTGGGTTCACCTAGGGAAGCTTCCCTTATCTCTGGGATCTTAGCCCCTCAAGTCTGTACTGCCCTGACACCCCCACACTGCCTGAGTTCTCTCTCACTCTTCTGCATTTTAGCTACTTTCTGCTCTACTTGGCTTTCTGCCCTGCACAACTTCAATGTTACCTAGTTGTTCAAGGGTAAAAGTGTAGCACAGCTGTGGCGCTCACTTTAATGAGCTTCTCTTTTTATGGTTTCCTGCCCCCTCAAGTCCTGGCCATCTCTGCTTTCCAATGCTGTTAAACACATTTTACAAAAAAAAAAAAAATTAATCCAGATTCTAGCTGTTCATAGGGGATGCTGCTCATCTACAAGTTACTCCATCACAGTCTGAAGTGGAATTCTGTCACTGAGTGCTTTTACAACAAAGACAGACTGGATTTGAGACACTAATTACGGACATTTATGAAAATCCTGTCACATCATTTCTATTCTGGCAACCAATTTAGTGTTAAGATAAATCAGTGATAGTAAGCTTCAGATCTCAAGCAGACATTTTGAATTTTGATTTTTTGCTATGGTTCCTTTTTGGCATTACTAACTTTATTATTATTGTTTTGAAGGAACTGGGCTTATTTAACATTTCCAATCTTGGGATTTCTTACAAGCTGTCTTATCTAATGTAAATATGTAACACCATAGAAAAGTGACACATTTTACTGTGATAGCTGCAAAGAAAACATTTATCTTTTATTGTGGCTTTTTTTATAATTCAGTAAAGAACTATTTGTTTCTTTCAGATATCTGATGCTTTCTTGCTAGGCCATATTGACTCTGTATCCAAGAATTATGCTCTAAGAGTGAAGCCACCATATGACCCAGCTATCCCACTTCCTGTTATTTACCCAAAATAACTAAACTCAGCATATTATAGTGATACATGCATACCAATATTTATAGCAGCATAATCCACAATAGTCAAGTTATGAAACCAGCCTAAGTGCCCATCAACAGATAAATGGATAAAGAAATATGCTATAAACACACAACAGAGTTTTACTCAGCCATAAAAATGAATGAAATTATGGCATTTGCTAGTAAATGGATGGAACAGGAGAAGATCACGCTAAGTGAAATAAACCAGATTCAGAAAGTTAGGGTCAAATTTTTCTCTCATATGTGAAAACCAGAGAGATACAAGGAATTACAAAAAGGGGCATTTTGTGGACATAAAAGGGAGAACAATGGAATAGGGAAGGGAATTGAGGAATAGCAAAGGGAAATGCCTGCAGAATTAAATTGACCAAAATTCATACATGCTATTATATTATATTATACATACTATTATATATGTTACTATACATGCTATTATATTATATTAGGAATGATGAAGCAAAGGTGGAGCACTGGGGACTGAAATAGAATAAATTATATCCATTTATAAATATCTCACAATAAACCCCACCATTATATATAGCTATAATGCACTAATAAATATATTTAAAAAATAGCAAGAGAAGAATTGATGCATGAATCTCCAGACTCCCAAATTAGTGGAAAAGCATGTCAATTTATGGAAAAATATATTATTGTATGACTAATTATATTCACAACATGGAAATAAAGTTGTGAAACTTTGAAATTGTATACATTTTCCTTTCTCTTAATTTTTACTTTTGACATCATTCTTCTTTGTCATGGAAACAAACTTTACCAAGCCTAAGGGTTTATAGCTAATTGTAATTTGAGGGTCCTTATAAGTATTGGTATAATAAAATTAAAATGAAATGTTTATCATGTTACAGTCCTAACCAATGTACAATTTTATCTACTACCTAATGCAATTATCACAGTAATGTATATTGTAGGAATATTATTTACTCTTATTTTATGGATAAGTATGTCACAGAGTTTTAAGTTACATCGAACACTAAATACATGCAAAAATAGTACCTAAAACAAAAACCTCTGATTTTTTAAAATTCAAAAAAATACAAGAGAAAGATTATTATATGATCAGCATGTGGTCAAAATATGTATTTATGCAAATGTGAAATTAACCATGGATATTTTAAGGTATTATTCTAAATTGTGTCAGCACATCTAATGCTGTTTTGTTAGGACAATGATACACATGTTAGTACAATGATATACAAGGCAAACACATACTTACTGTCTTCTCTGCTTGCCGAGAGAAAAGGGGTCTTAACAGAATACTCTTAAAAAGCTAAGTTTATGAAAAAATATTTTTAACTGTATATTGTTGTTGAAAATATGATCGATCAAAAATTAAAAGTGCAAACAATGATAATTTCTGTAACAAATACTAAGGTTTTTGGACAAATCTTTTAATTTCTTACCATATCCAAATTCCTTTATTTATTTTATCTGCTCCACCTGAACAAAAGCATTATATCATTTCTGATGCTTCCTACTGTCCATGATTAATTGGATTCAAGACTGCCCCAAATTATGCCAGTTAGACTCAATTTCTAAAGAAAATTTTAACTAAGCTGCAAGAATATTTTAAAAGGAGGGTTGTGACCACTTAATGTGTATCAATCTGCTCAAATCAGTGCAGTTTGTGCACCAAGCAAGTAGTACCTCAAACTGAGACACTTCAGACTACTAAAATCCATTAGAGGTCCACATATACTTAAATCTTGGTGATTTTCATATACTGCTATTGTCCTATATTGTAATAATCACAGATATTTCCTTATAGTTCAGGATTACTTACTCAACTTATCAATAATTTGCAGGCTGACATAATAATTCGGGGGACAGGAGAGTTACTGATGATAACTGTTTCGGTTGACATAAGATCCCTATCAGTCATTCTGTTTTATGTAAACACAATATTGAGAAAGTAGGTGTAAATGTCTTTGAGATTTAAGAATAAGGCATTGTACCAATTTTGACTTCTTCGATAAATATCTTTGTAGGGATATGAAAGTTTAGATTACCTCCATATTTTAAAATCATAAATAATATAAATGTCTGACACAAAATGCAAGATTCATGAAGAATTAAAGAATGAAAAGATTCATAAAGAGTGAAAATTAAATTTGTTTCCAGAAAACTAATATGGTCTTAATAGTAGCTAATATCTTGTAATACTCAGAAGCAAAGAAATACTGAATCTTGATAATGGCATACCAATTTTATTTCTTATCTATAAACTCTTTTCTGTGGGATATAAAGCATTAATATTTATTGGAACACTTTTGCTTTTTAGTATTAAGGGGACTTGATGGCATTTTAAGTTATGAATTATAGTATTCTAACTTTCTCTGTTTTTATTATCCTTACTGTAGGTCCTCAAATCTACATTTTATGAAAATAATAAATAACCATTAAATTGTCAAATTTACTTATAATGGAATGGAACAATAATCTTGACCAATTTCCATATCCTCTTTTGCAAAATGATGATGTACAATTTAATATGGTTTAGGCTTTAATAAGCTAAGAGAAAACAGAAATCATATCAAGGCAATGAATGAAATACTTGACACTTCAATGATATACATATAACAGTAGATATCTGAGAATGAGCTTTCATATAGTACATTGATTGCAGGTAATTAAAGTGAAACACAGTTTTACTCTTATAAAGAATTCATTTCACAAATAATAAATGTCATTTGATTTAAACTATCTCACTTGATTAAATTACTTAATCAAATAATGACAAATAATTGGTAGTAAATAGAAAATTATGTGTATGCTGGAATAAGCAAAAACTGTTGGTTCTTTGATACCCTTGCTTCTACTTATTATGCTACCTTGAGAAAATGTTATTTTCTTAGTCTATAAAGCATATTGGTTCATTAGATATAAGGTCATTCATTTTTTGTCTTTTGTTAAGAATCTGGCTAATGTATTTATTTCAAATACAAATATATATATATATATATATATATATATATATATATATATAGAGAGAGAGAGAGAGAGAGAGAGAGAGATGATAGAAGGGTGTGTGCCTGGCATAGATAGATGGATGAAGAAAACTTGGGTAGATAAACAGAACCTTCTGTTTTATCTGAATCAAGAAAAAAGAATTATAGTAAAATATCAATATATCTTTATTGAGACTCAGGATAAATTTATAAACTATAAATTTCACTTTAAATTTTATTCTTAACCACGAGTAGATAAGAAAACTGATGCAATTCTGGGTGAAATATTTCAGGTAATCTTAATAGCAAGACTCAGCTAAGAAAAACATTGAGTGTTATTCATTTATAAATAACAAATAAATCTAACTTTTTTCTAAGGAGAATAAATATCCATCAAAATTCATGATTCTATAAAGTATACAACTTTTATATCCATTATGTTACTGATATTTAATAACCTTTTCTTTTTAATACTAGAAATCTCTTTTGAAAGCAGCAAGTACATTAACCTCAAAAAGTTTTAAATGATAATTTGATAGACAATCATGCAACTTTTAAACGCATTAATTATGTATGTAAAATATAAAGAATGTTAATGAAATGATGTTAAGTGAAATAAAAATAGATAAATTGTGTTTGCACACACCATGCTAATTCTAGCTTCCATTTATTTGCTTTTGATTTTATTGTATTTGGAATCCTGCAACCAACATTAGTTTTAGTGTGGTTAAACCCTACTTAAACTCTGAGACTTATTTCTGGAGTCAATCCTATCTTTTGAACTACTTATCCATTTCATGCAACTTTAATACTTGGTGAAGAATCTATTATTATACTTCCACATTGCATTCTCATTGTCTATGTAGTCTCCCTTGTTGCTAGAATGTTACTTTCCTGAAGGTTGTAATTGCTTTTTCATATTTGCAACCCCACACCATAATACAGTGTCTTAAGTAGTCCTGAGCTTCTCAGAGATTAATCCATTAAATAAACCACAGTTTTGCCAGTGCTGCCCTCTGCAAGCAAACACCAGGCTTCTGGTAAGTGAGACGACTACTGATACAGCATTTCTTGAGTGATGTTGGAACACACAGAGAAGAGATGTGGATCACTCCCCTACCCCAGCCTCCTCATAGGGTTATTCCTGAAAAAATATTTTGAAAACCTTACAGTTAGGGAAACCCACAGTATAACATGCCACTGTGATTTTGTCATGGTCCAAAAGATAAGATTAAATTATAAGTGAATAAATAGAAAACATTATCTGAAGAGACTTATGAATTGTTAGGTATGTATCCACACGAATTATTTTTAAAGTGTCAGAAGCAGCCTTATTTATAATAGCCCCAAATTAAGAATAGCCTAAATATACATTAATAAAGCATGGATGAGCATATTTTGTTATGTTTGTAAAATGGCATCTTAGCTAATAGTAAAAATAAATGGGTCACAAATATATAAAACAACAAATATAAATCTCTAAAACATGATGCTGAAGAAAAGAAACTGAAGAAGGGAATATTCTGTATGAGTATATGTATATAAATTATAGACAGAAAAGAAAACCATCTATGCTGAAATAAGTCAGAACACGGACAGACTCTTGGGTTTGATATAGGGATTGACTGGGAAAGGGCACAGTGAGCTTTCTGAGGTTATGAAAGATAGTCTGTGCTTTGAGAGGGTTGCAGATTATATAAGTATATGCATTTGTCATAGCTTCTCTGTCACATGTGTCATGCAGTATATGTAATTTACACCTAGATAAAAAAACTAAAATAAAATATAAGTGGAGAACTTGAGAAGCTTATAATAAAGTGTATATGGAAATACAAATTTTACACAATAGCCAAAAAATTAATTTGGCTGAGCAGTGTTGCACAACTGCAATCCCAGGGGCTTGGGAGGCAGGAGGATTGCAAATTTGAGGTCAGCCTCAGCAACTTAGAAAGATCCTAAGCAACTTGGCAAGACAATGTCTCAAGTTTTAAAAAATTGCTGGGAATGTGACTCAGTGGTTAAGCACCCCTGTGTTCAATCTTCGGTACCAAAAAGAGAAGGGGAAGGAGAAGGAGAAGGAAAAGGAGAAGGAGAAGGAGAAGGAGAAGGAGAAGGAGAAGGAGAAGGAGAAGGAGAAGGAGAAGGAGAAGGAGAAGGAGGAGGAGAAGGAGGAGGAGAAGGAGAATTAATTTGTAAGATCTACATGTTGATTTTTAGAAGTACTATAAAGATACAGTGAATAAGAACATCTGGGATTGGAATAAAGATGAATAAAGAGATTAGGGATTAGAATACATAGTTGAGAAAAAATATATAAAGATAAAAAATATATATTCAAGTAAAGGGATCCTGGACATTTAAAAAGGGGGAAACATGCTTTAGCTTCAATAAATGCCACGGAATCATCCACATATCTGAATGAAATAACTGTGAAACTCAAAGCTCTGCTATACCAGATACACAAAATAGAATTCAAACCTGAACCTAAAAACAAGACATAGAAGCAATTTAGAAGACTCTTTCAAATAGATTTGAAAACTTGGATAGACAAATATTTATTTTTCAATATAAAACAACATAAAGGACCTAAAAGAAAAAATATACTAAATTGAAGTTCATAAATTTTAAAGGTTTCTGTGTATCATAGGACATCATTAGGAAAATGAAAAGGATTTCAGAGACCAGAAGAAAATATTCATCTCATGTGTATCTGATTGTGTTGTATACACAGGGCATATGGAGTCTTTTTGAAATTGAAAAATTAAAATAAAACAACAATTTGAAAATGACAAAAATACCTAAGAAAGCGTTTAACACCATTCATCATTGGAAAACTTTTAGTGACAGAGCATCACATCTAGAATGGCTAAAACTATAAGTATCAACACGTGTTATAAAGGATATAAGGCAGTTGAAATTTTACAAATGGCTTTAAAATTTATGACTATGGGAAACAATTTGGAAGTGTTTATGTTTATAAAAGTAAATATGTACTTCCCATATGACCTAGCACACCACAGCTACTTATTTAACCAAGATAAATAAAAGATGACATCTACACAAAGAGATTACAAAGAGACAGAGATAAGAATGTTTATAGATGTATTATTCATAATATCCAAAAGTAAAAACAGATGAAATGTCCATCAACATGAGAATAGATAGATAAATTTTGATAAATAATGAATACTTCTCTGGTATTAAATAGGTCAGTGTATTAATATTAGCATTGACATGGATGGATCACAAAAATATCATGAGGAGAAAATGTGTAGACACAAGAAAGTTTGTCTATATATCATGATTAAAAACAGACAAATATAACCCAGGCTGATAGATATCTAAACTGCAGTATCTCCTGATAATGGTGAAAATGTCCAGGAAAGGGGCACAAGCAAATTTCCTGTGGTTAAGGAAAAGTTCAACGTCTTGATTTATACTGTGTTTATACAGATGTACACACTTGTGGACACTTAATATGCAATATGATCAAAAATCACACTTTTATTAAGTATAAACTATACCAAATACAAATCTGCATGTTGATTATACATTTGTGGTTTTTTGGCTCTGCAGGATATGTTTAAAGTCCTTGACAATATTTTGAAATTTTACTTTAAAAAATAGAATAGTTACAATCATGTTGAACATTTTTTAAATTAAAAATGTAACTAGATTTTCCTAGCTTTCCATCATAATCCATCTTGATCCCGTTAGATGGTCTTTTTAATTTTTCAAGCTAGTTTTGTACTTGATCTTACTATTTCAAAAATCTAGCTGGGACTATGGGAGTCAATACAAAATTAGTTTTTTCTCTTTCATATTTTTGGGGAAGTTGCTTCCTTTTTTTTAACCTAAATCTTTCACTAACTGTGATTTTCATTTTTGAAATCTTCAGTCTCAAAATAGAGTAAACTTTTGCTCAGTTCTCTGCTTGTACATGAATTTGCTTTTGGAGCACCTGTTATTTCACAAAATTAATCAGAATGAAGATGGCATGGACTTCTTGGGAGGTTGGTTGTATGAGGGCTCTACAAAAGGTTTAAAAGCTCTCTAAAGGAGAGAAAGGGAAGCAAACAATCAACAAACTGAAGGCCAACGGAGTCATAAAACAAACTTTGGAAACTGGGAGTTTTTGTCAAAGAGGTTGAATGATTGACAAGTGGCATAAAGTTAGGGAGTGAATACACATAATCTGTGGAGTGCAAAAGACAGATTTAACCTGAGTTTTGTAATTCATTGATTGTGTGACCTCTCTATGTTTCAGATATGCTGGCTATAAAGCTAATAATAGCCCATTTTATAATTGCAACTATTAAATACAATGTTAAATATCAATAAGTTGGCACATAGAAGAATCTATATAAATATTAATTCTCCTTTTCTTTACGAGGGTGAAACATTCAAAAGTTAGTGGGAAGATGACATGCGGAGGCATAAATTGTGGATTCATATTTAGGTAGGCAATGAAGAATATAAATAGGTGTGCTTAATTTAGCCAGGAGTTCAAGTTGACAGAATATAATCAGACATACAGAGATTAGTGCACCAAATCTCTGGGCAAAAATCTTCTATTCAACTCTAGTTTCTGACTTTTAAAATAACAAAGAAACTTCTATTTTAGTATAAATTTAGGTTAGGGAAAATACAAACTAGACAAACTATAAAACATTCAATAGGTTATTGAAGTTCTGCAAATAAGTGCCAGACTTCTTGAGGGAAAAAATTGCTTTCAAAATAAGATTGAGCTTCAAAATAAAGACATTTTACACCAGAACATCCAAGCAAGTTTCTGTGATCCACAAAATCTTTCACTGCAGAATTACTTTCGGACATTTAGGCCAACACCACACTCTCTTCTTTCTATCCATGCCAATCTCTTCCTTTTGATTCTCAGATAGCTTTCCACATTAAAGAAATATTCCGATTACCTTCATAAAAGTGAATTCCCAGAAAAATGGAATTCAGAAGACATAGAAATAAGTGTGCTTACTAAAATTCACTGTAGTAATTTGAGTTGGCTCAGACATCAGTCATTCTTGGTCCTTAAATAGTAAGAAGGGAAAGAAAGCAAGGGATTGGATGAGCTCCAGTTTCCATGGTAGGGCAAAAGTAGTTGAAAGTGATCTGGTTACAGAGATGCCAAGGAATGGGGGACTACTTAAGTACAGTGTCTGTAGCAGTGCATTCAGAGGCACATTTTTTCACTATCTATCGTGACTTAAAGCATCTGTAAGACTCAAGAGAAATTAGTAAATCCAAAATGACCAGATATCCAAATGTAATGTCAATGTTTTATGTGTTTCTACTTAATTAGTGTTTTTAATTCAAGGTAGAATAGTACCAAATAATTCAGTGACTAAGTTAGGATTAGTCTATGGACCAGAGTTTGAATAGTACAGGACTATATAACATTAATCTTAATCAATGGTGACCTGATAATGCAACCCTTTCAAAAAGCAAAACAAAAGCCTGAAGTGCTGTCCAATTTTTATAATGATAACCTTCTGTGTATGGTTTCAAGCTACTAGTGTTGCAAGAAATTTATACAATCTACCCTTGAGCCTCTGGAGGACATCACTGGCTTAATCCTAATTTAAATAATGGTCAACAGAAATTTCAGAACCTATGTGTCTTATCAGTAAGAAATTTGGTCAACAGTCAAGTTTTGGGGATTAATACCCAAAGGCCTACAAAATTTTTCCAGGGAATGTGTTTGTTCTTAGTATATTTCAACAGGCTGTGTGCTATACTGGGAGAGAGATAAAGTAAGACCAACAACTTCATTTAGAGAATGATAAGATTAGGGAGTTTATAAACTATTTTAAAATTAGGGTATTATGGTTTATATATAAAGTGTCCCCCAAAAGATTATGTGATAATGCAAGAATATTCAGAGGTGAAATGGTTGAATTATAGAGCCTTAATCAATCCAGTCAGTGGATTAATCCCATGACAGGGATTAACTGAGTGGTAACTGTAGGTTGGTATGGTATGGATGGAGGAGGTGAGTCCCTGGGGTGGGGAGTGTGTTTTGGGGTATATATTTGGTGATCTGAGCTTAGTGCCTCCCTCCCTCCATCTCCCTCCCTCTCCCTCTCCCTCTCCCTCTCCCTCTCTCTCGCTCGCTCTCTCTCTCTCTCTCTCTCTCTCTCTCTCTCTCTCTCTCTCCCTCTCTCCTTTTCTGATGATCATGAGAGCTGCTCCCCTCTGCCACACCCTTCTGTCAAGATGTTCAGTCTCACCTTGAGCCCAGAGGAATGGAGCCCACTGTTTAGGGACTGAGACCTCTAAAACTGTCTGCTCCCAAATACACTTTTCTTCTTCTAGAATTGTTCTTGTCACGCTCAAATACACTTTTTCTACTCTACAATTGTTCTCCTCAGATCTTTTAGACACAGCAGTGAATAAGATGACTAAAACATAGGGTTATTTTTTTTTTATTGGTCGTTCATAACATTACATAGTTCTTAATACATCATATTACACGGTTTGATTCAAGTGGATTATGAACTCCCGCTTTTACCCCGTATACAAATTGCTGTATCACATCAGTTTCCCTTCCATTGATTGACATATTGCCTTTCTAGTGTCTGATGTATTCTGCTGTCTGTCCTATTGTCTACTATCCCCCCTCCCCTCCCCTCCCCTCCCCTCCCCTTTTCTCTCTCTACCCCTTCTACTGTAAATCATTTCTTCCATTTGTATTCTCTTGTCTTACCCCTCCTTTCCTCTTATATGACATTTTGTATAACCCTGAGGATCGCCTTCCATTTCCATGCAATTTCCCTTCTCACTCCCTTTCCCTCCCACCTCTCATCCCTGTTTACTGTAAATATTCTTCTCAAGCTCTTCGTCCCTACCCTGTCCTTGTTTACACCCCTTATATCAAAGGAGTCATTTGGTATTTGTTTTTTAAAGATTGACTAGCTTCACGTAGCATAATCTGCTCTAATGCCATCCATTTCCCTCCAAATTCTATGATTTTGTCATTTTTTAATGCAGAGTAATACTCCATAGTGTATAAATGCCACATTTTTTTTATCCATTCATCTATTGAAGGGCATCTAGGCTGGTTCCACAGTCTTGCTATCGTGAATTGAGCTGCTATGAACATCGATGTAGCAGTGTCCCTGTAGCATGCTCTTGTTAGGGCTTTAGGGAATAGACCGAGAAGGGGAATAGCTGGGTCAAATGGTGGTTCCATTCCCAGCTTTCCGAGAAATCTCCATACTGCTTTCCAAATTGGCTGCACAACATAGGGTTATTGAATGGAGAAGTTGATCAGAAACACAGAGCATTTTACAGAATCAGATGTATATATAACATACAGAATCTTAGTTACCCCTGCCCCCCTGCCTTAGAGATAGCTACCCTAATTTTAAAGGTTATTATTATCATTATTATTAGGCCAAAAACTAAGAGAATTTGAGCTGGGCATGATGGAACAGGCCTTTAGTCCCAGTGGCTCAGGAAGCTGAGGTAGGAAGGTCAAAGCCAGCTGTTAGAGTCTGTAAACAAGTCAAGATGGCGCCTGGCATTTTGCAGAGGGAGTGGTTTGTGAAGTAACACCAGGGAGCCATTAAGTGTGGAGATTCCTTATTGGTTGACTGCTGTATCTAGTTTATGTTAATTAAGATAAGCTGTGTGGAATGTATATATACCCCTCCTGTCTTACAATAAACTGCTCCTACTCCTGCTGTATCAATCTACACAAGTTGCTCGTCACCCCCACACACACCTCCCACCCCTGTTATTTTGCTGCAGCCAGACTGAGGCAGCCAGCCTCATCAACTGAGCGAGGTCCTAAGCAATTTAGTAAGATCTCGTCTCAAAATAAATAAATAAATAAATAAAAGGGCTTAGGGATGTAGCTCAGTGGTTAAGTACCCCTGGGTTCAATCCTTGGTACTAGAAAACAAAACAAAACAAAATAAAACAAGATTTGAATAAATTGCTGAAGATCTGAGAGACAGAATATTACAAAGCTGAGATCTGAGAAGTGGTCTGACTCCAAACCCATATGGCATCTCGACATGAACATAGCACGTTGGCACTTAGTTCTGGGAATGTAGCCTACAAAAGGAATGGATTTAAAACTAGTTTTTTTTTTTTTTAATTTGTTAGTATCTTTAGTTCTCAAGATTTATGGGAGATTCTCCAGGAATCATATAGGAACCTAGGAAGAATGACCTATTGCAAATCAGCAAAACCTAGGTTAAGTCACCTAAGTGAAGTCACTCTTTGACTGATTTGGTTATTAAGAACTTCTCTAGGCTTTACTAACCCATCGGTTGAATGGAAAAAAAAAAATAATAAGTGTAAGCATATTCCAGGTTTAAGCCACAAAAGAAATAATAATCATGCACATCACATATATTATCTTTGTAATCATTTAGTAATTAACATGATTAGCAGCTTAGAATTTAAGGTATTTTATGCTTGCCAATGAGATCCAGCAGATTTAGGTACAAGGTGTGGAAACACCAGAAGTGGGGATATGAGTACTAGCAGAACTGCCTTGTATGTCATGGAGCATTCAGTATTAGATATGTTTTTTCAATGTTCTTTGTTCACTTGTACTCAGTCCATCTAAATATGTTCAGATGAATATAAACAATAGTGGTAGAAAGAAAGTAACTGTAATTATTTTTCAGTAACTCGTTCTTGCTCTTTGCTGTGCATTGTTGCTCATAAACAATATTTGTTTAATGACTGAAAATTACAGTACATGTAATTATATGAGCTTTTATAAACAGAATTTTGTCAATATGCAGTGTGTGATATGGTCAATGTATGTATATGCAATATTAGTGAACCAATTCAGAAGAGTTACAATGATATATGCAATGACAAAGTTTTAGAGCCACAAACATATCTCTTCTCAAAAATACAACTAGATTTATATTGTTTGAAGATGCTGAGTGTGATGTAATATTAAGGAGCCACAGCAAGCTAATAACACTAGAAATTCCACAGAATGTCTACTAGTTCTTTACAAAGATGCTCATTAAAATGCTTCATATTAAAGCAAGGGAACATTGCTTAATTTCAAGCTGCCACTTTTATCTCATTTTTTCCAGCTCTTCTCTTTCAGGTGCAGGGTGCTCTCCTGACAAATGTATGCCATTGAGGAAAGATTTTTTTTAATGATTTTTCTGAGAGCATTAAGTTCCTTGTAATTAGCAAATATTGGGTTATATCTCTCTTGGTATAATTAGATACATTAATTTTTTGAATCACCCTGTCAGTTCATAAGAGAGTCAAAATCTATAAAGTTCTCCATAATTATCACTTGCTTTTTTATGGCTTGCTTCAAAAACATCCTCGCCATAATACAAGAAATCAAAGACTCCTCTTTAGATATGTATATTAGGATAAGAAAAACATTAGGATAACTACAGGCACCATATCTTCTAGAAAGAATTTCTTTGGTTTAGTAAGAAAATCTTGATAAACCATGTAAGGAAAATCAGAGCTCAAAAGGCAAGGTTGGGACTATAGATATGGCCACCTGCAGAAGCAGGTTTCTATTGGGGTGAGAATCAGTGGAATGAAATCCCCATTTCTCTCTTCCAAACTTTGATTTTCTGTTTGCTTTCTCCCCCAGGTTAAAGCCAGCTGGACACAAGAAAAGAAAGGAGTGCTTGCTGGCAGTCCACACCCATCATGTGCCCAGGATTCAGAGTAAAGTGAAATGGATGAAGAGTGGATCAAGCCACAAACTCCACCTATGATTTGTGCAATGGGGGTGACCATAGTACAGAAAAGAGTAAAAGGAAGGTGGTTCTGAGCAGCAGACAGAATTGCCTTTGGGGACTGCTGACAATAACATGGCCCAAAGCCTTTTAATAAGAGGCATGTGCAGGTTTCCTTTGGTCTTATCAACTTAGCTATTAGGTTATCTGCCTTCATTGCTATCACCATATCACCATAAATACCTTCAGTTAAAATCAGCTGCATACACTTTTAAAGAAAATGCTCCAATATGGAGTAAAGGAGAAAGGAGCCACTGGATGATAAGAAAAATTCAAAATTAAATACAGTGAACCTTTGATCCTAGAGCCTCTCCTGTCCCTTGAACCGGCAAATTTCCTCAAGAATTATCAGAGACATTGAGAGTGGAACAGTGAGGGGCTCAAATTTCACTTGACTATTAAAGAACAGATTGAAACAAGTTGACATCCAAGGTGTGTAAGGACTACGAAAATATACTCAGTACATTTTCAGCTCTACTACATATCTCAGTGATTAAAAGATGACCACATTTCATTTTAAATATAGATGATAGTGTAGGAGTTTGTAAAAGAAAGTAAAATCATATTGTTATTTTTCACGTTTTTCATGAAAATACTGTTGATCTCTAAAATTTAATTAAATGTAATAAGTACTTAGCATGAAAAAAGTAAATTCACCCAAGATATTTCTTTCTTTCTTTTTTTCTTCTTCTTTCTTTTTTTTTTTTTAGAAGTTCAGGGAAATGTTTAATGCAAAGAAAATTTTTACCACACATGCTTTGAATTTTGTTATGCAGTTGATGACAAATGACATAATCAGAAGACTATTACAGTTTTACTAGCTCTTTGATAGATAAAAGGAAAGTTTCTAACATAAGATACATAAAACATCTACCTACTACTTCCTAATGCTTGGCTATAATAATAGAGATATGTGTCCTGAGCTCCTCATAATGAGGCTTATGTTCTAAGTAAATTTGCTAAGTAAATATAAAGCCAGAATACTGCCATTCACTCATAATATCACTACTTTAATGATCATTTCACACAGGTGCAGAATAATCAGATATATAGATACATTCCATAGATTGCTAAATGTGGCTGTGGTTAAAGATGAAGAATTTATTTGATAACCTGGTATCTTTTCTCTTGAGAATTTATGAGCATAAAACAATATTCAGAAAATTTCATATCTCTATCATCACATCAATGATACATAAGCAAAAGAAATTCCCAGTAGGAAACATTTTCAAAACTAGTGATTGCCAGAGCAATTTAAGAAGTTCAGGTAGGTGGGAGCATGTCAAGGTATTATTTTATTTTACTGATTCCTAAGAGCTTTTCACATGCTAAAATTGTCCTTTCATATTTTTGGTTATTCTAGGAATACAGATTCATTGTTCATCTGATTAAAAAGCACAAAGCCACCCTGACATCCTTTCTGAATGTAAATTTTTTACAAATGAATGATGATAGCTTTCTTTGGAAAGCATGATTTACATTCAAGGGCACTAGATATGAAGTATAAAGATGGTGAGAATCATAATTTTTCTTTGGCTATCAGATAATTCCTTAATTACATAAATCTTTGGAGGAACAGTGGAAGAAAGTCACTGGTAAGAAGGAAAATAAGTACCTTCATAAATTTCTTCAAGAAATGCATGACAAAGTTTCTCTTGAAAGGATGAGCAGTGGTGGCATATGATCAGAGGAATTTCTATAACAATTGTACGTTTTCTAGAAGCTCATAGAAAAGAACAATTCTCATTCTGAATGATATCTAAATTTTATTATAAAAATGCTTCTGTAGTTCTCATGTCAGTCTATGAAAAGCAACTATACATTATTTATCTTTAATGGTCAAAATTTTCTTTAAGAAAACGTTAGTACTTGATGTTAAATATTACTACCTATATAACAAATGTTATGACGTATTTATTACTAAATGAATATATTAAATGTTAATGTTAAAATCTAAAATGGCATCTATTTTCTTCTTTTCTCTAAAGAAATGTTCTCTTATGATTTGCAAATGTTTGAATCTTTTGTATATGGTTTTCAAGTGTAATAATCCGTGCTATCTATGCAGTGTTCAACCCATCATATCCACAATATAATGATTGACATGCTTTGATGTATGCCCTCTTTTTGCTATTTATTTTCTGTGTATAATGCTGCAGTCTGGCTGGGCACAATTCAGGAGCCACTTGTCAAAAGAAACGAACTTTATTTTTAGAACCACACACGCCAAACCACGCAGCTCCTCAGGAAAAACCTTCAGAGCCCAACTGCCACCACCGGCTTCCCACAAACCTCTCAACCTCGCCCACTCCTCCTGCTCTTGAGGCCGATTGGCTGGGTAGCATGGGCAGAGGCAAAAAAAGTCCCCCAATGAGCAGCTCCATGGTCTGAAAGGGCAGGGAAACAGCCCAATGAGCATCACCACAGAGGAGCCAATCAGTTGGCAGCTAGAAGTTTGCTGGGGCCGCTGTGAGCCAATCATCAGCTGGAAGCTGGAAGTTTGCTGGCAGCTGGAAGTTTGCTGGGGCCCCTTCAGCTGTGGCTCTCAACATCTCCCCCTCTCTGTTTAAACAACAAACATGTGGCTTAGGGACCATGCCTGCCTTAGGTTGTCCAATAGTACATATGGTCCTTACCCATTATCGGATGAGCTGACCTCAAGGTGTCAGCCTCCTGTCTTAGGTTGGTACCATTGCAATTGGATCTTACCCATTATTGACTACTGGTCCAGCATACAGCCACACCATAATAAGCAGAAGAGAGGAAGATACACCAAGCCAATTTCCTTTTGGAAAAATTGTACCACCGATGACACCATCGGCAAAAATACCCCAACACTACCACAAGTTGCTGCACTAAAAGATAGTTCACAATGCATACAAGTGAGTTCACAATGCATACAAGTGATACATAGTCCAGATAAGTTCTGCAAGCAGTTCAGGGATGGCTCCTTTTGGAAAAATTGTACCACCGATGATACTATCAGCCAAAATACCCCAACACTACCACAAGTCGCTGCACCAACAGATAGTTCACAATGCATACTAGTGAGTTCACAATGCATACAAGTGATACATAGTCCAGGCAAGTTCTGCAAGCAGTTCAGTGATGGCTATTGCAGAAGCTGTAGATTGGTTTTATCTTTGTCTTCAACGGCACTGGGATGAAGATAGGAATTCTGGCAATAATGGCTAAAGAAAAAAAATTATTTAACATTCCAGAAGGCACTAAAAGAAAACAATTTTCTTAACAATTTACATTATCTTGAACAGAATTATTAAATATAATGAAAAGGAAAGGTAAATGTAAATAAACATATCTGTTAACCTCCTTTTTTGTTCACATATTAAAACAATCCTCAACAGTTGTTTACCCAATTTAAATTAAACCATTTAAATAACGTGAATAAAAAAAAAACATTTGGATCCATTTTTTCATGAGCACTCATCATATATGATATATTGACATACATACATACAAACATGCGACATAAAACACAAATGTGCACACAACACATAACATAATAGTAAAGGCCTTATAACTTTTTACAGGTGAAATCTCCATTGCAATGTTTAAAAACTCTATAGTCAAAAAATAGAACTGATCAGCAAAACATTAACCTAGGTCTGTATGAGTTCAAAAAACAAAATAGAACTTCATGATGTGGGAAAGGGTAATAATAAAATAGATATTGAAAAAAGCATCCTGGTTCTGTCGAAGATGTAAGGATAGCCAAACTGGAGTTTTGGATATCAGCTGTTATGGATTTGAGCCAAATCATCTTCTTTTTGGTCTGTAGAAATTGCTTTAGTTAATCTATCTGGAATCCAAATCAGCTGCTGTTCTACCTGTGGAAACACACAAACAGACCCCCAACTCCAGACAATCACTGGGTCAGGACCTTAGTTAATCTCTCTGGAATCCAAATCAGCTGCTGTTCTCCCTGTGGAAACACACAAACAGACCCCTGACTCCAGACAATTATTGGGTCAGGATCTTTCCATTGTCCTGTTAGAATATCCTTCCAAAGTACCTTGGGCTTATGTACATTTTTTGGACACATATGCCTTTCCGCAACACTAAGTCCTGATGAATCCAAATTTTAAAAGTTTAGAGTAAAAAGGGTTATTTTAAGTTTATCTTTGGGGAATATATACCCCTTTCCAATTCCCTCTTTTTGCTTTAATAAGTACATTTTAATAGTTTGATGAGCTCTTTCAACTATGCCTTGTCCCTGTGGATTTTATGGGATTCCTGTTATATGAGTAAAGCCAAATGATGAGCAAAATTGTTTAAAAGAGGTAGAAGTATAACCAGGGGCATTATCTGTTTTTAACTGTTTTGGAATGCCCACAGTGGCAAAATTTTGTAAGCAATGAGCTATAATATCTTTAGTTTTTTCTCCGGCATGAAGGGAGCCAATCAAAAATCCAGAAGACGTATCAACTGTAACATGCAAATATTTTAATTTTCCAAATTTGAGAATAGTGCCTTCATATTCTGAATTTACTGATTTTTAGGTTTCTTCTATAGCTTATCACAATTATCTACAATTTTCCAGAAGTTATTTTTAATATAAATTGTTTGTCTTTACCCCCTTTCATACTAATGCACAGACCTCTTATGATGGTGAAGTGCTATCATTATTAACAACCTCCCTATACACATTTGTTATCTCCAGTAGTGTACCTTTCTCATTGCTGAGGGTGAAAAAATTTGTTGAATAAAATATTCATTGTGAACCAAGTTTATCACTTCCTTAATTCCTCCTTTCTTTCCCTCTTCCTTCCTCCATTCATTCTTTCCTCCTGCATAATTTATTGTCAAATTCTGTATATTGAATAACATTTTAGATGTAAAAATATTTTTAGGGTAAGAAAAATAACTACTAAAATCATTGATTTTTAGTTGAGGTACTCACACCAAACAGTTTATCTATGTATGCTGGCAGGGACAGGGGGACACAGCAAATTATTCTTTATTAAGTTTGGTAACTAAACATGATACAAGAGAGAAAAAGGAAGATAGAAGGATGAAAGGGAAGGAGAGAGCAATTGGAAGACAAGGGGAATCAGCATCTAAGAGGAGAGAGGAAGAGAAGAAAAGATAGGAACAGAGATACTAGAACACATTTTAATGGAACAACAGGAGATCTAGGGAAATAGAATATCCATGGCAAGATGTACTTTATTTTTTCCATAAAGGATATCTTTAAGTTAAAAACATTATATTTAATATGACACAACCTATGTTACAATACATTAATTGTGTATGAATATCATATAAACGTGATGTTTGGAGATGTTTAAAGGCCATAATAAATGAGGATGTAGAATCTAATCCAACTAAAACAAGTTACTCCATGTCAGCACATACTTCATGTAATTTGAGAATAGTTTCATCTAATTATTATAAGATAAAGATCTGACCTCATTCAGTCAAAAACAAATAACATCTTAATAATATTCCAAAGAATATTATATGGAATGATTACTATTCTTAAGAAAAGATAATAGTCGGTCCATGCTTATTATTCATTCTACAGTAGGAGAGATTTGTCTTTACTGTCTTTAATAAACATAAAAAAATAAAGACCATAAATGTACTCCTTTCTAAGAAAATAATTTCTTCTCAAATTACAATGACTTAAATAAAAGTATAGTTTAAAAAGTAGCTTATAAAACCCAAAGAAAAAGGATTTTATATGACTTTTCTTAAAATATGTGTATGCTTATCTTTTTAATTTGTTCTAATTAGTTATGCATGACAATAGAACACAAATTGGCACATCACACATACATAGAATATAGTTTCTCATTCTACTGGTTGTACATGATGTAGAGTCATACTGATTCTACATCATCTATGTCATATATGAATATAGGGCAATAATGTCCAATTCATTCTACTACCCTTCCAGCCACTATGACCCCTGCAGTCACTTCAAATCACTTCAATCCCTGCTGCCTAATCTAAAGTGACTCTTTTCTTCCCTAGCACCCTCCCTCAATTGTGAATTAATATCTGCATATGAGAGAAAACACTCAGCCTTTGGTTTTGGGGGATTGGTTTATTTCTCTCAGCATAATATTCTTCAGCTCCATCCATTTGCCAGCAAATTCCATAATTTCATTCTTATTTAAGGCAGAGTAGGATTCCATTGTGTATATATACTACATTTTTAATCCATTCATCTGTTGAAGCATGCTTCATTTGGCTTCATAGTCTAGATATTGTGAATTGAGCTGCTATAAACATTGATGTGGCAGTGTCATTCTAGTATGCCGATTTTAAGTCCATTGCATATAAGCCAAGGAGTGGGATAGCTGGGTCAAAGGGTGGCTCCATTCCAAGTTTTTTGAGAAATCTCCATAGACATTCCATAATGGTTGCACCAATTTGCAGTCCTACCAGCAATGTATGAGTGGTATGAGTGTACCTTTTCCCCCACATCTTTGCTAACATTTATTGTTGCTTGTATTCTTGATAATTTTCATTCTGACTGGAGTGAGATAACATCTTTGAGTAATTTTGATTTGCATTTCTCTAATTGCTAGAGATGATGAACAGTTTTTCATATATTTGTTGATTGATTGTATTTCTTCTTCTGTGAAGTGTCTGCTTAGTTCCTTAGCCCGTTTACTTAGTGAGTTATTTGATTTTTTTGGAGTTAAGTATACTCTCATTTTACTAATCCTTCAATTGATGACATTAAAACTAAACATTACCTATCCATACAAAATTGGAGGGAAATAAACTACATTCTCAATATAATCTGACCCTCACCATGACACCTATGCTTTTGCCACTCATTGTCTTTTTCTATTTTTTTCTAAGCTCATCTAGCAAACTGGATGTGGAACCATTGTAATGAAATAGCAGCAGCCAGTTCAATAAGTTAGAGCAAAATAACTATTCAAACTTTATTTATATCTGCTCCACTGATGTGCCTCATACTATAAAATCTCCTCTGTAGGTGAGAAAATATTTTGATCTTGGTGGCCTCTGTCAACAATAGGACCAATTAAAGAAATTATGAAGGCTCTCCTTTGCTTAATAGACTTGACTACTTTTCTGGTAGAATATAAGACAATATGGTTATTGTTTTCCTTCAGTCAACTTTTAAATGGAAATATTTCATGCATGTAGAAATATTTCACCAACCAATTTGGTGAATGGGTTGGTTAAAGAATCATGCTGAGTTAGAGCAAAAGTGTATAGTTGCTAAGTGACTTTGAATCAAATCCACATCTCTGTCTATATAAAATAATTTATAAAATAAGAATTATGTTAAAATTATAATTTGTTCCAATGGATTTTTAAAAAAAATAGTTGTAGTTGGACACAATATCTTTATTTATTTTTATGTGGTGCTGAGGATCGAACCCAGTGCCTCACACATGCTAGGTGGGCGCGTCACCACTGAGCTACAGCCCCAGCCCTGTACCAATGGATATTTAAGCCTTCACTTTCCTTCCCAATGATGGAATTGTTTTATCCAAATTTATGATCTCTAAGCAACATTAGTCCTATACATCAATGTTGTTTTAACATCTAAGTAATCCTCCTAAGATTTTTTTATCCAACTTGTTCTGTCAAAGAAACACAGCCTTATACTTGCCAGACACAGAGCCCTCACCAATAGCAGTGAAAGAATAAGTTTATTACTGTTTATGTTGGCAACAATCCTCACATATATTCATTAGCAATTTATGGTTCTCTAATGGTTTCATTCAGAAAAATGTAATACCCATTATGAAATAGTTTCTAAGTTGGAGGCTAATAATTGAATGCATATTCCTTGGAACATTTTCAATGTCTGTTAGAAAATGTCAGTTATTTTAATATAAACATAGCATAGAAAGGAAACCATCATTAAATTCTGCATCCCCATGTTTTCTATTTGAGGAATGTGGCTGATGATCACTTATTGCTCTACTCCATAGGAAATTGACTTAAAAAGTGCATTTTAAGTGCTTAAAGGAGGTAAGTATTGAATAATTACAAGTTTAATTAGTTAAAATATGTAAAGACAAATCTTTTGCATTTCAAAACTGTCATCTCTCAACGAACTTAAATTTCTTGATTGGGCTTAGAATGTAATTAGGTTGTAGTATTCCTTAGTAAGCTATATTTGCATATTAAATTGTATTATGATCTGTCTTATGTTAAAAAATATTTGTGAGTGAAACAATAATTCCACAAGGATAATATAAAATTATGGATGTGTTAATTTAACTAATAAACATTATGGTGAAACAGGAACTCCATGCTTTAAATGCTGTTTTCTGGAACAGCCCAAGTTTTAAGTGTGGAAACTTGTGTTGAAGTTTAAAATTCAAACAAAAGGTTACTATTTCTTCATTTGGGAGTAATATTGCTCTCTTCTTTTGAATTCCCTTTAAAATTTATTTTTCCTTTGATGAAGTAGTCATAACTGAATGACAAATGACAAAGTGGCATTTTTTTTGCTTTGCAATCATTTTGATATGTGATGTTCTGCTTATTTTAAAATTGAATACTTACCTGTAGGCCTGTTACATTGATAAACAGAAAGAAAAGGACAAATATATAAATATACATATACATAAATATACATGTATATATGTATCTACATAATTATATAGATATAGCTCTGTATTCATATGCATTTGGTATTTTTAAATCAAGTTACTAACCTGTAAAATATCATGTTTGATTTTGCATTTCTTAATAAAATCTGCCCTAAAGTCTGATGGTTGAAGTTGATATTTAGATTTCTCATACACTTCTGTATTCCACGTCACATAATCCAGTGTGTGCCATTAACTTTCAATGCTTGTCCTATCTCTTTCTTTTCTTACTTCAGACTCCATGATACAACATGTGTCCTGTTGTATGTATTCCTGAAAACACAGCACATGTTAAAAGGCTCAACTCTTCTCCTTGTATTTTTCCCACGTTTTAACAAATAGATGACTCTTGATAATTCTTTGGATCTGGGGTGACCATAGGGATTTCTGTCTATCCTATGGGCAATATACAGGTTTAAGAAATGGATATTATATAATATGAAGACTGAAAGAGGAAGAGAATATAAATCCCCTAGGAACATCATGAAACTACCTGATAACTAGTTCTCTGCATCTTCTGTTTTTCATACATCTCAAACTTGAAGTTCAAGAAGCCGGCAACCTAGATTGTCAAACAACAACAACAACAACAAATCCCAACACAAGCCTATTCTCTTTAGCCAAAAAACAAGTAAATAGGCATCATAGAAAAACATCAAATTTTATATAAAAAAATTCCACCAATTTTCAGTTCCACCAGCAGTATATGAGTGTACCATTTTCCCCACATCCTACCCAGAGGACTGAAAAACAGCATACTACAGAGACAGGGTCACATCAATTTTATAGCAGCACTATTCACAATAGCTAAATTGTGGAACCAACCTAGATGCCCTTCAATGGATGAATGGATAAAAATGGTGGCGTATATATATATATATATATATATATATATATATATACACACACACACACACAGTGGAATATTACTCAGCAATAAAAGAGAATAAAATCATGGCATTTGCACGTAAATGAATGGAGTTAGAGAAGATAATGCTAAGTGAAGTTAGCCAATCCCCCCAAAATAAATGTCAAATATTTTCTTTGATATAAGGAAGATGATTCATACTGGGATAGGGAGAGGGAGCATGGGAGGAATAGATGAAATCTAGATAGGACAGAGAGGTGGGAGAGGAAGAGATGGGGCATGGGGTAATTAATGATGGTTGAATGTGATGATCAGTATTATCCAAAGTGCATGTATGAAGACACGAATTAGTCTGAGTATACTATGTATAAAACCAGAGATATGAAAAATTGTGCTCTATATATGTAATAAGATTTGTAATGCATTACACTGTCATATATAAATTTAATAAAAAAAAGAAAAGAAAAGCAATTTCACTCTGGTAACAGCCCACTGAACAACGAAAGAAAAGAAAAACCACAAGTCAAAAATAAAACACACACACACACACACACAAAAAAAAATGAGTTTCAAGGCAGAGGAAAAAGGTGTCTTGAGAGTGGATATAGTGAGACTGTCCTACATTATGTGATTTAGTCACATAATTTAAAGGAAAATGAATAAGGTGGTTTTGGTATTTTGCAGATTAACCATGTCATGATGGACACAAGTGTGCCTTTTTTTCTTTCCACTCATGGCTGCAAGATGGCTATACAGCAGCTCAAGTCATTACATTCCTGTAGCAGAACACTTTGCAGCTATGAGGAACTTCTCCATGTGTGCTTTGCTGTTACTAGGTAGGAAGGCTTGTTCAGAAGCACCCAAAAAGGCATTCCCTGACATCTTTTTGGCCAGAAACGAAGAGCTCTATTTCAGGTGCTGGAATTATGTTTCCTAAAGTTAAAAAGTTTCTGATGAACAGAGAGGCACTTCTTTAACTAGACAGAAGAACACGAGAGGACTGGGAAAGCTTGCGATGTGGCTTTTGATTTAGCTAAACAATAATGTCTACCATAAGCTGTATTATTAGGGTTTTGTGTTATAACCATTATATATGTCTTCAGTCCACTGCAGTACACTGTCAATTCTGTGAATTGATCAGCATATTCTGAAATAGCAAATTCCATCTCCAGCTAAGAATGCAGGAATCTCTCTGGAAACAGATCAATAATTCCAACAATGTTTTTCTGTGGTTCTGCTAGCCTCCTGGATACTTTAATAACACAGGGGGATTTAATCAGTACTTGCCAGAATCTAGAGGACACATGCTTTTATCATCAATCTTCCAAAAATCAAAGTGCCACTGGAGTGCAATATATGTTCTAACATATTTACTGTGTCACAGTACTCTCTTATTCAGCCAAGAAATTCCACTTCCTTCCTTCCCAACTTACTGTACTCTGCCTACAGAGTCCTCAAACTAATGTAAATACGTTATTTGGTATCTTCAATGTGTTCATAAAATAATAACTTTACATACTTGCCTGACATTAAACCTACCCTGTCTTACTCCTAAGAATACCACTGTAGCTGTTTGTAACTCTTCTGTGGCCACATAAGTAGCTGGCATGGATGCAATGATAGTATTTTCCCAGTTTGCATTGTGCAAACCAGATAATTCCATTTTCCTCTTCTAAAACATTTCTTCTTCTTTAGTTAAGGTTTATTGACTATGCTATCTAGCCTACTTCATTATTCCTAACTGATACTTTTCTAGATAAGCTTTACTGTTTATGGAGGCTCTGAAACTTGGATAATATTCATCTGGATTTCTATAGTTGACAGGTAACATTACTATTCCTTTTCAATGTCCTTAAAAATAAAAATCTCTGTTATTTTCGATTATGAAAGAGTGAATGAATAAACATGTAAATAAAATCCAAAGAAGTACAGAAGAATTTTTAGTCTGCTCAGGACAATTCCTTACAAAGAAAAATATATTAACTTTTTATATTTCCTACACATATTACCTTGCTACAAAATAAGACAAATATCTTTTTTTGGAACTATCAATTTTAAATTGAATTGCCATATTATAATCTAATAATTGCTTCTTTCACTGATTCATACACAGCTCAGAGACTCATTACATTTTATATCATTTGTATTTCTCAAGTATATTTAAATTATATGTTTATTTTAAAACTGTTAATAGAGTATAATTACTATGTGTAGACATATTCTCATATTTGCTTTTTCCACTTTTCTTCATTATTTTTCCTGTATACAGAATTTCCAGTTTGAAGTACTATTCTTCCCATAAAATATTCTTTATATATTTGTCTAAAAAGCCTATATTTCATTTGTAGTTCAAAAGATATTTACATTGATATGGCAATTTTTGGCAGCACTATTAAGATTTGTTATTGTCTTTATGCCTCTATAGTTGCTTTTGAGTGTCACCTGAAACTCTGTCTTTTGTTAAAGGTAAACGGTCGTTTTCAAGGATGGGGATATTAGAATACACTTTATTTTTAGTGATACCATATGACAAGGGTAGATGAGGTTAGTATTCATACACCTTGCTTGAGCTTAGTAGAGTTTCTTGAATTTATGGCTTTAATTCTGTCATCATTTGTAAAAAAGAAATCCCATTCATTTTGTCTTCAAATATTACTTAAGCCATGTTCTATTATTTTTTCTACTTCTATAATTAATCTCACCTCTCTGTGTCTCTGTCCAAGAGAATTTCTGCTAAAACAGAGAGTTCTCCATCTGCATTTTATTAAATGGCAGCAACTAAACTTATGTAATTTTTGAACACTTAAATGAGACCTGTGCACCTAAGAAACTGAATATCTGCTTCCGTTTAATTTTAACTAGTTTTAAAAAATACAACAGGAGGCTAATGAGTACCTATCCGGCCATGTAGTGCTAGGGGAAAACCAGTCAGAACTACTAAGGTAATTATCCTGGGTTTCCTTCCTAGAAGTTTCTTCTTCATAATTACTGACTGCCTGATTAGCTGCCTGTTGCCTTCAAGTAGATTGGAGCCCCCCCTTTATTCTCTACTTTTGGAGTTTTCTTGTAGTTGTTCACAGGGTGTTTATTTGTGTTTTGGAGCAGGAGACTTAGTATATGTAATCTACTCTACCATTTTCAGAAGTAAAACTTACTTTACCAGGGTTGGAGCTGTGGCTCAGAGGTAGTGCACTTGCCAGGCATGTGTGAGGCGCTGAGTTTGATTCTCAACACCACATATAGATAAATAAAAAACAAATAAATTAACGTCTATCAACAACTTTAAAAAAGCATTTTTTAGAAAATTATTTTAGTAATTAACTCCATACAAGTAATAATAAAATTAAACTTCTCTTTGGTTCTTGAGTCTCTACTATCTCTCTTTTCTCTCTTAAATGTATATTAGTTAGGGTCATGGTTCCCAGTTTGTTGCTGTGGACATTTCCACTGCTTTTACAAAGCAGATATTTCTAGTTCTATAATTTTGTTTTTCCATTATAGTTTTTTTTTGTTTTCTCCTGAAAAGCATAAATATATCACAAAGATTTTTCATATATTAGAATTCCATCAGGACATTGCAGATACCAGACAATGTGATTTGATTGATAGAATACAGACAGATATAATCTTATCTCATTCATAAGAGAATGTTCCTAACTTGCCTCTCCACATTTTAAACAGTCAGTTGCTTAAATCAGCCCATTTCAAATTTTTCCTGGTACTTTGGATTTTTTCCTCTTTATGTTTACTACTACTTTTAAAATATTTTTCTGGCATTTCTAATGATTTTATATTTATGCTTTCTTTTAAAATAATATTTGTGATTTTACTATTTTTGTATAGTTATATGAATTATTATTTTTAGTGTTCATTTTCATATTTTTTCATGCATGATTTTACCATTCTGTTTTACTAATTTAAATTATTAAACAATAGACATAATTTAAAAATTTTTGTTTGTGGCTTTACATGTAATACACACATTTTCTGACTACAATGTTATGGTTGCACCTATTGTTTTATCTGTAGCTATGGCTTTGTTTTTTACTAACTCTAAAAAAGAAGTATTAGAAGACAGAAGTGAATTTTCCTGCAGTTTTGGATAGGTAGCCACTTTGTTGTATGGGGTGTTTCTTTTCAAAACATGTTTTTAAATGCTTAATCTGTCTTTAAACACAGAAACTACAACAATGTGGAACCCACCATATTAATTTTACTTGAAATAACCTCCACATTTCAATGGCAATGCTAAAATTTATTTTTGCATTTTGGACACGTTGACACTTATTTTCAAGTCCATGGGCTCTTATATACAAGTATTTTCCACAGTTTTTATTTTAATTTTTAAATTCATAGAATCTGAATGAATATATTCTTAATTTACTTCTTCTGGAATGTTTACTTAAACTGTCAAATACATAGTGTATATTTTCTTACATCTATGTATCATATTTAATAAAATAGTGAATAGATATCAAATATGTCTGTTATAGAAAAGATTGGCTTGCTCACATATGTTGTAAATTTCCTTCAATTTAATTAATGTAGTAAATATACTGTATTAGTATCAAAAGAGCAAACCATGATTTTTTACATTCTCTTTACAAAATTTTAACATATAGATATTTGGTATATATGGCCAATAACTTTGATGAGGAGCATGCATGCTTACAGTATTTAAATGTTATTTTTACACTACACTTTATAATTTATACCAGAACATAATGTCTAGACAAAAATATACATGTAGGAATGTTTAATAATACACATTTTGTAATTTTTTAAAGAAAATATTGGTTAGACAAAATAATGCTTGTTTGTATTGCAAATATGTTATTCCAAATATATATCAGAAAATTTCTTTATGGTAATCTAAGAAATAAAGCCACAATTTAAAATTTCTTGTTTATGATTTTGGAAAGAACCTCTGACATTTAACTAATTTTAAATTCTTCATATCTCAAATGATGTACACATGGTATTTTAGTAAATCCAGTTAATAGAAGCAATATTATTAATGCAAAATCAATCTTTTTTTTGAATTTTTAATATTTATTTTTTTTTAGTTTTCCGCGGACACAACATCCTTGTCTGTATGTGGCGCTGAGGATCTAACCCGGGCTGCACGCATGCCAGTCGAGCGCGCCACCTCTTGAGCCAAATCCCCAGCCCGCAAAATCAATCTTATTTGTATGACCTGGAGAAGTTACTTTATCTCTCTGGACTTGTGTTTTATTTGAAAAATAATAGATTTCAGTTGTTTGCATTTCTATCATTAGCTAGAATGAGAAACACATTATTTTTATCAACTTTTGCTCTATCTCATCAAACTATCTATTTCATCTATCCGAACATACTGAGTTCCCACATACCCACACATCCATGTATACATGGATATATACAGGGATATCCATATGTGTATTTATATCCATCTCTCTCTATATTTATGTCTTATTAAGATTGAGTTTTCATATATACATGAGTAAATAGGTATGTACGTGTATGTAAATATATTCTTAATATCTTGACTCTAATTTTAAATGGTCAAAATTTCCCCTTCAATGTAACATTCTATATTAATTCTTATATGAGTTTTCACATAAAAGGAGATAATATTATTAACACAAATTTAAGTTTACATAAATATTTACTGAGGATTAAAATATACTACTACAAACAATATTTATGTGATTCTTGGGTTTTTCTATGTAAACAAAAAATATTAAATTTATATAACATATATTTAGCTATTTTGACGTAAGACTACAGAGAATGCAAATGCAAAGTAACCAACAGCTAAAAAATAATTTCTGAAAATCTCTTTTTTTCATACTGAATAATTCATTTCCTTATAAAATTATTTCTTTATGCTTAAATAAAAGGTTCTATAGAGTACATTAAGCTACTGTAGATGTACAACCAATGATTTTTCATGATTTTCTTTTGCTTATTATTTATTCTGATATTTGAGTTGTTAGCTTTTTTTGTTGTTACAACTAAAAGAATTGACAAGAACAAGTTTAAGAGAAAAAGTTTATTTGGGATTCCTGGTTTCAGAGATCTCAGTCTACAGACAGTTGGCTCCATTCCTCCAGGCTTGAATGTGAGACAGAACATCATGGCAGAAGTGTGTAGCAGAGGAAAGCAAGTCAGGACATGACCACCAAGTTAATCCCTGTCAGGGAGTAACACACTGATTAAGTTAAACCTTTTGTAAGACAATGATTTCATCTTTTAAATTTCTTGCATTTTCTTATGCATGAGTGTTGGAGGATACCTAATATCTAAATTGTAATATTATTGTGTAACTTTTTTTTATTTAAAATTTAGTTGTAATCAGTCATTAAATAATGTTAAACAGATTGATCTATTATGACGCAAATGAATGATAAACCTAATTTTGAAGTGTCATTTGTCAAAGCAGACCAAAGTATTATTTTTCCCTTGTAATATGGATATAAGATTATACTGTTGAGATTAAATTTAGCAATGTGTATTGTAAAATCTCACCACATATGAAAAATCATTATTCAATGGAAAAGAAGAAGCACAAAAATTTATACATGGACCATGCTTACATGTATTCATTATATTTAATGATGGTGTCTATGACAAACAGGTGAAGTGTATTTACTCTGGTCCTTTCTTTTGCACTCATATTTTGCAGTGTATGGCTATGTTTTCTTGTATTAGGTAAAAGCCAAGAAGACCTTCTCCCTTATTCCAAAGACACTGTGCTTGTTTCTTCAAAATCTCTCTCATTTCTGTTTTCTACTCTTACTCTGACTAAATGAAATGATATAACAATATTAACAAGGATTTGTCTAAATATATTTATCACAACTTCTTTTTTCATTTTTTTTGTCTAAATTTTAAACCTTGTACTGAAGTGTTAAGACATAGAATAATTTTTACGAAAGCGAATAGGCCTAAACTGTGTCTAAAGCAATGTGTTTTTCAAGTATCAAATCTTAACTGTCTTTAAAGAAAATGTTACTCTGACCCTCAACCTCTTCTTCTGTAGAAGAAAGTAATAATAAAAAAAAAGCGAAATTAACATTTATTTTGCTGTCACCATACATCAGGAATTGTAATTATTTTTGCATATTAATAAATTCAATGTCACAATAATTTTGTCAGATAAATATTATACCCATTTTAAAATTGAGAATGGAAAAGAAAGGAAAAAAAGAACACATGTGCTTTTTGTTATTTTGTTCAGCATTTCACAAGGAGTGATAAAAGAAATAAAATAATAAAGCATGCCTTATTACAAACAGGACTGTGCTTTCCTTTTGTTCTGCTTTTTTTTTTCCTTTGTACCCTGAATCTGTCCTGATGTTGGCATTTATAATTTCATTTTATTCTTTATATCTTTCCTTGTTGAACTAAAAAAAATCCATGATTAAAATGTTAAATGAAGTATTCTGCTTATGTAATTTGAGTTGAATCATTTATTCCTTATTTTTAAAAAGGAAGAATAATTTTCAACTTTTATTATCATTACATGAAATGATTCATATTTATGTTATTTATTTTGTACAAAGATTATATTTAATTTGTTCTGTTGACCACATAGATTTCTCAAGTAATTTTTAATATAATTATTAAACCAGAAAAACATTGCTTTAAATGAGGAAAAGAATGTTGATATTTCAAATATCAAATGACAACAACAAATGACAAATTTGTTGATTTAAATACACTTTCCTTTTCCCAAATAAGAAAATTATTGTACAAATTATATTTTTATTACTAAACATTTCTTTAGTTATAGTACACAGAGGAGAACTCAGAAGATTAAAAAAAAGACTTTCATATATAGTTAAGAATGAATTATTTGGACATGTTAAGGGCAGCGAGAAATAAAAGTATCGCAAATTGATTCTAGTTTATTCAAATGGAAAATATAAAACAATTTATGTTTTATTGACAGGCAGGTATGTATTACATAAAAGACAGAAGAATAACGGAATAATGTTGCTTAGAAAAAATACATATATACACATTTAATACTTAAGTATGTAAAACACAGAAAGAAGCATGTATGTGACTGTACATACTTCTATAGATGCACATACATACTCTAAGCATGCAGAGGGTAACAGCAGTTGCTAAGCATTTGTTAGACAATGCAATCCGAATCCAGGCCCTCTGAGATGAATTCCTGAGTCTCTCATTTCTTCACCTGTAAAATTGGGTCACAGTAAGATTTACCTCACTGGATTTGTGTAAATAGTAAATTAATTACTCCTTGTAACACTTGAGAACAATGCGTGGCAAAGGAGTGTTAGCTTAATCTCTGTGATTGTAACTCAGTAAATGCTACCCAATATATATATTTAGTTTTCAAAAAACAATCATGTAGAAGATAGTGCCAAAATGTGAATTTTAGAGGTGAATCTGTACAGGTAGGTAGAAACATACCAAATGATACTGAAATATAGACTTTTATATGTTCATAATTTTATCACACTATATAACTCCTATAATTGGAAATCAGTGCAATTTTTCTTTCATTATATTACAATCTAACATCTTGTGTTATTCAGGAGATAAACTTGACAAACTTTAATTAGGACAAGTAGTAACAATACAGGAACACATTTAAATACTAGGATGGATAAATACAAAAAGGCCATTATAGTAAGTGATATGTCATGTGAGTTTATATAGCTTACTGACGTGATGAATGATAAACATAAAGTTTGTCACTGTCTTCACTTAAGTACTAACTTAAGCCAATCAGCGGGTTTACTTTATTAATGTAGTTGACTAAATATTTAATTTATTAGAATATTTCATTTGGTAGGAATCAGGATTCAGTCACCACTCAAAATTTCAAAAGGCCAACCAAAATTTATTATTATGTTTCCTTGGGAAATGTTACTTTTAAGTGATATTAAATTTATATCAGTTATATTTTATACATTTAGTATAAATTACCTTATGGACATTATTGTCAATTGATTTCATCTAATCACCCAGTTTTATATAGTCACCAGATTTCTACAAAGATCAGAAGCTTAGAAATCCAATATTTTCCAGGGAGAGACAGATCATTATATTCTTATATTGTGTGTGTGTGTGTGTGTGTGTGTGTTTAGGCTGCTGAAATGAAAGAGCATAAACTATAACACCATAAACTGAGTGGCTTATAAACAATAGTACTAGCAAATATGTCTATGAGCAGAAAATGAGGACCCAGCTTCTGGTTCATAGACAGGGTCTCCTTGCTGTGTTCTCACATGATAGAAGAGGCAAGAGAACTCTCTATGGTCCTTTTTTGTAAGGGCACAAATCCAATTCATGGTAGCTCTGCTCTTATGAGAATCACCTGCCAAAGACCCCACCTCCATTTCTTAATACAATCATAATGGGGAGTAGTTTCCAACAAGAATTTTAGGTGTATGAATATAGTTTATAATGTCTTCAATACTACCATATGCATATTTACATAAACCACAGCATAAATATTTAAAATTCAGAACAGGAAAGGAATGATTAAAACATTTACTCTTCATACCATGGTGTTCTTTTTTTCTTTTTTCTTTTTCTTTTTTTTAATGAAAAGTAATCACATACTCACATAAATATAATGGGAGAGGAAATTATTTAACTGACCTCTTCTTCATATATTAAACACTGGGCATTTATTCAAGCATGACCTATTTCTGTCATTACGATGTAAATGAATGGTAAGTCTAACCTCTTAAATTTGTACATTAAGAAACTGAACTCAAATAGTTAAACAAGTGTATAAAATTGAACTTTTTTTTAACTTTGTGTTAAATTGAAATTAAAGTATATAAGTTGGCAGCAAATAAATAGAGGTTGTGAGTATAGAAATAGAAAATTGTGAGTTGCCATTGGCCCAATGGTGGTGAAGATTTAAATATATGTATTTTATGTAATTTATATATTTATATAAATTTATAGATTTGAATATATAAAATACATTTTATGTGTTTTATGTATTTTCATATATTACATGTATTACATAAAAGACAGACAAAATGAAAGTAATTCGAATGTTAGACAATGCATGGTTTGTAAGCTATAATCAAACATTTAAGTTTTATTGTAAATGAAATAAGAAGCAATTAAATGATTTTCAGCAAATAAGTACTAAGATTACTTATGTTTTTTAGCATTCATTCTGCCACTGTGTGAAAAAAAACATTAGTTGTTTGCAAAGTTTAAATCTAGTAGAGCAATTAGGATGCTTTAAAATAAGACAGAAGAGAAATGAAACTGGCTTGAGTGTTGTGCAGAGGACGTCCTGAAGTACAGAGAATATATTTTGGAGGTTGAGCCAAAATAAGCTGCTGGTATACTGGTAATGGGATCTGAGAGGAAAAACAAGAGTGCTTAAATTAAGAATAATAGATTTTGGGGGGTTTAGCTAAATAATTAAATATTAGTTTTACTTACCAATATAAGGAAGACAGAAGAAATATTAAGTAGGAGAGTGAGAACTACAAGGAAAATAAAGAATGAACTCTCCTAAGTACAGCAACTGCCCTTGTTATCAGTAGGAACACAGGAAGAATTTATTTTGTTAAAAATTTAGTAAATTAACGAATCGTAAGTTATTGTTTATACAACCACATCATAAATAGGTCATTTAAATCACACGGGGACCTCAGCAAAAGTTCTAAAGTGGAAGAGAGTATTCAGCTTCCTTACACTCCAATGACAGTACAAAAAGTGCTGCTCAACACCCCATCCAGAGCTTAGCAAAGGGACCATGATCTGCTCTTCTGTTTACCTCTTTACCTCATCAGAATAAGCATTAGTTGCAAGAAATAATTTATGTTATAAATTTTCTACTCATTCAGTGAATGTTGGTATTTTCTCTCCCCAGTAGTATCTCACCAGTTAATGGAAGAGGACATTCAATAAGTGCATCTGTGGACCATGGGTTGTGTGCATCAGCATATGGTAGACCTGGGTTTCAGTCTCCAGATGGTTGCTTACTGAACTGTGGAATCACAAGCACCTCCCTCTACAGAGCGTAGTTGGAGACCTCTCCATATAGCTTGGCATGTGTCACCTAGCATTGAGTAGAACCAATCATAATCTCAAAAGACACAAGCCTGAACATCATAATCCCAAATGTTAAAATCCCACCACATCAAAATCTCTGCCATCTAAAATCTCTAAATATCAAAAATTCTGATTCTGGATAATGAAAACCCCAAGTGTAGAAATTCTGAAAGCTAAACTCTCCAAACCCACAACTTCCATTTAAAACAAAAACAAAAAGAAAGTCTAAAGGGAGGGTAATAAGCCAGATTGTGGGGAAGAGATTAGTGTGTTTTCAGTTGTATACTGGGAAGTTGCCAAATTACTCAGTTGTGTAGTACTTGTACCTCTTCACATGTAATACCATGGCTGCTTTCAAACAAAGGCCTTTGTCAGAAAATAAAAACAATTTGACAAGCTCAGTGGCCTTCTGAACCAAAAAATCTTGCTGATATAGAGGTTCTGCCAATGTCACAAAACACATTACATGGTGAACTCTTCTTGGTTAGAACTCTTCTTTGGCTATTGAAAAGATAGATTTCTTTCATGTACCACTAAATCTAACACATAAAACCTGGCATATACTATATTTTGGATACTAGATTGCACTTTCAAAACTGCCCTATTAAATAAATAAATGTTTACTAAATAAATAGAAGTTATGCCCTGTTAGATCCCAAACTTCTATAATTTATATACTCTTTGTAGATTCAATTGAATTTTTTCTGCAAATTTCACCCAATCTTCAAATAAGCATTTATAAAGTGCTTTGCTTTTTCCTGTCATTAATACCCCAAACCATAATGATGGATTTCTAATTCGGTATGAGTACTGTTTCTAAAAGTAAGTTTCAAGGTGTTACCAATATAGTTAGATTTTTATTTCCAGTAACTGGAATGCATTAGGTTAAAAAAAATCAAATGATTTATTTGTGGCATGATAGGAAAATGATAAGA
The DNA here is from genome assembly GCF_045843805.1 of Urocitellus parryii. Taxonomy (NCBI): domain Eukaryota; kingdom Metazoa; phylum Chordata; class Mammalia; order Rodentia; family Sciuridae; genus Urocitellus; species Urocitellus parryii. Next base: position 23,914,548 of record NC_135538.1, read on the forward strand.
ACTTTAGTTTAAAAATTCATTTGTCTGCATTGCCATTCTTCCTAGCTGATGGAATTCAAGATATTAATGAATTAAAGCCAAATTTGCCTGAAGAAGTCTGTATCAATATATAATAAAAAGTCCAATGCAATTTGTGCAAGACCTATTTAGAGAAAACTGCAATATATTGTTTACAGAAATTTAAAAAGTTCTAAATAATTGGATGTTACACCATGTTTATAGATTGAGGAAGCAAAGATGAGAAACTTCCTCAGTCTGATTGACTGTTTCAGTGTTTCTGTCCAACAGAATCACTATTTTTATTGATGCTTTTGTAATTCCTGATTTTATTTATGTAAGATCCAAATAACAACAGTCAAAATCGGGATATTGTGTTTAGACATACATGCTTCAATGGTAACATATAAACGACAGATGAAAATGATTTTTCTTAAGTCAGATTAACAATTATCTTGTGAAATAAAGGAGTAAATAACAGTGGAAGATGGAATAAAACATACTTTTTGGATGCTGGTAATTTTCTATCTTTTAACTTGGTTGTTGTAAAAAATATTTGCTTACTAGTAAATTATTGAACTGCATTTTTGCACATTTTTCTATATTTGTGTCTCTATCTTTAAATGCAGTCTGTACATAATGACTTTCTTTCACAAAAATACATGATAGAAATGTGGTTTAAGAAAAAAAAAAAAAGAATGCTAACTGTTCAGAGAAGAAACTGACAAATGCTCCCACTTTAGCCAGGTGACTAAGCCAAACATCGTGAGTGATATCAGGTTGATAGTGTGTACTCTTGTGATGCTGATGGCACTTGAGCTGTGATCTTCCCTACCCAAACCCATAATTTCTGTGCAATCATGAGGAAGACATCTAACAATGAAAACTGAAGGGCATTTTATAGAATTCCTGACCCATAGTGTTGTGCTAAACCTAACTTGTCCATCTATCATCCATTTGTCTATCTACCTACCTACCTATCTACAAAGAAAGTACCATCCCAATCCCAATGGAGTAAGAGAATTCCAGCAAGAAGTATCAATGGATATACCACAAGAAATTATTTCTCCAGGCACTGCATCATCAGGGCAGAGAAGTGTGCAGGGAATAGTCCTTGCAGAGAGTTTCCATTCTGATTTATGAGAACTAAAAGTGAGAGCTTGCCACAAAAAGAACATTGGAAAAGATTACAAAAATATTGTGTATGGAAACTCCTTTTACTGCTCTCTCTTCCTCTGCAGGATTTATCTGAGGAAAGGGCATTGATTTAATGTGGATATGAAATGGGTGTTTTAAAATCAGATACAGTAGATTTGTTACCCAATATTGGCAAGATTTTAGGAAAAGAAAGCACCAAAGCACATTAATAACAAAAAGGTGAAATATTTTGTTTGTATTATTAAACTTACCACATTAAAAATTTCATTGCAATATGTACCTTAAACATATATTTGGAGTTAAATAGTAGAATTATGTACCTTATGGATTTTAGAAGTTTAAGCTATTGATAAGATGTCTGTTCTTTCTTGTAGAAACCACACTCAACCAATTTTCCATCATATTTTTTTTTCCATATCTGGTTCCTTTGAAAACTGAACAAAAGTTTAAGAATTCTAACAATTTTGTTTTAGTTGTAATTTCCTGTAGATATTTGCAATTTCTTTTCCTCCCAGCTGTTTTAAGCTTTGTAATTCAAATGTCATGAGATAAATTGTTTTTAGCAATTCATAAGTGTCAAATCTCTCTAATGCTTCAAAGTTAGTTTTATTAAATGAAAACTTCCTATATTCACATTTCTTCTGTTTTTTTTTTATATATAATGTGTGGTTAAATCTCAAACCTATTTGGGAATATATTTCTATGCCATTTGAAAGGCTATCCATTCACTAGTGTGGAAAAAAAATAGTTTCATGTATCTTTTAGAATGTTATATGGAATTAACGAATTCTAAACCAGTTTAGCATGTCACTTACTTACGTGGGAATCATTTAAAAGGTTTCTCCGCCTGAAGTTGGAATTACCCAGAGGCTTCCTAGTGGCGATGTCACGGATGAAATTTGATTTATATCTTTGGAGCTCAGGGGGAAAATATTGGACTGTGTGTATAAACTTGGATGATGCTAGCAGAGACATATTTTCAGCTATGAGAATGGATAAGATTACCCAGGAACAGGAGACAGAGAAAGAGAAGAAAGCTGAAAGGAAAAACTCATGACAAACATTAGCATTAGCAAAATAGGTGCAGAGTTAGTAAATCAGACCAAGAACAGTGACTGAAGTAGGAATGAATCCAGAATATTCAGCTGAACTCAGATCATTTGGAGAAGGAGGAAGACAAATGTCAACTGTGAAGCATGCTCCCGAAAATTCAAACATGATGAAAACTGAAAAGTGATCACTGGATTTATCACCTTGGTGTCCTTCAACACTTGGACCTAGAGAAGGTCCAGTGCCCTTGTAATGATGAGAGGCAGATGATAAATGTTTGGACACACAATGAGAGGGAAGGAAATGGAGATAGCAATATAATCCACATATTCAAGCCATTTTGATGTGGAGGGAATTAGAAAGTGGCTAAAAGGGAAGAAGAAAATGAGAAATGCCTGTTTGTGTTCTTACATAATTTTAGGGTAATGATGGACTAGAAAGGGCCAAGTTGAAAATGCCTAGTAACGTGGGTAATCAAAGAGAAAATGCCATGTCTAAAACATAAGTGTGATACTAGTCAAAGAAAATTTACAGGAGGTCTTAATCAAAGGTTTCTATATTCACCATGAAATATGATACTATACCATCTGCTAATAGTAATTGTGCTAGTCTTCATAGTGGAGTCAAAAATATGAGAAGTCTGATGACAGATGAGAGAAGGAACAAATAATATTGTTTGTTTTGGAAGTTGAACCTAAGCTTCTGGGGAGATATTTTGGGATTGTAAAGTTTACATTAACACCTGTTTGAGGTTTCACATTATCTTTCTTAAGCTTCTTTTTGAAAGTTCAGTGGTTTATCTCCAAATGCAGAAATAATAACTACAAATAAAACAAAATATAGGTTTCACCAAAATGGAAATCTGTGAAAAAATTTTTTATAATTTTTTTTATTATTAGTTGTTCAAAACATTACAAAGCTCTTGACATATCATATTTCATACATTTGATTCAAGTGGATTATGCACTCCCATTTTTACCTGTATACAGATTGCAGGATCACATCGGTTACACACCCACATTTTTACATACTGCCATACTAGTGTCTGTTGTATTCTGCTGCCTTTCCTATCCTCTACTACCCCCTTCCTCTCCCCTCCCATCTTCTCTCTCTACCCCATCTACTGTAATTCATTTCTCTTTCTTGTTTTTTTTCCCTTTCCCCTCACTTCCTCTTATATGTAATTTTGTATAACAATGAGGGGAAATCTGAAAATTTTAAGGGAGAGATTATGGTGATGGACCATAAAATATAATCTGAACAAGAAAAGCACTGGAATATATTGATAGATTGAAAGAACATGGCAGAAAGTTGCTGAATTGGGGTTTAATATTAAATGTTTAAAAGAAAAATAGTTTCAAACAGTGTTTTTCCTATTATATATATGAGCACGTGCACTTACTAAATGATTTTTCAGGATATCAGGGACATAGCTAATTACTATTCAAGTGTCTCTCTTCCCTTCTGTTTAGATGGGTGCCAAAATACAACTTAAACCATTATTTGAACAGATGCATCCATATAACCCCATTGTTGAAGAAAGAATGCAGATTCATGAAACATATCCAATACTGCCTTGTGTTTAACAAATAGGGCATGGATGGGGGTAGGGTGCTTAAAACTGAAACTGGAAATTATTTGGGACTTTTTTTTTGTAGTAAAGAAGTCAAGAGAAAGATGGCACTAAGTAATTGGAAATATTAAATGCTGTTATCATAGTTCTAGCTTTGACGATTAAGTTTATGGTAATAGATCGGCACTAAAAAGTCATAATATTACTAAAATAATGTTTGATTTGGAGCAGCCCTTCTTAATTTGCTCATATTCTCTCAGCTTGGAGCATTGATCATTGTCTAATTGCAGCCCCTTTGGCTTCCAATTGTGTGTTCCTATTCATTTTTTTTTTTCCTACAGACAGCTTTCAGCCACATGCATAATTGTATCTAATTTCCTGAGTCTTAAATTCAGATTGTGATGACTAAATGAGATCCTTTGTTTTTTTGCTCGCTTAGTCTCCCCCACAAATCCAAATTTCTACAAACAATTGGTTGTTCTATTTTTTAAAAATATGTTATTTCGTATACTCAATCTCAGTAAGTTTTCAGATCCAACTAAAATATCATTTTGGAGCATGAAAAAAGCATTTCCTGCAGATTTTGCTTTCAGGCAGGAAGAATGTTCATCTTAATATCTGCAATACCATTAATTAAAGTGATATCAGATATGTACCATTTGGAGGAGACAAATTTGAAGGATGTCTTTGAATGGCCCCCTAGATGTTGCCTGTAGTTGGCTCAGCCCTCATAAAAGCAATCACACAGTACATATTTAAAGAAAGGATATTCAGGCATATGGATTTGGTACATGTGTCATCCTATGAAATCACTGTCAAAAGGCAAGATGAGAATTACAAGAAAAAATGCACCAAAATAATTTTTAAAAAGAAGAAGAAAAAAAAAAAAAAAACAGTTCTCTCTCCCAAGATCCTAGACAGTCACTATAGAGCTTCCTGGCAACATCGAGCTGAGGAGCCAGCTAATGAGGCAAGTCATCCGTTATCATTGCTGTGCTTAGCCTGATTTAGTTATCTGAATCAAAATGACAGATTCAGGAGGAAGGCTCCTGGGAACTTGACTGAAAATGTTATGTTGATGTAACTATGCATTGATCAGTCTAGTGCAGTGCTTCTTAGTCTCCATGCCAACAATAAAAAGAAACAAAAAATACTGGGTTAAAGGGCATGCTTTAGGAAAACGGATATTGGGCAAGGTATTTTCTTTATAAACAGGCTGAGTTAAACATTGAAATAAGCTCCATGCCCTGACCAACTCAGGGCTTCTCAACACATAAGAGGTTTTATAAAGTAATTTCAGCTTGTCAGGAACAATTTTCCTCTTTCCCTTTAGGATTACTTATAACTTTAGCTTTTGCAACTATAACCCAGGTTATTGGCAGCCTATTAACTTTATTCCAGTGTGAAAACTGAAAGAATTAACTCTTTCTGTTATCTTATATTCTTCCCCAAAGCCAGTAGTAGACAGCTGTTTTTTAAAGTGCATTTGACATGCTAGGCATGAATTTAAGAGGCTTGATAAAAGAGGCACTAAAAATAAGAAAAAAGAAAAAAAATCTAAATTACCTGAGGGGAATACAAGCTGTTGACAAATAGATCTGTCTGTTAGTCCTCAGTTGGACACAGATTTTTTATATTTTTGATCAGTGGGCTAGACAGATTTTTCTTGTTATGGGAAAACTATCAACATTCAGAAAATAACATTGAGGGTGCATTAAAAGCCCATATGATGAATAAAAGACTGTTTGTGTAAGCTAGAATAGTTCATTGCACAAACCTTATGCCATCAAAGATGACAAATCTGAAGAAGGTTTATATAAGGCAGGGTTTATTGTTGTTTTTGGACATATGCATAGGTTTTCATTATAGGACATGAACAGAACCAAGAGAAGAGAAACCCACACATATTCTTCATTTGATGTTTGTAGTTTGTTTTATGCTAAAGAGTGGAAATGTATGAAGCATCTGTAAGTGCTCCCCTGGAGTCATTTAAGTTGATTTGGGCATCACATTAGGATTTAACAATTTTCTAAACTGATCCAATTTAATGCTTTTTTAAAACCTCACTTTCCTGCAGCTTCTCCACATCTCCAAAACAAAGTGCCCAGCTGTATAAATGAATGAAATAAGGGCCTGCAGGAAGCCAAGATCCTAATTTTAACCACATGCTGGAAACTAAGAGAATTTATCTGTTTCATTCTAGCTTTTCCTTCTTTCTTAAAAGGTAACTTTGCTATGTTGGTGATTTTTCTTGGGACCATTGATTCAGTAGTCAATCTAAGCTGAAGATGTTTACAATGGTCATCAGGCAAAATATCATTTATTATTGACACATCTTTCCAGGATTCTGTCCCCATTGGACACATAGACCCTGAGTTTCCCACTTCTATTATAATGCAAAGATCTTCAACAATCTTTCCCAAATCCCTAAAATTATTTAGACTTGTGGGAAAATACCAGGGCAATACATGTTCTGCTCAAAGTTGTTAAGGTCTGTAAACAAGTAAAAAATAACACCTGGTATTTTGCCAGAGAAATGTTAGAGTTCGTAAACAAGTCTGGATGGTGCCTGGCAAAATGTCAGAGGGAGTGGTTTGAGAAGTAACAAAAGCGAGCCATTAAGTGTGGAGATTCCTTATTGGTTGATTGATGTATCTAGTTTATGCTAATTAAGATAAGCTGTGCAAAATGTATAAATAGCTCTGTTGCCCTACAATAAACGGCTCCTATTCCTGCTGCATCAACTGCTGCATCAATCTACAGAAGTTACTCGTCACCCCCCGGTTATTTTGCTGCAGCTGGCCTGCGGCAAAAGTCAGAAAACAGGTCCAGAATTTGGGTAAATTATGCTGCTCTAAATTATGCTGCTATGTGTTTTTGAGTCAGTCTGTATTGATTTCTGAAGTCCAGGAACTGGCTAGCCAGTGACATCTACATGTGATAAGCAAGATCCAGGAATCCCTTGTTAGGTGGATCTGAAGCAGGAACTGAGAAGTCCTTGCACGCTGTTCTCTGTCAGTTAGTCTTTTAAAAGACTCAATCCAATCATGCCCATGATGTTTTGTTGTTGTTTATCTTGATTTACCTTAGTATAGTTAACCTTTGCTGCACACTGTCTTTCTTCAACTTTCCTTCTAAAATTCTCCCAGAATTCACTGTGAGTTGAGGGCTTTCTCAGAAGTACTTTGGAACATCAATTTAAAGAAAGCTGATTACGAATATTATGAATAATATAACGCATATTATGAATCTTTTCTGACATTTTCCTCAGGGATCGAACTGAGAAATGGTGATGGTGGTCCACCTGCTATGAAGAACAAGGCAGAATAAGTTTTATATATATATATATATATATATATATATATATATGAGAGAGAGAGAGATAAGAGAGAGAGAGAGAGAGGGAGAGGGCAGGGGCGCAGTGTTCTCCTAGGAGCATATCACACAACTCAATGAACTTGAGCTCCTGCAAGAAAGCATTGGGTTTCATGTTGAGCACATTCAGCCCCAGTGGAATTTAGCCACCAACAAAGAGAGAAGGAGGTAAAATGTGGCTTGATATGAAGCTTCCTGGTGCCCTCTGTAGTCATCCTTAATTGAACAGATTATTAAATAGTGACATTTTAAATTTACACATTTTTTTCTCTTTAAGTTTTGTAGAAGACGACTTCAAGCTTTAATTCCTTTATTAATCCCCCATCAGCTCATCTCTAGGAAAGCATCTTATTTTCTACTCCCTAACTCTACCTTCGCTTCTCCCACTCAGCTCTTTTTCCTAAATCCCTTATCAGCAAGAACAATAACAGCAAGAACTAGATTTCTCTTTCTATGAAATATTGATAAATTGTTTTGTGTTCATATTTAAATGATGAATGAGTCATCAGGATGGAAATTGTTGGAAGACACATATTTTGACAGCATTCTAGCACAGATACCAGTAATTTCAAAACAACTCAAACCTCTAATAGCTACAATTTCAGGTAGAGAGATTTTTATAGTCACCAGCTCGACACTGAACCAAGAAAACTATGTGAGCTTCAGTGTTTTAGTTTCCCGGTAGCATCATGTTCCTTGTGACAGAAAATTTAAAAATATTACATGTTTTCATTGCTGCATGTAGTGCTGTGTATTTAAAGGCATTCTAACCATAACTCTGACAATCCAAACACCTTACTTATCACCTAAAATACAAAATAAACTGTCATGTGTGGGTGAAGGGAAATTGAAATTGTGTTTACTTCTTAAGATTTATCCTGTAGGGAAATACAGCTATCAAAAGACCAGTGAAACGCTGTGGGATGTTCAAACATGAATATGTTGGTTAAAGGGTTTTTTATTTATAAGACAAAACAAAAAACAAAATGAACTCACTGAAAACAAATAAAATAAAAAGAAGCCACCTTTTTCTATTGAAGAAGAGAAGTACATTCTTGCCATTTAAGAACTTCCCATATCAGAAATACACAAATTTTTAGAGAAAATGTTACATATCAGGAAAATGCTGTGCAAACTTATTTTTTCTCTTCTTCCTTCCCTTCTCACCTTTCTTCCATTTTCCTTTTTTTCTCCTTCTGTCTCTTTCTTTTTCTCTTTCTTATTGTTTGTTTTTCTGTCTCCATCTCTATCAGTTTCTCTCTCTCCCTCTCTTTCTCTCCCTCCCTCCCTCCCTCCTTCTCACATGCTTTTGCTTTTATTCTTTCTCCTGTTCTTAGAAAATGTCAACTAAATTACATATGTTATGTTGATAGAATATTATTAAACCTTGTCTTGAGGAATAAAAAATATTCCAATAAAGAATTAGTATATTCTACACCTATTGTAGTGATTCTGGATTTTCAAATGTGATCATAACCTAAGAAAGAAATATATGTTCTATTGAAACTTTTTAAGCAGAATTTTTAAGAGAAATCAGCGCCAAAAATTGCAACCACTAAGTACTGGTCAGACTCAAGTTCAGATGGTTTTATCTGTATCTTTGTCAGATGAAGCATTGGCCAGCAGGAAAGAGACAGTGATATCTAGCTATGGGGTACAATAATTCAGAGAAGAGCAACATAGACACCTGTGTTGTTTAAATGGAAAGCAGTAACTCTGTTAAATTTTTGATGGAGACTGACCACATTTTTTTTTTTCTGCAGTAAATGCTAAATGAGTCATTTAGCCTTTTCCAGAAACTCAGAGAGGCCATTGCCTCTCAAGTTTTGATAGCAATTCTGAGAAGCAAAGAGCTGGTTTCTTCTTTTTATTCTGAGAAGCAAAGAGCTGGTTTCTTCTTTTTAAAGATCTTTCTCTCCTGTTAGAAAACATCATTGTCTTATCATATGATATTTTTAATCAAGTCTTATAGGTACACATGTGCAAGTTGGACTGGTTAACCATTTTCTATTGTCACACATTCAAACAATGTCAAATTACACCTATTTTACATTGGGATTTTTGCATTCAGGAATCTTTGTTTTTTTCTTCTTTCTTTCAAATAATTTGAGAATGCAGAACCCTACCTACCTCAGAACAATATAAAAACTTACTGTAACAAAAGGAATACTTACTGGATTAAACAGTTGGAAAATTTCCTATTCAGTTTCTCTTTCTATGATCTGCATAGGAATAGTTGAAAGTAAGCCTCAATCTATTTCTTGTCACCTTTCCGCTATGCTAAAATTTATTGATATTGTAAAAGAATGTGTTCAATTACAAGGTGGATCAGCATTTAATACTGCCTGCAATTGCTGAAATACACTGCTGACTTGGAATTCCAAACTATTCTTGCCAGTGGTAAAAAAGAAGCATTTGTTTTCCTTACATTGCTCCCATGCTTGTTAACTCCTCAGATTCAATCTAAGAATTTGTGTTTTATATTCAATATTCGAAGAAGGGGATGGGAAAACATCATGACAGATTATTTTTCCTTGGAGGATTTTGGTTTAAGCCTTTATGCAAAAAGAATACTAGATTAATGATAACTGAGAAGCAAGAAATATTCTTTCTGGTCTCCGAGCAGTGAAATTGGCACATGATAGTATGTGGTATTATGTAGAATCCTCAAATCCCAACAGAATTTCAAAGACTTGAACTCAACAGTGTATTACTTTCTCTACTGCATGAATGTCATTTAAATATTCAAACTTGATAGTCTTCTACAGAGAAATACCACTTTAAAGTTTCCTTTTATCTTCATGGTGAAAGAACAAAAACACAGCAAAGACTAAGAAAAACAGTCATGGGGGGCTATAAAGAGCCCAAATTGTTCTATGTTATGTCTGTGTGTAATATATCTATATATCTATATCTATCTGTATATATATCTATATATCTCTTCTCTATATATATATTATAAAGATGTGTGTGTTTAGAATACATATATTTTATATATGTGTATATATACACATATATATGTGTGTGTGAATATGTATATATATATATATATATATATATATATATATATATTTCTTATCCACATATGAAAGCCCTTCATTGCCTAGTCTTGTAATGTGATCTAGCATTTCTGGATAAGCCCACCTCACACAGAAAGTTCTGGTGATAATTTTCATATGGTACAATGAAGGTCATATTTATGTTCAAAGGAATGATGTTAACACCAATTGGCTTTTATTTTCTACCTTCCTGGATATAAAATATTTAAACAACTGTCTTTAACAGATTTATGTTAACTTATAACTATTGTTCCAAACTGTAGATTTTGTAGTACCTTGGAAGAAAGATAGCAAATTTTGAGGCCACAATACTTGATTTTGATTCCTAACTCCAAAAGTTACTACCTCTACCACTTTGTGCGACCCATCAAATGTCTGGGTGCACTTTATTTACATTTGCATGGCAATAGTGACAACATGGTATTAGATGATTTTTATGAGAATTAGCTAGGTTAATAGATGCTAGAGATTATCTAAATGCTTGTAAAAGTTCTAGACACATAGACCTAGTACTCATACTACCAATACATACTATGTACCCAGAGATTATTAGTTATTTATACTATTAAATGTTATAAAATAAGAATTAATAAAAAGTATATTAGCACAAATGATATTCCTTTACTTTTTCTAACATTAGAATTTCATGGGCTGGAGATGTGGCTCAGCGGTAGCGCGCTCGCCTGGCATGCGTGCGGCCCGGGTTCGATCCTCAGCACCACATACCAACAAAGATGTTGTGTCCGCCGAGAACTAAAAAATAAATATTAAAAAAAATTCTCTCTCTCTCTCTCTCTCTCTCTCTCTCTCCTCTCTCACTCTCTCTTTAAAAAAAAAAAGAATTTCATGAACTCATGCTTACCTACTTTTAGAAATAAGTTTTATTGAACCAATAAAATCACAGACAAACTCAATGTTAGAAGAAAGAAAGAACACGATATTATTTCCTGATTCCAAACAGTGCGATCTACTTTTTACTTCATGTGAAATCAAATATTCTTTATCAACACAACAACCTCAGTATTTCCTGCATTAAAGTTTCAAACAGACATTATTTTGTGCCTTAGTTTTGATCTTATATGTTCCCTAATGGCCCATGTGGGTTTGGTCACCAACTAGTAGCATCATTGGTTGGAGGAACTTAAGGAACAGGGCCTATTGAAAAGTTGGGAGTTTACCAGATGCTTTTGAAGTCTCTCTTAGCTTCCTGGCATCCAGGAGGTAACCAGGCCACTTCCGCCATGCAATCCCACCCCTGCCTTCATGTATTGTGCTGTCACAGATCTAATGTGACAGGGTGAAACAATGATGGATCAAAACATCTGAACCCATGAGCTCCAATAATTGTTTCCTTCTTTGGGGGGTTGATTATCTCAGGTATTTTGTCACAGTTATACACAGATGACTAACACATCTAGTTAGAGAAACATAAAGCCTTAAAATACATATAATGAGAAGTATTTTTAGAATAACATTAAGTACTGACTGCAGTACCATGTAAATAATAAGGTTAATTCTTTGTTTGTAACAGATATTTGGGTGATATTCCATTAAACAAGAGGTAAAAGGAGATAAATGCTGGGCTAAGTGTGGAAAAATTATGGTTGCTGTATGTTGTCCTAGAAATGAAATTTCTAATAACAAAATTTCTTCTCTTTATAAATAGCAACTGTCTTTCTACTATACCATGCTTTTTTCATATTTCTTGGATTTCATCTAGTTCAACTCCAAAAAGACATATTTGTTATTCCTATTAATTAGGCAACTCAGATACACTACAAAAAATTTTTATGTTCTGTCTTAGAAATTTCATCCATTCTAAGGTTTCCAGAGACCACATCAGCCCTTAATTATTGAATATAATTTAATTGAGCTTAGTAAGTAATTAGAAAATCCTTGAAATATGACAGTCTAGGATTTATCTGATTGTTCTGTCAATAACATGCTGCTAGTATTTATAAAACAAATATACAATCTAAATGCATAAGTCTGGTTTCAAATATTTAGACAAATCTTCAATATCTACAGTGCCCATATCAAAAGAGTAGACATTTACCAGCCTATTAAACAGGACTTCAAAGGTCAGAATAACTTTTCTTTTGAAGTTCATTAATGAGGGGCAAATCTCTCTTTGAAGAAAAGTACAAATTAAGCAGATTTCTTATAGGCTAAATAAATAATTTGTGGTAATCACTATATTCATTTAAATTTTGATATAAAATTATTACCTAAAAAGTAACCATTTTGCTTGTGATTATTATTTAAATCATTGTAGGCCTGGGAGTTTGTGAGAAAACCACCAGGAAGGCCAGATCCTTAAATCTGATGAATTCTCTCATCTCATTACTCTCTCTTCATAAGAACCTGAATTTTCTTTTGGCCTCAGATAATTTTCACAGAGTAAAGCAAACATTCAGTATAGGAAATCCATAGCATAAAACCTTTCCATAATATTTGCCACACACATTTTTAATTGGTTCTTTTTAGTTATATAGGGCAGCAGAATCTGTTTTGGTATAATTACACAAGCACAGAATATATCTTATTCTAGTCTTATGGATGTACACGGTGTTGGGATTCATTGGGTCGTTATTATATAAGTACATGGGAAAACTATGTCAGATTCATTACACTGTCTTCCTTTTACTAATCCCCCATTCTTTCCCTCCATTTCCCATTGTCTAATCTACTGTGTTTCTATTCTTCCTCCACCCACTTTGCCCTTATTTTGGGTTAGTTTCCACCTATGGAAAAAAAAACACTTTACCTTTTTTTTTTTTTTTTTTTCTTTTGGTGGGGAGAGTTTGTCTTACTTCACTTAGCGTGATAGTCTTTAGAGTATCCATTTGCTGGTCCCACCCCCATTTGCTTCAATGATTTCTCTCAGTCTTCATGGACTTGTTCTTCCTTTTCTTAGGTGTTCCTATTTATATTACTGTATGTTCTAATTATTCCTTCCTGGAGTGAACTATTTTTTTTTAAACATTATAAAATATCAGCAAAAGAAACTGTGTCTGTGATCCTCAGAATTTGTTCAGTGAGTTGTTATTAAAGCTGTTTGTATGGCAGATATCAGCATTAAACTTGGGGACTTCTTGAGGAAGGAGGCATTTTTGAGGCCTTCTTAGAGTTAATAGTTCATATCTTTGAACTCTTTCATTGAGCTCTGAGCTCCACTTAGAGAACTCATTAATAGATAAGGATGCAAAATATAATGCTAACTTAAACTTGGATCTGCCTCTGATTCTTCACTGGTTATGTTCTGTGGGACATTAGATTTCACAGTTGATTCTTACAAAAGGGGATCCGTGGTTGGATAAGTTAGGAAATAGACTATAACTCTTCTTGATAAAAGTCTTCAAGAAATCTAGCAAAATAAAAATCCTATTTAGACATTTTCAGTTCTGGTTTGAGCATGTAAAGAGCTTGAGATTCATCATTCCCATCCCTACCATAAGAAAAATAAAGAAATAAGGTGAAACTTAATGAATTTTCTTGGACACATCAGAAAATTGCAGTCTCAAAGTAAACCAAAATTCTAACATCTGAAAAAGAAGGTAAGACATTGAATCACTGGTGAGACCAGCTGACTAGAACGAAAGTTGCTGGAGCTGTATTCATAGGAACACTTAGGGGTATTCTCATGAAATTATGGAAGTTAATGAGAAATTCTTTAGTGCCATAGTCTTCAAAACACTCCCCTACTTTTATCCACAAGATAACCCACCAGATTCTCAGGATAAAGCATTCCTCATATCTCTAGCAAAGGCAGTAAAAAAGTAATCATTTTGAACTACACCCAGAGTATTCTCCATTACAAATCATTATTATTCAGGAGCAAATTTTTACCAGAACCTTATCTCTGAAAGAAAGGCATTTACCAACTCCAGCCTTTCCAGTCTTCCTGTTTCACATAATAGAGGGAAAAGGCTCAGAAAAGCTTTTGAAAATCACAGTCCAGTTCCACTTAAATATGGAGATGTAATCATAAGATTATAGACCCCTTCACCTCCCACATGCTTCCCTACCAAATGGGCAGTGCGATAACAGTGAACAAAGTCAAAAGGGCTGAAGGATGCAGGCTGGGTTTAGGAAGACTTAAAAGACTCCTTGGACAAGAGGGGAGACAAAGCCCAAGTCACAGGGGAAACTGATGCTACAGGAGTTAGGGGCTCCTGTGATTATGGATGAGCACAGAAACCACAAACCTCAAATGCATCCCAGTTCTTAACCAGATTAATACGAAAACTTACGATCTGATCTTTTATCTCAGTTTCTATTACCTGATACATCATGTCATGTCCAGCTTTCTAGAAAAAAAATTACAAAGCATGCTAAAAGGCAAGAAATATACTATCTAAAGAGACAAGGCAATTCATTAAAATAAATGAGTGAATATATAAAGTAAGGTGGCATTGGTGGTATAGTGGTGAACATAACTTCCTTCTAAAAATAAAGATGATTAATATGTTCAAGACCGCAGTAGAAAAAGCAGTAACATGCAAGAACATCAGACAAATTGCGATAGATGGGCATTAGGATGATTAATTTTGTGTGTCAGTGTGACAGGGCCACAGAGTACTCAGATTCTTGGTCAAACATTATTCTTGGTATTTCTGGGAGGGTGCTTTTGAATGAGATTTACACTTACATTGATAGACTGAGTAAATTAGAGTGTTCTCTACAATAGTCAGGGCTCATCCAGTCAGCTGAGGACCTGGATAAAACAAAGGGTTGATCCCTCCTAAGTAAGAGAAATTGTCTGTAAGTGTGTGTGTATGTGTGTGTGTATGTGTGTGTGTGTGTGTGTGTGTGTGTGTGTGTGTATTGGTTCTATTTATCTGGAGAACCCTAGTAAAAACTTTCCCTTGGGCTGCCTGTCAAAATATCAGCCAAACTTGAACCGTTCAGTAAAATCCCTTTTAAAATAAGTTTCTTAAAATTTATATTAAAGACTTAATTTCAACTGATAGCTACCCACGTCTTGGTATTTGTCTTCCGATGATCTCAGACTTCATCTTATTCTCTAACATTACTATTCTATATTTGAAATAAATAAATTGGCTCCTCTATCAATTATCCCAACAAGTAATTGATTGATACTTGGTGGTTTGGCAACAGGAACACCAGGGAAATCAGAAACAATGTGATTCCTAGAGAATTTTAAGATTGAATGTTAAAAACTAAAAAGCCCTGATTTCAGAAATCTAAAGTTCTCCATAAAATACATATATTTTTTGTTAACTTCATAGCCATGATCAGAAGGGAGTAACAAAAATTTACAAGGCCAGAAAGGGAAAAAACTAATAATATCTGTTCATAAATCCTAAGATTTTGCCTGCTTTAGGGATATTAACAATCCGTGTAACTCAGCGACTTGGAATAGAGTGGTATATATAAAAGGAATGAGAAAGGCTGTGGACAAAAGTAAAATGAGGTTGTAATGAGACATTCAAATGAATCCAGGACGTGTCAATAGTGCCATACATGTTCAGAAAGTGTGGACTGATTAAAAAAATCTATCATTAGGAACAGAAGATTAGGAAGAAGCTTCTCTTTCTTGGCTTTGGTGTGATGTTGTGAGGAAAAGGTTTTCTCAAACATTTGTCAATACTCTTATCAGGTTTTGTTTCCAGTGGTATTAGAACCCATAAAATGAAGACAACTAAGAAAGTCATTTATCTTACACAAATTCTAGGACAATTAGTGAAAGGTAAAAACATCCCTGGAGAACAGGAATCTTTGGCCCACCATACTTGAAAAGATGAAACTGAGGAAAATAAATATAAGTGTAAGCATTAACTGGGAAAGCAAGAGCCTAGCATAGATTTATATATACCAAGGGTCAGAAGATCTCCACAGATAAAGTTGTAATGAATATTTAATGTAATAAAGCAAATAAGATGGAGTTTAATTTCTGAAAGAAAAAAAATGCTATTATTAGCCAGGATGATGCAAAACTAATCTTAAAATCATTTATAAAGTTATAAAAGTGATAGTTTTTGAAATTGAAATTGCAAAAATGGACAGCAGAAGAGGGAATTGAGAAATTACTAACAATCTAAACATGGAGGAAAATAATAGTTATAATACAAAATAAGGCGTAAAAAATATTGAGCAACTAATACAAAAATACTTACTCTGTTACAGGAGTTCCAAACTGAAATAATGTAAGTCAGTAAAAGTGAAGCAATAGTTATAGAGACAATAGTTGGGGTGTTCCTAGAACTAATGTAAGATATGTATCCTCAGGTGTAAGAATCTTACAAAATAACTGGACATGATGTAATACAACAAAATATGATTCTTTCTGTCTTTATAGAAATAGAGAAAAAACAGGTTCTCTGCAAACAGACTGACAGCAAATTTTCCTATGTCATCAAATGAAGATATAAGAATAATACATTCAAAAAGTTGAAAGCTAAATTACCATTTGATGATACAGGCAAAATAAATGCATCTATAGTCAAATAAAAATTTGTAAAATGAAACCCAGGGAATGAAAAATCTTGGTGTTTTCTTTCTTTCTTTTTTTTTTGAATTGTTTTAAATAGCCATAATATTTTTTATTTTTCATTTGCTTATTTTTATACATACATGACAGTAGAGTGTATTTTGACATATTATACATACATGGGTTATAACTTATTCTAATTAGGATCTTATTGTGGCTGTAGATGAAATGTAGTTTCACTGTAATTTATATATGAACATTCAAAAGTTATGTCCAATTCATTCTACTGGTTTTTTTATTTCTATTTCTTGCCACTTTCTTTCATTTCCCTTTGTCTAATCCACTGAAATTTTATTATTATCCTCTCCCCTTATTGTGTGTTATCATCTGCATATCATAGAGAACATTCAACCTTTGTGTTTTTGGGTTTGGCTTACATCACTTAGCAAGATAGTCTACAGATCAATCCATTTACCAGCAAAAGTCATAAAGTCATTTATTTTATGGCTGAGTAATATTCCATTGTGTCTATATACCACATTTTTTTATCCATTCATCTGTTGAAGGGTACCTAGTTTGGTTCCATAGCTTAGCTTTTGTGAATTGAGCTTCTATAAGCATTGATATGGCTATTGTACTATAATATCCTGATTTTAAGTCCTCTGGATATACTGAGATGTGGGATAACTGGGTTAATTGTTGGTTCCATTTCAAGTTTCTGAGGCATCTCCTTACTGCATAAAATTTATGGTAGTTTTAGTTTTATGCTCAACATTAATTGCAAATTGCTTTAAATTGATATAGAATATTACGTTGTAGTATATTACAGCATTTTCCATAATTTTCAAAATGAATTTATATCAAATAGATGAATTAATGAATGAATTTAGACACAAAGAAATACCTACTATATGAATTAGAATGCATGTAAAATTACTACTGTCTATCTTTGAGAAGGAAAGATATTACTGGAGGAGGAGAAAACACAATGTCTTAGGGCACTGGCAATAGTTGATTTCCTGATTTGAATGGTGATTTTACAATTCACATTTGTAGAGTTATCAGTTTGCCCACTTAATATCTGCATAAATTTCTGTAAAATATAATTAACAGCAAAACTTTTACAAAAAATAAAAGGGTGGGAAGCATTTAAAAAGCAACCTAGCATTGACAAGGTACTGATCTTCATAAATACAGAAATGCATTTTATGTAATGCCAAACGATGTTATGTGTTACTAATGATTAATGGGAAAGACAAGAATTGTGGAAATTCATGCATTCAACAAGAGTTATTAAATACTCCAGCAACAAGTATCCTCCTGTGAGCAGGGGATTCAATGGTGAATGCTCCCACACCAGTCGTCCCACCTCTCCATGACTATCATTCAGGATTATTGACCAAACCCAGATGCCATATGCCATTCATAAACTTTTGGTTGAAAAATTATTGAAATGTGCTCCTTGTTAACTCAGTTATCCATACACAGTCATAAGGATTGTTCCTCATTATGTTTTGTGCTCTGTAACAAAATACTACCTGACTGGGTAATGGAAGTATATTTGGCAGGCAGATATGGAGGGTGGGAAGTCCAAGATGGAGGAATCTCACATGTTGAGTATCCACTTGTTGCATTATGACATAGTGAAAGACATTACATGGGTAAGGAGAGGAGGGGTCTGAATTCATTCTTTATAAGTATCCCACTCTTGGATAACACACCCACTCTTGCACTAACAGCATTAATTCATTCATGAGGGCTCAGCTCTTATGAACTAACCACATTTGAAAGATTTTACCTATCAACACTGGTACATTTGGAGTTAAATCTCTAACACAGGATGTTAGGGGACACATAAAATCATACTAGTAAGTGATATCATAATCATTTCACAGTTGGGAAGCCTGAAGTTTAAAGTTATATCCTCAAGGTATATTATAATAGGGGCTGGATTTGAATCTAAATATTACTGGTTGATGTTGTTACCTTGCAGATTAGAAAGTATGGAACACTGCTTCTAAATAAACTACACACTAAATGTTCTGAAGGCAGTAGCTTGTACGTTTGTAACCACACTTTTATCTGTATACCAATGTTATAGATATGTATACATATATGAACAAAAGATATATATATATATATATATATATGTGTGTGTGTGTGTGTGTGTGTGTGTGTGTGAACAAGAGAATTACAAGTAGAATACCTAGAAAAATTATTACTCTTGGCTATAGAATAATATTTTTAGGATGAGCACATAAAGACTTCAAAGTATTGATGCTGTGAAGTGTCTAAAGTTGTATAACTAATAATCATCTTAAAATCTATGTAAAATATGTGTGTACGCATACATGTGCATGTGCATGTGCGTGCGCGTGCACACACACACATTCACACTTTCATAATCATCATAGTTCAGCCAAAGACACTATATTCCCAGAATAAGACATGTATAAAATTGAAAGTGAAAGATTAATTCAAATGACATTCAGTTATAGACTTAATTTTTTTCAGTGACTTATTAACTATGCAGAATGACAAGAAATGATATATTCAGCATTATGTGGAAAAATACTAACTTAAGAAAATGGCCAAATGTTATTATTTTTTGTTGGAACAGTGGCTCTCAAATCTGAGTGGGCATCAGAATTATCTGACAGGCTTGGTAAAGTTCAGATTGATGAAACTTAACCCAGACTTTTAGAACCTAGACTTTCCGATTTATCCTTTTTTAGAGTGGAACCCCAAATGTTACATTTCTAGCAAGTTTCCACATGCTATTAGTACATATACCACAGTTCAAGGAATATACCTGTGTAGAGTGATGAACAGATTTGAGGATTAGTTACATAATATACAGGTTTTTCCCTTTATCTAGAAAACTCAAACATTTCTTTTTTATTATCTATATGAATATTATCTACTCAGATCAAAGGAACCTCCCCTGAGAAGCAGGTCAGAAGAACCTCCAAGTCTTATTTATATGGCTTCTATCTTCCCTTTGAATATTTCCTGTCTTCTTGAAGAGTTGCTCTTCCTTTTTCTTCGATGATATAATGCTCTCTTAGGTTTTTTATGCCAGATCCTTTACATCTCCTTTGGTTCTACAGTTCCATGAATGCTTGCTTCTTTCTTAGAGTCTCTCTCATTTTACTCTGCCAAAGTTTTTAGGAGACATGTTTCATTCCCATGGCTGCAGTTAGATTTATATACAAATGAATTCAAAATCAGTATTTTCATCTCTGTCTCTCTTTGGCACTTCAGACTAATAAAGTGAACACATCACTATATAGATGCCCACAATACATGACTAAGGTGTTTGAAATGGATTTCTCATCTCCAACAAGCACCTGCTCTCTGCCCCCATACTTCATCCATCACTTTATGCTCTCTTACTATAATGCCCCCCTCCTTAAAAGCCCCATCATTGGAACTCATGCCAGGACATTGGGCATCTTCTGTGATTTCTATTTTCTCTCAGCTAACAATAAATCTACTTCATTTTGACTAGTTTACCATTTCAAGTGTTCTTAAATCCCTCTATTTAAAGAAGAAGGCAAGCTATATATGTTGTCGTACACATTTTTAATATGAGTATAAATAAAATTTCTAGGGTAATCACTAAGTTAATTGAAAATTATCTTCTAAAGAATAGAGAGATAAACAATCATGAGGAAACCTTAAAGTAAATAACAAACAAAACACTAAATGAGTCAAATAAAGAAACCAAAACACAGGGAGAGGCAACTTGGAGAGAGATGGAGGAGATAAAACATAAACATAGGATGAAATATATCAAAATATACTCACCAGCTCCTAAGAAAATAGAACCCTCAATAGCAAGATTTCAATAATGTGGAAATTTTGCAATCATAATAGGTTCTTATGTATTTTTTCTTGATTAATCAAATAACAATCAGACCCTTAGCAACACATCTAAGAGACATGCACACACTTTCTCTTCTTTCAAACTCTCACAAACACATACTGGAACATGCGCATTCCTTTAGGTACCATAGAACATTCAAAAGTAGTAATCATACTCTAAGCCATTAAGCAAGTGACAGATAAAAGAACTTAGCAAACATAAATTTAACACAACCCTGTTCAATATCATAAACAGAAACAGATAAAAACATTTTCTACATTTTTAATTGTAATAATATACACATAAAATAATGTCTAGGTCAAGTCATAATGGGTCCAAGTATAAAAATATACTTTAAACTGAGTTTCAAAAGTACCACACACAAATACATGCTATGCAGCTATAGAAATATTTACAGGTAAATATACAGCCTCAAATATCTTTATTCTACAGGTAAAAAGGTTGAAAGTGAAAAAAATAGTATATACTATAAGGAATCCCACAGTAAAAAGAGAAGAGATAGCTCACAAAATAAGAAGGACATAAAAGTAGTGATTAGTGAAATAAAATGATATATTAAAAAAGTAAAAAACATTAATATTACTTTGGAAAAATAATAATTTGAAGAAACCTCTCACATACATGATCTCTGAGAAAAGGCACAAGACAAAAATCAATATTAAGGAAGTTTAAAACTTTATATTTTATCAAACAAAAATGATAGAAATAAAGTATTGCAAATCAATATTTATCAGTACATAATTCAATATTAGAAAATAAAAAATCTTTGAGAAAATGTATGCAACCAAAAATACTTAAGAAAACATAGAACTTTTTTTTCTATTACTCTGAAAGAATTTGAATCTCTTGTTTAGAATCTACCTATAAAGAAAAAGGAAAGTTTAGATTTATTTGTGTTTTGATTTACATGTATTAATTGTGCATATTGATGAGCTCCATGTCATGTTTCAATATGTGTATATGGAATGCACTGAAATTTTATAAGACCCACATATGAGAGAGAATATGTGACACTTGTCTTTCTGTTTGTATGTGACTTATTTCATTTAATATAATGTCCTTCAGAACCATTCATTTTTTGCAAATAATGAGATTTTATTTTTATTTATTAATGAACACTATTTCATTGTTACATATCACATTTTATTTATCCTTAATTGGCTGATGATTACCTAGGTCGATTCCATATCTTCTGGATATATCCCTAAAGCAAATAATGTCAGCATACCGAAGAGCACATCATAGGTTATGGAAGTACTATTTATAGTAACTAAGTCTAGGTCACTATATCTTTTCATTTTTTAAAAAAAATTAAACTTTGGGGGTACTCTAAATTGAACCCAGAGGTGCTCTACCACTGAAATATATCCATATCCCTTTTAATTTTGAGGCAATATTTCACTAAATTCCCAAGGTTGTTCTTGAACTTGTGATCTTATTGCCTCAGCCTCCCTAGTCTATATGATTACAGGTATATGCAACCACAACTGGATAGCCTAGATCACTTTAAATGTAAATTCTATCACATTTTTCAAGAAGCAAGTATTTTTCAACCAAATAAAACAAAATAAACACTCTAAATTATGTTACTAACAACTTTGGAACCTACCTCCATCAAGGACACTCATAAATATGGATGAAAATGCTTAACCAAATATTAACAAATGGAATATAACCACATATATGTAACATTATACATCATGATCAATTATTTTACTTCAGATGAGCAAGGTATATTCAACATTAGAAAATTTGTTTAGGTCAGTTATTAAGAAATAATAAATTTTAAATTTTTAAAAGAATAAAAAGACAAGCAAAAGTGTTCCAAAAAAGTTAACCATCAAGGATTCACATTATTTATAAACTTCACAAATGAAAACTAAGACCAATCAATAGAAATATTTCACAAAGAATACAAATAAAAATTCTGAGAAAGGAAGCATGAAACACACACATGTATATGTATATATGTTTTACGTGTGTGTGTATATATGTGTATAATATATACACATACACATACACATGCATACATAAAGCTAAAAGTAGTGGAATGTCATGTTATATCTATGAGATTGGAAAATGCTAAAATGTTTCTTTTATGGAATGTGGATGAAGAGAAAATGGAAATTCTCTGTTACCTTTGTAATTCTTGTATAAATTTAAAACTTCTTAAAAATGATATTTAAAGGAAAGTAGTACCTAAATCAATATCTGTATACAGAAGGCATTTGATAAATATCATTGCATTAAGAAAGCAACTAATAAGTATATAGCACAATATTCACTAAAAAATGTCTACTTGAACTATAAATTGGTGCAAGTTTGAAAAAAAATTCACTATCTGCAATGGATTGAACATTTATGTCTCTCCCAAATCCATACACTGAATTTCTAACTCCCAAGGTTAGGATATGGGGAGAATGGGCCCTATTGGAGGCAATAAGGTCATGAGGTTTGAATGCTCTTGAATGGCATTGGTATCTTTATAATGTTGTGTCTGGTATTAGCCTATTTTTTGGCTCATAGAAGATATATTCCACCTGTGCTTCACAGTGTGAAAACGTGAGGAGTCTCTTTTTTTCTATAGTCTGCCTTTAAAATCCATCTCTGTTTTTGAGTGGATCAATTAGGTCATTCTTCTTATTGCTGAATAATATTCCATGGTATGGATATACCACTGTCTAAACTTTCACCTATCACAGGACATTGAAATCATTCCTAGTTTTCACATATTAAAAATAAAACTGCTACAAGCATTTATCTATATGCTTTTTTTGTGAACATAAATTTTCATGTGTCTGGTAAAAATGCCAGGACTGAAATTATTGGATGATATTGTAATTGCAAATTTTTTTTAAACTACCCCAAAGTTTTCTAGAGTCTATATCACCTTATAGTCCCAACAAGTATGTATAAGAGATTTAGTTTCTCTTCATGTTCTTCATATTTCACAGTCACAATATTATATTAGTCACAATACTATATTTCAGCATTTTAGATGTTTTAATGGGTGACTAGTGAGAACTCATGTGGCCTTAATTTGCATTTCTCTAACAACTAATATTGTAAACATCTTTTTATGTGCTTATTTGCCAACCATATACTTTCTGTAGTGAAATATATCTTCATGGCTTTGGGCCTATTCCAGTTGAATTATTTTTGTTATTGTTTGTTTTAGGATTGAATTTTGAGAATCATTTCTATCTTCTATACATTGGCCTATAGTTGAATAAATTGTTGGCAAGTGATTTCTCTTGTTTTTTGTGCTTTCCTTAACAGAGTCTTTCACAGATCTTTAATTTTCATGAAATCTAATAATTTTTTTTCTGATCAAAGGTGAATTTTGTATAACACCATTCATATATTGAAAACATTATCTCCAAGGTGTTGAGTCAAATATGTTTACATATACACAAATGTATTTATATATTTATCTATATACCTTGAATTCTATATACACATGTAAGTGAATATATAATATATAGAGTATGGTATGTATAAAATATACCAGATGTAGCAAAAGCGTATCTTGTACATTAGATATTGTACTTATAATCTGTAGATAGTGACACATTAAAATTATATATTAGATTATATTTTATAATAAAATCCAGATATACATTATATATGCATGAGTGCTTTTGTCCAAAATATATCAATAATAAAGCCACATAGAACCATAATTATATTTTTTAAACCAGGCAAAACTGAATAATGCATTATGTAAGCATATATTTGAGCTTGGTAAGTTTATAGTAAATGTACAGAAATAGTTATTTCAGTACTTTGGTCATCTAGAGGTGAAATAATGAGGTTATGCTACCTATAAGAGGTACAGAATGAAATTTAAAATGCTTGGTAATCTCCAATTCTTAAACTCTCTAAGGAGGCCAGGAAACATATTTATTTCTATTTAAATATATAGTCAAATAAGTACCTGTATTTATTCAGAAATACATGTGATAATTTTCAGAATTAAGGTTGTCATATTTAGCAGCAATGATTTGACTTTTTTAGTATGAGGATTTGCATGCAGTTTTGGAGTTATACTAAATTTACTAAAAATTTATTCATTAGTTTCTCAAACTCAAATTTAACTAGGCATCCTGTATTTTCTATAGTTACCCTGTTCACAGTATAAGTTATACAAAAATCAACTAACTTTAGTTGTGGTTCCAACAGCCAAGAGTTACAATGGAACAAATCTCCCTGTTACTTTTATCTGCTAAGATGTACTGTGCAACAGCCCTAGTCATGAATAGGAATGGCATACTTTTGTATTTAATGCATTGCTCTTTGCTATATGGTTTTTACTTACTTTATTCCAATTTTTATTAGAATTTATTACTAAGGAGATTGGTTTAGAATTTTCTTTTCTGTTCTTGTTTGG
This sequence comes from Urocitellus parryii, assembly GCF_045843805.1. Classification (NCBI taxonomy): domain Eukaryota; kingdom Metazoa; phylum Chordata; class Mammalia; order Rodentia; family Sciuridae; genus Urocitellus; species Urocitellus parryii. Next base: position 23,939,493 of record NC_135538.1, read on the forward strand.
TTTTAGTATCAGGGTTTTAGGAATATATATGTTATATGATATATGAATGTATATGTTATATATATATATAAATTAGTATCAGGGTTTAATATATGTATATATTCCTAAATATATATATATATATATAATGTGTATGTTTCTAAATATATCCTAATCATATATATTAATATATATCATATATTACACTTTCCCCAAAAATACTATGCTCAGTAGTAGTTAAAAGTTGGGAATCCTCTCTTCTTTTGAGAGTTGAGGAGGTATTTCATGCTCATTCCGTACTACAGAGCTTAAATTGTACTCATCTGATATTTAAGAGCTCTCAACAATTCAATGCTGTTGGTTATTCTGATTTTCGTACAACAACTGAATAAACAAACAATATTGACATGCACATACTGTATTATTTTCAATTATTATCTGAAATTTTAACATTTTAAATTTGGCATTTTGCAAGTCTAGGGATATTTTGGCATTCAAACTCCATAAAAATAAACTCTTCAACTTTCCTGAGAAAAAACATATTTGAAGTTAGCTGTTATTCCTTTTTAAAGAAAATAAGTTTGGTGTGTTTTATTGTAAGCATATTAATTTTATCCAGGTCAACCAGGATTTTATTTTATGCAACAGGAAGATTTTATGGCCATTGCAACAAACCTGCAGATAATGTGTGTAAATACCTCTTCTCAAGGATCTTTTCAAAGTAAGGTAAAATGAAGATGGTGTCTGGATTATTTGGAAAAATAGGTTCAATTCTCAGCTTGCCACCATTAAGATGGGTTATTGGAAACATTCTACATAATTATCTGGATCTTTTACTTCTCTTTTTTTATTTGTTGTTTTTATATATAGGACAGTAGGGTGTATTTTGACATACTATACATACATGGGTTGCAACCCATTCCAATTTTGCTCCCGTTCTTGTGGTTGATCATGATGTGGAGTTACACTGATCGTGTATACATACGTGAGCATAGGAAGGTTATATCTGATACATTCTACTGTTTTTCCTATTCCTATCCCCCCTCCCTTCCCTTCATTCCCCTTTGTCTAATCTAATGAACTTCTATACTTCTTCCCCTCCCTATCCTCCCTTGTTATGGGTTCTTAGTGTTATACTCTCTGTAAGTTACTCAAACATCAACTAACCACCAAGAAATTGAGAAATCAATTCTAATTTGTCTCTTCCTAAAACTAAAAAGAAAAAGAAAAAGAAGTGTATCTGTGGACAGTATTAGAGACTGAATTTTGAGAAACAAATCTTCAAAAAGATTATATTTAAACTGGTTGCGTTTTTCCTTTTCTCCTCCATTTAATTTATTCTCTTCTGCCCAAACTCATTCCCCAAAATTCTAAAGAACTCATTTAAGACAGCTGAAATAGAATATCCCTAGAGGAGGAAAAGGCTTTGAAAGCTTCTAAATAAAGAAACAAATCTTTTGGACTGAAAACAGGAGAATGTTTAAATTCTTTCTCTCACATATGTGACCCCATGGAAGGTTCCCTTTGGGGCAGGGGAAAAAGATTTGTAAACTGCAGAAAAACAATATAGTGCCCTAAGGGTCAGCAACTTTATTCCAGGGATAGAATATTTCCATCTAATGGGGTCTCGCTGGATAAGGACCTTATCAATTCATAGTCAGCAGAACAATTTGGTATTGAGTGGTTGGCCCTTGGAGGAAAAATAACGAATTCTAAGAAATTATAAACATATGGAGATGTTAAATCAGGGTTCACTTAAATTTATTTATTTTTCATCTTGGGGAATAGTCTGTAATTATCGTTATTAATACCAACATTCAATTATGTTGTTTAATTTTTATAATTATTATATTCCTTATTTGCGTACTTTCTTTAGATTTTTATTTTCCATGTTAATCATGAATCATTTCCACTTTTTAAGGTACTTTTAATTTTGCTTGTTTATTTTGGCTGAAATATTATTTCTTTAGGATTGCTGTAGTTTCCTCTCTTTCCCCTTCTTATGTCTTACCATGTAAGCTTTATATGCTCATTTTCTATAACTGAGATACATGTTTGGAAGACCTTAATTGGCTGATTTAAATTTCAGGGCAAAGTTAGATCTCCTAAACTATCAAGGTTTACTTTCTAGTTTAAATTATGCATGACAAATTATGCATGACAGTGAATATGTAGCACAATTTTAGTAAGGATCAATGTTTTGTGATTGGCCTAAATCCACATTTGCTTTTAATTAAAACATCTCAGAAACTGTTGGTGAAAATTTTTCTTAAAAAAATGGAAAAAAATATATTGTACATATTCACAGAACTAGAGATTGTATTATTATAATTTTCATGTAATTCAAGAGTATAGTCACAAAAAGTAATTGATTGGTTTACCTTTTTCCACTGGATTCATATACTGAAAAAGAATTAACATTCCTGTTAATAGTTAGCTTGCTTTCATATGAGGTACTAACAAAAGAGTAAATAAAATCTTATATAAAAAATTATCATGTAGCCTGGCACTGTGGCACATGCCTGTAATTCCAGCAGCTTGGAAGGCAAAGGCAGGAGCCTCAGCAACTTATTGAGGCTCTAAGCAACTCAGTGAGACCCTGTTTCAAAGTACAATATATACAAAGGGCTCATGGTTAAGCAACCCTTGGTTCAATCCCTGGTACCAATAAAGAGGGAGGAAAGAGAGGGAGGGAGGGAGGGAGAGAAAGAGAGAGAGAGAGAAGAATTGCCATGTAATATAGCAGCCATTATAACATTATGTTTTAGGTAGAATGCCCATTTTAGCATTTTCAACCTTGAAATAATGATACTGGAGTGTGTTTTGTGATGTATATGCAATTATTTGAGGTACTGGCTTTAGAGGATGCCATGAACTACAAGGCCGAATGCAATGATTTTCAGTTATGACTGATTCCAAAACTATTTGGTTTAATAAACAGTGATTAGGATAGTTTTTTTTAAAAAAAATTTTAGATTTTAAAAATCATTGATAAAATAATTACTTAAAATGAATTCAGAATTGGGTTGACTAAGAAATCACAGACCCTCCTTTTCCCCAGATACACACTTCCTAAACAATAATACATGAACCACTTCCCTGTGTGAGAATTTTGAATTTGGGGTAAGAGGATCCTGAATCCCAGATGAGAGGTGAAACCAAGCACAATGAAGCTGGTAAGAAAATTCCTAGTATTTACTCTTTGAGTCCCCGCTCCGGGCACAGCAAAGTACCATTAGAAATTCTATCACTTGGCTTCCCTGGGGAAGGAAGAGAGAAGTAGATCATACACTGACACTTTGGTGGATGAGGTAGTAATTGATGAACTGTGTCCTGTATTGCCTGAATCTATGCACTGAGAAGAAAGGTGCCAGTAAGGAGCCACTGAAAACAAAGATGTTAGTTTTGGTCAAGAATTTGTTCATTTACTATAATGCCTCGCTTTGAGATTCTTCATGGGAAGGAAAAGAGAAAACTGAAGAATATGCCCAACATTTATGTTTTAGGGATCTACACAGGAAACTGGTTCATGTCTTGCCGCAGTCTGGCTGGGCACAAAATCATGAGCCACTCACAGCCTTGTAGATTCAAACAGCAATTCTTTATTCCTGAACTCTCACCGGCACTCTACACGCACATTCTGGGGAAAATCCACTACCACCGGGCTCTGCATCCCAAAATACTCTCTGAATCCCCAGAGAACTCAATGGGAACTCAAGGGGCAGGCACCTGAGGCAGCAGGATATGCCCTATTCCTAGCAGGATCCACCTTAAACCTGGAACCCACCCTATTCCCAGCAGGATCCACACCCTAAGCCTGGAACCACCCTAAACCTGGACCCGCCCTGGTCCTTGAGCAGGGTCACCTTTCTCAAACATTCACGCAATGTCACTGCAAATGACCTGGGTCCAAGGCAAGCCCATTTCCACAATGGAGAGTCCTCCCTCTAAGCGACATTGGGTAGGCTGACAAAGAAATTGCCATGCGTCATTCCTACTTGGCTATGGGTCTCAGCAATGTCTTACCTGAATTTAAGTTCTAAAAAGATTTGGAGATGCTGAGAACAAACACGATGATTTGTGGGTATACATTCATTCACCATAGTCCTCTCAGTGGTTCAGTATGGAAAAAGTAGCAGAAAACACTCAACTTGCAACTTCTTATAGAAGAAGGAAAAACTAGAGACATGTGTCAGTGTTTCAGGTTTTGAAGAGCCTGTATAACAGAGTGGTTGTCCATCTAAGAGTGCTTACATGACCTGTCATAGTCTAGCTGACTGGAGGCCATTAATAGCTAGGTAGTTTGCTACAGCTAGAGAGGACATGTTGGTTGAGACAGAGGTTGATGTTGGTGGACATACCCTCCCTTTGTAGAGGAAAGAAAAGAGTAGAGCATTCACCCAGCACTCCAGCTTTTAAAACGGCTACTGGATGAAATTGTTTCTGTATTATCTAACTTGGAATGCTTGCCCTACAGACATACTGTAGAAACTTGAGGAATGCTGAGATCAAAAAGAGACGTAAATGGGTTGTGGCAACTTCACAGAATGTAAAGTACTGCAGATAGACACCAAAGGGATCAAAACATTATGAGCATCTTAAAAAATAAACCAGTAAATACCTTTAATTGGGAATTTACAAGCACAAGTATAGAGAAGATACATCAATAGAAAATAATTGAAAATTTCCCATAATATCTAGTTGGGTTGGTTGTGGAAGATTTTTCCTCTATATAAAGCCAATCCATAAAGATTGGGAGAAATATAATATTTTTTTGGTCCAAATACACTGATTTTACAAGTCACATTTTAAAAGAAAGAAAAGAAGGAAGAAGGAAAGAAAGAAAGAAAAATATGGCCTAATAGCCCAATCAAAGGAGATATATGAACTACAAAAAAGTCAATTCAAAATAATGTCGTAAAGATGCTCAATCTACTCATGAAATTAATACATGAACAAATTTAGACTATCAGCAAATAAAAAATAATTTTAAACACAAACCACTTTGGGGGTTAAATAATACAAGTACTGGATTTTAAAAGTCAATATAATTATTTAACTGCAAACTTAAAGCAGTGGAAAAAAATCATTGAACTCCCAAATCATATAAAATTATGAAGTCAAAGGAACAAAAAGAAAAAAAAATGAGGAAAAATCTGAAGAAAATCAAAGGGATTTATGATACATAATAAAACAAAATAATACACACACCATAGAATTTCCAGAAGGAGAAGAGAAAGAGAAAAACAAAAAGAGTATAAAAACTTATTTGAAGAAAAATTGCTGAAAACTTCCCAAACTGGAGGAAGGAATTAGACACAGATATTCAAGAAAACAAATCAACTACAACCAGGAAAAAAAATAAAAAATAAAAATTCACAGTGAAACAAATTAAAATTAAATTTCCAAAACATAAATAACAAGATGATTTTGAAGACAGAAAATGAAAACAAATTTGTTATGTATATGAGACCATTAGAAACGTTGTATGACTGAATGAAGAAGAGTGATATATTCAACATGCTGAAAGAGAAAATAGATGGCAACCAAGAATACTGTATCTGGTAAATCTGTATTTCAGTAATGAAGGAAAAATAAAAATAGCCTAAGATAAACAAAGTTTAGCATCACTGGACTCACCACATAATAAATATTTAAGGGAGTCCTTCAAATTTCGTGAATGGATGCTCTGTTTAAATATTAACACATAGAAAGAATAAAGCTCATTAATAAGGGTAAATATGTAAACAAAATACAGAATGCTGCAATACAGTAATGATGGAACCTATATCACTTTTTCTTCTGGTTTAGACGTGAATAGATGAAAATATTTTTAAAACATATTCTATGAAAATGTCAGTGGATGCTCTATAAAAGTTGTAATATATGACATAAATAAGGAGGAGAAAGATAAGTAAAAGAAAGCAATTGAAGTTAAATAGCCAACATTTTAAAACAAATTGCTACAAGATGTTTATATGAATGCCATCATAACCATAAGGAATATAACCATTGAAGATATACAAAAGAAATAAGAAAGGCAAACCTGTCACTAAAAAAAATCAAAGAATTACAAAAAAGACTATAAGAGAGAAGAATGACTAAAGTGTAATATAGGCAGATAAAAAACACAATATGGAATAATAATTCTTCACATATCAAAATTTTCCTAAAATGTAAACAGATGTAATACCTTAGTCAAAATGGATTGGAAAACAACAAATAACTATTATCAGCCATCTGCTATTTAAAAAGAGAATCACTTTAGATCTAAAGACTCACATAGTCACATATACTGGAAATAAATATATACCCTCTGGTGGAAAAAAGTTCCATACAAAGGTAACCCAAAGAAAGCAGTGGTTATGCCTATATCATACAACAAACTGAAGTATAAAACTTCAACAAGAGCCCAAAACCAAGCAAACAAAATATATAACAAAAACAAAACCATCATATAAAGATAAAAGTGTCAATTCAGGAGGAAAATAGGAAAAGTAAAATATATATGCAAATAATATCACTTTTTGAGGCGATGTGGCTCCAAAAAGTATCTAATTTTGAGCTGGGTGTGGTGGTGCACACCTGTAATCTCATCAGTTTGGGAGACTGAGGCAGGAGAATTGTAAATTCAAAGCCAGTCTCAACAACTTAGCAAGGCTGAAGAAACTAGCATTCTATATAGCATCTTATCATGGTGAGACCCTTTCTCAAAAAAAAAAAAGACCTAATAGTGAAGTGATATAAAATTGATATACAAAGAATATCTATTGTAGAGACTAGAGAGAATGGGTCCTTTTATCTGTTTCTTGGAATACTATATTGTTTCCATTTTTCATATCAGAGGTAGAAACCATCAGAGAATCCTTTCAATTCCTGAGATCAAGTTTAATTTAGGGATTATACTTATGTTAGTAATAAACTTATGTTTGAAGAACAGACACTATTCAGTATATAATTCATGATGCTTCAGTTCAAGCAATTGGAGTCTGTAAAAAGAACTTAGGATCTCAAAGGAATGTATTAATGTGTTTAGCCTATGGAAATTATTGTGTTTCATTGTATACAAATACCACATTAATGGTTTCACTTTAGAGCAATAATACATATATATTATTAAATATTAAATACAATATATATATATATATATATATATATATATATATATATATATATATATAATACAATTATTTAATACAAATCTGTCCTCACTCCTACAAAACCTTAACGGGATTGATTAAAAAAAAATTCTTTGTTCCTCTACTAATGGGCCAAAACAAAGCAACCATTAATATCTGAATTTCTCACAAATCTGTAAACTTTGATTTTCTAATAAACATGGAAAGATATTTTATAAAGTTTTACACACAAGCTTAACAAATACAAATTATATTTCACTTACATTTTTCTTAACATTGTCTACTCCAGTGACTGTGCCCAGGGTTGAGGTCCATCCATATTCAACTATCCCTAATATTTCTAGTTCAAAAGTCTATCATGTGTTTCCACAATCATCATTTTTCTATCCCAAGGCCTAGCATATCACATATTTTCCCAGTGCTGAGAAGTTTAAGACTTAATGAAATCAGAGGATAATCTCCATACTGAAAACCAGCATATGATGCTTTTGCATTGTTTCTTCTTTTCCCTTGAACATGGATGTCTTCATATTTTATAGTATGCACAAAGATCAGATAGTCCTTTTGGAATATCCTTTCACAAAGTATTAAACATGCAAATTCAGGCATTTGTTGTTTTCATCTAAGTATGAGTTTTATTAACTTTTGTTCTGCTACTCAATTGATTCAACTTTTTCCACTCTATCTTTATGCAGTATAATAATATATCTCATAATTTTCCAGTAAAATATTATACTAAACTAAATATCTATTGAAACCTTCAATTACACATTTCAAAACATTAAATCCTATTGTATGTTTAGCTTCTTTTCAGGTCAAAACATCTATGTATAATGGATGGAAAGATGACTAACTAATTTTCCATTTGTTTGGGGACAGACCACCATTTATAAAGCAAACAGACAAATCACTTCAAACAGAGAGGACACTCAAAACCAAGTGATGTACTTCTTCAATCGATACCCCATGACCTTTCAAGATGAAAGGATAATAGTCATCCACCCAGAGAAGGGAGAGAAAAGTTCTATGTACTGTTTATGAGATTTAGAGGTCACTTGGTTATGCAGAAAACAGGATACAATAGAAACTGCAGAAAACACTAGAGAGAGGAATCATGGCTACATATTTTTCTAAGCTCCCCATTCACTGCCAGTTTTCATCTTTTAATAAGCCCCTCTGTTCACCAAACTAAGGATACATTCTGTTTATTGTGTTGCTGAGACCCCCCCCCCTTCCCCTTATGTTCAGCTGTCTATCTGTGCCCTCTTTAGAGTGCAAGTAATTGGTCTAAATCAAGAGCCCAAATGGCATGTCTAACCCTTTCAGCATTCTGGTGATCATATGACAGAGCTTAGAGAATTTGAGGGAGGTCCCAATCAACAAAGCAGGATATTATTTCCAGTGAAGTCTTGTGGCAATGTGTACCTCTTTTTCGAGGACAATTCAAGTCTTTGTTTCTTCTCTGATCCTCAGAGTGAGTTTGACTATTCTATTGAAAAAACTCAAAGGAGTTCCCATAACCCTTCTAAAGCATTAAAGACTATATAGAAACCACTCCATATTTAACCCTCCAGAACATATGTTTAGGAAATAATGAGATATTTTCCTAACCCACTAGTCAAAATTTATTACATTTCCAAACTAATTATGAAGGTAAAATCTTGATTTGAAATGTTTTAAGTAAATAAACTGTAGTATGTATAAGTTTTGTCTTATACTTATCAACCCAAATGCAAATTCTAGTAAAAGTGTCTTACTACAATTTACTTATGCTTCAATATGCCAATTATATTTTTCCTCACAAGTTAATTTGCCTATATTTGAAAAACAGATTTAAATTGTATTAAAAGATCTTTGAATCTATGAAAACATTTTAATCAAAGTTAATGAAAACATACTCTTAAATATAATATTATGAAAATTCAATTCTACAGTATGTTGTGGCATATATGAAAGTATCACCTTTATTTAAAAAGGTAAAATATATTTATTTAGTGACTATCAGGGTTAGAGAAAACTGTGGTTATCACTAAATACTGCTAACTTATTATATAAGTAAGTTTGATAACTTGTTCAACGTCATTATCAAAATCTAGAACCCCAAACTTCTGATTCTAAGCTCATTATTCACCTTCATTTTTTTAATTTTTATTTTTCCTTCTTGATCTCCAGAGTGCTTGTTATTCACTGAGTAGAAATTTCTAATTCTATGAAGTGGTTCCAAATTTTATGTCAAAGTTAAGCAAGCAATCATAGTATTCTGAAAAAAAAAAAAAAAAAGAAAAAAAGTTCAGTTTGCACAAAATCATGAAGCTGCAAAGATGCCAAAATTCAAAGCTATGTGTCTACAGGCACTTCTTCTATGAGGAGCTTTAATAAAAGCACTCAGGACAACCTTGACCCTGTCGTTGTAAATTCATGATGCTGTTTTTAGACAGTGTCATTAAATTTGAAATATAACATTTGCTAAGAGAAATACATTAAAACCTAGCTACCTTAAAAAATAGCCTATAATTATATTTCAAAAATTCATTAGTGTGTTCAATAAAGTTAGAAGCAAATGCTATACTGGACCCTAATGTTTATGACACTCTATGACCAGGACAGAAAATGAAATAGGGAGTGTGGACTTTGAGGTGGCTCAAGCGGTAGCATGCTCCCCTGGCATGATCCTCAGCACCACATACAAACAAAGATGTTGTGTCCGCTGAAAACTAAAAAATAAATATTAAAAAAATTCTCTCTCTCTCTCTCTCTCTCTCTCTCTCTTTCTCCTCCCTCTCTCTCTCTCTCTCTCTCTCTCTCTCTCTCTCTCTCTCTCTCTCTCTCTCTCTTTCTCTCTTTAAAAAATAATTAGAAATTTTTCTGAGGTTTTTTTTTGTATTGTAGGACTTTTTGGCTACTCCTGTTTTATTTATTTATTTATTTTTATTGGTTGTTCAAAACATTACAAAGCTCTTGACATATCATAGTTCATACATTAGATTCAACTGGGTTATGAACTCCCAAGTCCAGAATTTGTTTATAAGGCAATTCATAGTAGTAACTTCACTCAAAGCAAGTTTCAATAGCCTTGTTTCAAAGTTGTATTTACATAACAATAATATCTCCTTGGAGTTAAAGCTATTTAAGAATATTAATGTGTATATTAATATGTTTTTCTTAAACACACTTCTGTTGATAACAGTGTTGCAATAAGCTTCTTAGAACAATTTTAAATTTATGGAATTATAGTGTAGGTATTGTATGAGTTCAGAAAGCCTAATGTCTTGTTTCTTCTGTTAGTATCATTTTACATTAGCGTGATACATTGGCCATTTATTGTAATATAATTAATGACTAGTTTTGATGTACAGTTGCTAAATTATTCATATTTCTTTCGTTTGTAAATAATGATAATTTTCTATTTTATGTTACCACTTAATCCATGAAACATTTAAAAGTCAAATCTTCTCTTAGTTGTGACTTTTTCTCAGATTTTCCTTGTTTTTAGTCACTTGATGTATTGAGAAGTACTAGTCAAATGTTCAATATTGGGGATAACATATTATAGTAACACTAGGAAATTGTATTTTGGGAAGGAATCCAACAGACATGAAGTTGGCATTCTTATCATGTTATATCAAGGTATATCAGCTGACATTAATGCTGATGTTAACCTTGATCATCTGGCTCAAGATAGCATTGTTAAATTTTCTCTATTGTAAGGATACTTTTTTTTCTCTCTTTTCATACTGAATTCATTGGAAGAAGTCAAAAAGTAGTATTCTCACTTAAGAAGTAGTAAATTATGTCTCATCTCCTTGATGTTTATTAGCTATAGAATCTATTTGGCATTCTTCTGCATGTGATAATTGACTATTCTCCTTTAAGAATCTGTTTATTCAATAATTCACTTATGAAAGTATGGACTCATAAACATTTCATATTGTGTTATAATATAATAGCTTCATTAACATCCTTTGGGTACTCTGATATATCCCCATCAGAGAGAGAGGAAGAGAGAAAGAGAGAGAGACATGAGCACTTTCTAATTTTCTGATAGTAAAAGGTCCTCCAGGCTTATCTTGTATATGTATTTTCTTCCTCAAAGTATCAGACATTTTTTAAAGTTCTGAGTTTTTTATTGAAGAATAGCATTGGAAATCAGGAGGTGGGTGCCAGGGAGCCTCATTACACCTGGAATTACATTGCTTGTAGGCATCCTTCAATGACGGATTAAGATGTATGTTTGTATAATAACCTGTGTGTATATTCATATCTATAATTGTTTCTATATATAACAATTTGTTATTTTTATTGCTAAATATTAGTTCAAGCTTGTTTTATTTTTCTCTAAAGGAACAGAACCAACAGGATGTACATACATGTATGATTATAAAAAGAGAATCTATTAGATTGGTTTACAGAATCAAAAACTGAGTAGTCTCACAATGGTTGTCTGCAGGGGGAGCTAAAGGAACCAGGAGCTGCTAAGAATCTGGAGCTTCAGGAAAAGAGGATCAATGATACAGCTTCAGTCTGGGACTGGAGCCCAGGGAACTGGGCTCTCTGGTCATAGTCCACTTTGGAAAAGGGAGGGAATTGGAGACCACTGTCTTCAAGTAATCTCAGAAGCAATGGAAGTGCCTGCTCAAGAACAAATGACCTTGCATCTGCATTAGATTTCTCATTCTTCTTGTTTTATTATTATTATTTTTTTTAATCCAGGCCTGGAACCTATTGGACTGTGCTACACATGTTTAGAGTAGGTCTCCCCCTCAGTTTACTCTCCCACATGCCAATTATTCATGGAAACACCCTCATCTAAATACTCAGTGCCTCTTAATCTTTAGGCATCTCCAATCAATCAAGGTTACAATCCAGGTTAACCATAGCAAAAGTGAGGTCTACAATTTTAATTCATTAATACATGAGTCATTCATAACTACACCCTTTACTTTTCTGTGAATTTCCTTTCCAAAAGTGAGAAGCCTGGCTTCCACTGTCAGTCATCGTTTTGCTTTCTTGTTCAGTTGTAGCTTATGTGTGTATGGGCTTCAAAGGTGCAATCTTACATCCTCATGGGATGTAATGTTACCAACAATCCTCTCATGCTTAAATACATTTTCTTCTGTCTTTAGTCTTAAAAACGCCACTCATTATCAAAAGTATTTAGGACAGAAGCTTATTCCCCTACTCCATTTAGTGAGGCTGCTTCATACATTTGTAATGTATATAGATTATTTTGTCACATTCTGCATTCTGTCCTGGAATTCTCTAAACTCTTTTTTTTTTTTTTTTTTTTTTTTACAACTGCATGGATTTAGGTTTACTCTGTATTCTATAGGATTCTATGGTACTTTTAAAATACTCAATGGCTTGTATTCACCATTATATTCTCATATAGATTAGTTTTATAACCTTCAGAATTCCCTTGTACATAATCCATAGAATTCTTTTCCCAAGCTCCATGAACATATTTTAAAGAATAATGCAATATCCTCAAGCAAGATTTTCATTGTCATTGTTCTCTTTCAAATACAAAGTCTTTCATTAATGGAAACTCTTATCAATTTAATAAAATATGACATATAAATGAAAGAAAAATAAAACATGATCATATCATGATTCTTGGCCTAAAAACACTTGACAGATGGGTCAGTCATTTCTATTATTGCATTAAGAAGGATAAGGGTAGAGGGAAAATTCTCATAAATCATAGAAATTAATCATCAGTAATTAAATTTTGATGTGAAAGAAAATATAAAAGATTACCAAGAGTTATGAGAAAATTGGATAAGAAAAAGAATTTTCAGTCTTCTTTTGACACAGGCTTGAAACTGGGTAGGTATAGTCTTGGCTATTTTGCTTGCAAAATAGAAGTTAATCTACAGATTTTTCACAAAGTAAAGAAATAATTTCTGTCAAAAACAGTGTTTACTGTTTATACTTTTGCTAACCATTTATTTAGCAATCTAATCTTGATATTTCTTTATTATATATACAATTTATATGCATACTTTCTCACATGCTCTTTGATATAGCATATAGTTTACTCATTTTTTGCTATTTAATAATCATTTTCATGAGATTATTTGATATTTTTATGGGAGTTTTGATTTTAACTGTTAAAAATTATCCTCTCATGGGGTAAAATTGACTGTATATATAAGTAAAATATAACACCATATTTTAAATAAATACTTGCAACAACATAAATAAACTGACCTGTGAAATAAATAAAAAGCAGAAAAAATATATAGAAGCACTACCATAAAAACATAACTAACAAAAGAAAAAAATTGAAGTTTTTATTTAATAATGGCCAGTTGTCATTAGTAAACGAGAAAGATGGATTCTCCATTTTTAATATATAATATGGGTTTCAGAACAATAATAATATTATCAACAGTATATTCAGAAGTTGTGTCTTCCACCATGGGAAACACAGCAAGAAAGCCCTGGCCAGAGATCAGTATCATAATCTCGCACTTCCTGGGCTCCAGAAATTGGAGGATATTAATTTTTTTCCCTCTTAGACATTATTCAGTCTCTTGTATTCTATTTATAGCAGCAAAATAGACTAAGACAGAAAAGCAAACTTTATATCCAGCATAACTTTCATTTAAGAGTGAGGGCAATGTGAAGACATTCTTAGACAAATGACAAAAGACTTTATTACCTCCAAGACCTTCAGAGAAGTAGCCAGAAACATGTGTACATCCTTTAGAATACAAACTGATGTAGATGAAAGATATGCATTATAAGTAAAATATTAGCACATATTATTTGATAAAACACTGTAGGATAGCTTTGTATAATTACAATACACTCAATTTTTAACTATTGAATGTAACAATTTTTTAATAAGAAATTTTTGTGTTTGGCAAAAATAAGGCTAAAATATAAATCATGTAATACGATGGAAACAGGTGTTAAGCATAGAAAATCACCTCACATAGCTGAAACCTTTAAAAGTTAAATATATAATTAAGATTAATTTACAAGCAAATAGGAATAGAATATTTTTACAGAGTTCAAGAAAAAGAATAGTAGAGGATAGGAAAAGCAGCAGAATACAACAGACATGAGTATATCAATAAGTAAATCAATGGAAGTGTAACTGATGTGATTCTGCAAGCTGTATACGGGGTAAAATGGGAGTTCATAACCCACTTGAATCAAAATGTGAAATATGATATATCAAGAACTATGTAATGTTTTGAACAACCAACAATAAAAAAGAAAGAAAAAGAAAGGGGCTACAAGTTATTTAGTCCTATGAGATATGGGAAGATTAAAAAGAGAAGAAAACAGGGTAATTAATATAGAGTTAAAAATAACAAGACAATAATATGAAAAACATATCATGTAGGCTGAAAAATTCACCTCTAGGCTACTTCTGGAAGTCATACACAAAATAAAAATGAAAAAAAAAGGTTAAAATAAAGGATACCAAATAATAGATACCATTGGTGTAATACACTTTTCTTAGACAAAGAAAAATCAAAGAGACAAGCATATTTTGCTCCAATACATACATTACGTACATGCTTTTGAAGTGCACATGAAACCAAATTCTAAGTCACAAAATCTCAACAAATTTCAAAATATCAGTGTCATAAAAATGTTTATTACAACAAAATTAAAGAAAATATTCAATATAAACACAGCCAATAAAATTAATTATTAGAAATAATACATTTATAAATAACACATTAAGAAAAGATGAAATCATTGGGAAATTTTGAACATATATTAAGCAATTATTTTAAGGCAACTGAATATGTACTCAACGTGTCTTACTGCACCAACTTCAAGTGCATCTATCCTAAAATTTCTAGGAATATAAATTTTATATCTGTCAATATGATTTTGTGAAGAAAACAAAGCTATCTAATTCATTTTCTCATGCTAGTATCACTTTGCAACTAAAATCTGACAAGAGCTCTACAAGAAAATAAAATTGTGAGCAAATAGATTTAAAAACTCAGAAAAAAACCCAGAAGTGCACAGAATAATACATTAGAAACAAGTACAGTTCATCCAGGAAATCTGTACATCAAATTCTAAAGCAAACAATATTTCTTATGAGTGTAGTAGCATTTTCATGAAAATCTGAGATATGACATTCATGCATATAATCACTTATTATTGTGAAATACTTCCTACACAACTCAAAACATTTACAGAGATATTAGAAATTATAGGAAGAGTAAAACCATTTTTGCTACTATATTACAGTATACTCACAAAACCCAAGAAAATATAAGAAAATACTACAGAGCTAATGAAAAAAAAATATGCAATGTGTAAAGTGTTTATGAAGAAAAGAAAAAGGGGCACTGAGAGACAAAAAAAAATCTATATTAAAGGGGCGTCCGTCCTAAATTTGCAAACTAGAAGAATCATTGTTATTATGATTTCTAAAGTAAATTATAAATCCAATGCAATTTTAAAATCATAGCTCACTTATAGTAAACTTCATAGGGTTGAAAAGGAAAAGGTAAAGTGGCTGGCAGTATTAAACAGGACACCTAGTATGTGACTGATGTGACCTCCTAAATCAGCAAAGAGAGTAAGTGATTATTTGGTATATGATGCTTGAACAATTGTTCATTCACAGGAATGACAAATAAATTTAGATGTTGACATATATAATTTTTTACATATTTTCTCCAGGAGGATTATAGATATAACTATGAAAATTAGAACAAAATAGAATTATTATATGAAACTAGAGTATAACTATATTTCTTATGCAAAATCCTTTAGTATTTCTTATTAAAGCAAAAAGAAAGAAGAATGTTATTAATAATTTTGACTACTGTAGATAAATATTGATAAAATAGCAGTGTTTACTGAAAAATAACTCAGGAGGATAAAAAATATTTGACACTTGCAAGAAGGAGAGTCAAAATAGTGAGATGTGCTGTCATTTATAGACAATTGGAAGTGATTTAAAACTGGAAATCTTTGAGAGGTATTTTATTTAATAACAATAATAATGCTTATGTCAGATTTATACTTGTTCTTTATATGGTAACATGTCTATTTCACACATTATTACAAAAATGACTTTCATAATTTGCCCATGAAAATGCTGCTTACAACACTTTAAGAAAATGCTAAAGCTCTCCACAGACATTAATCTTGAAGCTACATATACCAACTAGTTGTGGGGATCTATAATTCATACCTGTAATTTTAAATTATATATGAAGCCTTTGTCAGACAGAACCACTTAAAGTCATGTCTATTTTATTTCTCCATACTTCACAGTGTGAAATTCTTTTGTGGATTCTTATCATTAAAAAAATAATAATAAAAGTGGAGCTTTACTCAGAAAGTACAATAAAATAAAATCAACTTCTGGTCAACTAGGGATACTATCAATAAAATTCAGAGACAAATTGCAGTTGGTGGAAGATAGTGTAGCTATCAAATTATTACTATGAAATATTTATACAGAATTTCTAAAAATCAGTACAGAAAGAGCTTCTACAACATAATAATGTCTCCAAAAAATCAACAGAAAAGAGCCAATGGAAGGAAAGATAAAATACATTGAAAATAGTTTTTTTTTAAAAAACCAGAAAGTCAGAAAATGATAAAGAGTTTGACATTACCAATTCAAATAGATATACATTAGAAAAATGAATTACTAATTTAAATATATCAAATTGGTAAAATTGTATATCTTGATACTATCAAATGTTGACAGGAATAAAGAAAACCATTGTGTTTTTAGGAATATAAATGTATAGGCCAACTTAGGGGAATATTTTTAAAATAAAATATTGAAATATTGATGTAATTCTGTTAATTAAATATGGGTAAAAGTTGAAAAAAACTAACACCAAAAGCAGATTACATTCTCTTTCACCAGAAATTGACATACTTTAATATAATAATATTCAGCAGAAGTTAAATTGAATGAACTATACATATAAAAATGTAATCATATAAAATATTTCAAAAGCATATTTCTGAATGATTTTATGCTCAGCTATATTTAAAGTTGAAAAACTTGCAAAATGTGACTGTATTCTTATGAATATATGAGTTTATGTCAGTCCATAAAATTAAACAAATATACGTTCAAATAATAAAAATCATATTTAGAACAGTAATTGCTAATGAATAGGTATATATAAGATAATTTAACTAGATAGTTTTAATAAAATGTGATTCAACAGAAAATATGGAAAGATGCTATTATTTTGATAAAGTTGATGGATGTAATTAAGTTGTGTAATTTAAAGATTTTTTTAGATTATTTGAGTTTTCATATATTAAAATAAGTCTCAAGTTGAGTTCAGTGGTGCACACCTGTAATCCCAGCAGTCTGGGAGACTGAGAAAGGAGGATCACAAGTTTGAGGTCAGTCTGATCAACTTAATGAGAACCTGTCTCCAAATAGAAAATAAAAAGGGCTGGTGGGGCTTAGTGGTAGAGCACTGGCCTACCACATGTGAGGCACTGGGTTTGATCCTCAGCATCACATAAAAATAAATAAAGATATGAGTATGTACAACTAAAAAAAGGGGGGAGGCTGGTGATGTAGCTCAGTGTTAGAGTATGTCTGGGTTCAATCGCCATTATTTAAAAATAAATAAATAAATATCTCATTAGAAATACAAATTATGAAAAAAGGATAAGAAGGCAGAAAACAATTTTGGAAATGAGAATCACAATTTGATTTAGTAAAATTTAACATAGACCTACCATGATGAAAATAATATCATGTGAATTATTTTGATTGGGGAGCTTATGGATACATTAAAGGAAGAGAACTTAAAATGACAAACTTAACAATATGTTTTTATGTTTTTATTATTTCATCAAATGATATAAAGAGCATTTCATAACAATGAGGTAATAATAGATCTTTTTTAAATTGGATTTTGAACACAAGGTCAGAACTCATTTAATATTTAAAAAGTCTGAAGTACAATAAACATACATATTATACATTTCTTAAGAAAATGCTGGTATCCCATTTTAAATCTCTTAAATGGTTATCTTAAATTATATTTGAAACTCTAAAAAGTACTAGAGAAGATATTTTGAGGTGGGTTGTAGGAATAGAAATAGGATGGGCATGTGTAAGCCTGTGTGAGATTGTATGCTTGACATTTGTGCACGTTAGAAACCACACCTGCATTCTATACCTCTAGGAGAGTGGTAATCAAGCACAAAAATCAGGAAAAAAAATGACAAGATTCTAAATAGTTTTTGTTGAAATTTGATTTTGTGTATTTAAGTAAAAAATTAGAAAGTTATAAAGAAAATTCAGAATCAAAATACAATGAAGCAAGTGAAATTGAAAGTGTTTGCTAATGAAACTTATGTGAAGTAAGCCAACATTTTTTTTTTTTGGAAAGTACTGAAAGAAAGTAAGGAATAATTTGCATCTATATTTTGGGAATGGTTTTATTTTTTTCTAAGAATATAAAAAATAGACATCATAGTTATAATATCCAAATATTCAGGTAAAATTTCAATATCCTTTGGGACAAGAGGAGGCAAATTAGTAAAAGATTAAGAATAAAATGCATGAAAAAATAGTAAATGTTTCTGGCACATGTGAAATCCTAAAGATTCCATCTAAAACTGATAAAGAAGAGATCATTTCCATAGTACAAAATACAAATTTCTATTAAATATATAAAAAGATCATCTCAAATTTAAAGGAGATAAATTGTTCATATTTTAGATTTTCAATAGAGAAAAAATTATGTAATATTTATTTGTTAATGATTTCCAGAAACTTATGGCCTCATAAATTGTTCATTTTTTTTAATTAGAAAAAAATTCTTGAAGCAGTCTGGCAGTGTCTGTAAATACCTTTAAATGGCCATTGACTTCACAGCATTGTATTGGAATTTTTCCTCCAGAAACAAATATATGCATAGTCAACTATATTCAACAACATCCTACCTGTGATATCAAGTATTTGAAAACATGTGTGTATCATAATAAATCATAGTAATACATTTAAATAGACGGATGCAATCTTTTTGAAAAAAATGAGGAAAATCTGTAATTTTTATTAATGGATTATAGTTGAAATATTTTGCTTTGCTATTATACATACCCACAAACAATGGAAATGTTACTGAATAATATAAAATAATATAAAAGGCATTGCTTTTGAACAAAGCACAAGAATTCTATGGTTACAAAGGGGAAAAAATGCTTTGATAACCCCATACCCTAAACAAACAGAGACAAATTTGTAATACTATCCTGGTTCACAGAAATAAAAAAAAAATCAAGTTTAAAAGCAGTAATGAACTACTCTTGAAAACAGATGCTATAGAGCCATCATGGATATTTTTATCTACTCTCTGCTTCTCTGCAAATGTGCAAACATTGGCTTTGTTGTCTGAATTTCTTTTACTATAGTCAACCAAAATTCCAGAGCCTCATGCTCTAAACTTTGAAATTAAAGAGAAGTACTTTATTTTTCTACCACATTTAGTTCAAAAATTTCAGGGAATTTTCTGGCCGAGTCTCATAAAAATGTGATTTAACAACAACAACAAAAAAATGGAATGCAATGATTGATCCCTCTTGGTTTAACAAATCTCAGACGCCAAAGAGACAGCAAAAATGCAGAGGATTCTGACTTTATGGCTGGATGCAGAATTTTTTGTTATATAATATCTAGTAAGATTTTTTTTTTAAGTCTATCCCCAAGTGACTTACTGTTTATTCAAGAGAATTCGTTGACTTACACTAGTGAGAACTCTTGATTTAAGGAGGGATTCACAATTACCTAGATTTGATAGCTGAACAGGGCTGTTAAGGATGCATTTCCATACCAGTTTTTAGTATTCCTTCTGTTGTGTCATCTTCACCCTAAGGCTGGATGCAGGGATGATTGTAAATAAATCTTTAAGCCATATGTGACTCTTGAAGCCATATGCATTCTCATTCTTACCCAGAGGGAATGTCATCTGGAAGTTCTCCACAAGGTTGAGAACGCTTTCCCAGAGCCCTGATTACATTCTTTTTGCATCTCAGGGGCTCAATCTATAACGGAACCAATAATTGTGGCTAATAAATGGGATCATGCTCAATTGTTATATCCAGGGATGATGACAACTTCTCTCAAAACCTCTTGAAGAACATGCGTGAGGACAGAAGGACTGGCAAAAAATAAGTAAGGGAGCTAAACGAGTAGTGGCTGTCAGAAGACATGTTCATTAATGAGTCTTTGTGAGTTCGTTTTATGACTCCTGAAAATGTAAAGTTCTTTTAAGTGGACAGATCTCAGTGGAACTGTACACTATGGAGGTTTTATTTTGTTTTCTTAAGCCCTCAAAAACATTCTGCTGGATCTCCTTTTTCCACATGTGGAAGACATGTGAGGTAGCTCCTAAAGTTTTTCCAGTTACTGTTATTCTTTGGAATATTTCTTGCATTTAAAAGTCAAATAGGAAGAAATCAAAAGTTCCATCTCTTATTACACACAAAACTGTTCCCTTTTTCTCCTAAATCTTTCACTCTTAAGTCCTATTTCTATTGACCACCCATCTCCAATATATTTCTAGTTTATGGAAGTGTATGTACCATACTATTCTTGGAAGGTCTCTACTCTTTTGAGCTTTGGTTTATTCAAATTTGTATAGGAAATAATAATTAAAATAAAAAAGGAAAAAGAGCTATCATTTTTGTTGTTGTTGTTGTTTTCTTGTCACCCCAATTCATTGTGGTACATAAATAGATTGCCTCTGGCTTACTATGGTTTGACAGTATTTTTTAATTTACAACCATTCTGTTCTTCACTGTCAGTTAAGTATTCAAAAGATTGCATGCGATACATAATACTTTTTTATATGGAAGTCTTTATGTTAGATAATTTTGTCAAATTGTAGGTTAATACTTAGTGTTCTGAGTATTTTTTAAGGTAGGCTAAGTGACGATGTTTGGTTAGGTATATTAAATGCAGTTTTGACTTATGATACATGTTTCAGTCAGCTTTTTCACTGCTATGACTAGAACACTCAACAAGAACAATTTTAGAGGGGGAAAGTTTTTTTAGGGGCTCATGTTTTCAATCTATTGACTGCTACCTCCATTCCTAAAGACTAATGGTCAGGTTGAACATTATGGCAGAAGAGTATGGTGAAGGGAAGCAGCTCACATGATATCAGGAAGCAGAGGGAGAGACTGTACTCACCAGATACAAAATATACACTCCAAATTCAAGCCCTCAGTGACCCAACTCCTCCAGCCACACCTTACATGTCTTCAGTCACCACTCAGCTAATCTGTCAGGGGATTAATTCAATGATTGTGTTAAGGTTCTCATAATCCAATCATTTCTCCTCTAAATCTTCTTGCATTCTTTTATATATGAGCTTTTGGGGGACACATTACATTCAAACCATAACAATATTTTTCATTTACAATGGGTTACTAGGGTGTAATCTCATCATAAGTTGTGGAGCATATGTGTATGACTCCTGACTCTTTATCTCCTGAGGTATTTTGTTGATTCCTTGCCAACATTAAGAAGGATTAAGCCCTGATCTCTGAAGAATCCTTTTGTCATAAGTCACTCTGAACCAAGGAAGACCCCAGTTTCAATTTTATAAATAAAAAAAAACATAAAAAATATACCCATGGTAAAATGCTAACTGTTGGTAGAACAACTCAACTATATTATTTACTTTTGTTAGGCTCTCCACTCAGAATTTTGGGTGAAAAAATACCACCATTCTTCTCTCTTTAATGTTTGTCACCCTAATCAATTGTTTTGAATGATGTCAATTTTAGTTTGTCACTAGCATAAAGGTTGTTGACTAAAGGCTATTGATAAGGCTTGGTGACTAGTCAATATACAAGTTAGTCCTATATGTTCCTATTTGAGAAGCCCTGTCTACAGCATAGGGCCTTTTCATTACCCAGACTCCTAAGTTGTGAGTCCTTATCTCAAACATACTTTATATAAAATAAAGGTTATATTTTTGTTTAAAAGTCTTTGTAACAAGTTGGAGTAGAAAAGAGAAAAAAAATCCATGCTTTTAAATAATTACTCCAAAAAGAATGGGGAGAAAAGCACTTTGAGTTAAAAAATTTAGACTTAAAATTTTCCATAGTGAAAATGTATAATTTAGCAATCAAGAGACAAGTAATATTGTGTGTGATTATCCTCTCAAGTAACTATTTATTCTCTAGGTTTTCATAGGAAACCTAGGTTTCCACTCTTTTCACAAAGAGAATTTTTTTTTTTAAAATGGACTTTCAATGATATGCTTTGAGTGATATCTCTAGGCCATCAACATGCCTTTATGGGTTGTACAGATAAGAAAGTGACAACACATTTCAACAAGCTTAATTTCGAATTAAAAATTACATAGAAAAAGCATATTTAGGCTCATAAATTCCATTTATTCCTAAAAAACCTCAAATTATATCCTTCTTGTAAAAAGTAATTAATTTCAAAATGAAATTTAAAAAGAAGTAATTAAAAGTTCAAACAAGTCTTTAAATACTCAAATCAGACATTTTAAACATAGATTTTGCTTAAGGAGAAGTACATATTGTAATTGCTGACATATTCTTGTGCCCAAATGATATCTGATACTGACAGAGTTACAAATGAACAACCTGTGCTTCTTACATAAACTTAATTCAGCTGACATTCTTTTTGAACATAGGCATTAAGCTATTCATTTGTCTATAACAGTTAATTATCCCAGAAAATTGTAATCAATATAATATTTGAAAATAAATGGGTATTTCTATGGAAAGAATGCTTTCCACAATTTATAGAACTTAGGGTATCTAAGAAAATAACAATAAAGTCTTTATACTTGGACTTAAGAATTTGCAAATGGAATCCTATATTAGTCATTTAAAGCCTCTCAATGCTCCCCATACCTACTTTGATGTTATTTTAACACTATCGGTAGATAACTAACATAAAACAGCTCTCTTTTCTCTTAAGTTTTATTGTACCTTCAGAAAATATTAGTCTCATAAATTCAAAGGTAATTATTTGACTCTCAAAAGTCAAATCTTACATGCGTATGGATTCATGAATTCATAGACATACACATACATGTGTACAGAATCTTCATTGATTTCAAAGAAAAATGTGGTTTATTTTAATGACAGGAAAATCCATATTTATGAATACTTGAATACTTATTATGTTGGTTCTAACAGTATAGATGAGAGAAAGATCATTAACAGACACATTTTCAATGTCTGTTAATGATTTTTGCTTTTAGTAGTTCATATGAATGCAGGTGCTTTCTGTGAACTAGCTGTTAATATTTTAGTTCTTGTAATGAGTGCCAGAAACATACGTAAAATTTTACAGTTTCTATATAATGCATTGGATACAAATGTAAATATTTAATTAATGTATATCAATAGATGATATTTTAAAGAGAAAAGAAGAAAGAAAAAAGAAAGAAAAGGAGGAAGAAAGAAAGAGGAAAGAAGGAAGCAAAGGAGGGAAAAAGGAAGAAAGGAAAAGAAAACCAAGAAGTAATGAGGAAGGAATGAGAAAGAACAAAAAAGGAAAGCTTCAGGTTTGCCACAGCCATAAAATGATGTGTTAAAGGTGGAACAAGTGCTCATTACTGAATTATGTAACCCTCCATTAAAGGCAATGCAATTTTCATCTAAAATAATCAACAAGAAAGATTCCATATAACCCCCCCTTTTTTTCTCCTACATTATTTTGGAAAAATAAATAAATGGTAATTTTTTCCTTGTGTGTACACACCAGTATGTGCATGTATACATATAGTCGTTCTGCAATATAGAAGTTATTTAATGTTATATCTAAAACTAAGAATCTCAGAGTAGCACTTACAAAGGCACATGAAAAGATATTTTGGTCATTGTGACTTGCTTGCTTTACTGCTGGTAATCAGATAAGCACTGTCACATGGCAGGAAACATTAAACAAATGGTCTGGGGTAAGGTTATGTACATTTGTGTAGCAACCTCCTGTCTAAGTGAATAGTTAATTGGACACCTATGTGAAACCCTATTGAAAAGTGGCAGTTCCATTAAGCCCTAAGTCAATAAAAACAACATGAGCCTAATTTGTTTTTATTACTACACAAAAGGAAATTATAGAAACATTTAAAATCTGCAGGAATTCATGGTAGGACATAAATATACTTACTTTTCTCTCCTTTTTGTTTCTTGAGCAATAGATGTGCTCTTCATAGAATCTCATTAATATTCAGAATTGGTATTTTTGCAAGGTGAGAGCTAAAGCAAAATATTTGGATAACTGAATCCCCAGTGTACTGCTGCTGGGACCAAAGGGACTGTTTCTTTCGGAATTTCTGTCATAAATCTTTCACTCATTGAATATTGCTGAAGGCATTAGATCCAACAGGAACTACCAAGGGCAACAGGATGTTCTAGAGCCTTTGGCTGTCTGACTTCTTTACCCTCCTAAAGCTTTGCCTGTTCCCGTTCCACATTTGGAATTTTTAAAAATGGGGCTAAATTGAAGTTACTTAATCATGCTAGACTGTAAATATAATGTTGCTGTTTCTTTCAATTTAAATTTCTTTCAAAATAAATTCATTATTTCAAGAGAAGGCCTGATACATCATGGTTAAGGGTTTGCAGACTTTAGCTAGACTGCTGGGTTAATTTCTACCACAAAGCCAGTTTTTGTTTTTGTTCTTATTTTTTAAATTTGTAAATGGGGATGATAATCATACCTTCTTCATAAAGTTGTCCTGAAAATTAAATCAGTTCATGTAAATTGCTTAAAATAGAATTTGCCCAATGTAAGCACTATTTAATAACATGCTATTATTATCTCTCTGATTATAAATTAGTAAATGTGTCAGTATACATGAATGTTTCTCTTAATATGAACATTTTACTCAGGTTGAAACATGAGACTGTATATCTGATTGACAGATTAACCACTTAGATTAACAATTTTCTTATAAATAGGTTTGTTACTTTACTGTAAATTAGTAAGATATTTCAAATAAGCCAACTATTTTGTGGCCCACTGAGTCTGCTTAATGAAAAAAAAAAACTATAAGTCATGAATAAAAATAGAAAATATCCAAAATTCTTTATTATTTCTTTATCCTTTATTGTAACTAAATTTAATAAATGCTGCGTATGTGCTCGAAATTTTATAAAATATGAAGGGGTATTTAAAGCACTAGACATAAATTTCCTGTCTTCAAAAGGCTTACAAAAGTGTAGAGGGAAAGTCTAATAAACAAAAGCATACAATTTACATAAGAAAAGTGGTAAGTGCCTTACTAGTGGCAAATAAGAAAGAGGAAATTAACCCTTACTCATAGCTGGAGTAGAGACCTCACATCAGTTGACTTTTTGGACCAGGATCTGTAATCAACCACTGCTGTATTTTAAAACAGAAGAGAGCACAAT